>NC_058083.1:349133683-349493700 GCF_014858855.1 Bufo gargarizans
GCTTATGCAATTGGCAAAGCGAACATCTGTACCTCTGATTTTGCTCAGTATGGACGCAGAGAAAGCGGGTAATGGCGATGTATCAGCATCCAACAGCAAGAGTCTTGGTGAACGGCACTCTCTCTCCTGCCTTCAATATAACAAACCGCACCCGGCAGGGCTGCCCCTTATCCCCTTTATTGTTTATATTGACAATAGAAACTCTGTTACAGGCATTCCGACAAAAGCCAGAGATAACTGGGATGACTGTAGGGAAGACAGTTCACTCAACAGCTGCATTTGCAGATGATGTCCTACTGATCATCATCTGCAAACTGGTCACCAATCCTAAAGAGGCATACCCAGCGATGATGTTGGTTATAAAACAATTTCACGATATTTCTAATTTTTCTGTTAACTTTTCAAAGTCTACAGTTCTAAATGTATCCCTGTCCGCCTAAACTATTTTAAAAAACACTACGTCTTTCCAATCAAAGTCGATAAAATTTTTGGGAGTTGAACTAACCCCTGAGATTAACCATTTATTCCGTGAGAATTTCTCATCTATCCCCCAACAACTAGAGGACCTGATAATCAGCTGGGACATTCCCTTTGTCTCCTGGTTTGGCCGTAGATCCCTTATAAAGACAATACTCCTGCCAAAAGTGCTATATTACTTGCAAGCTTTACCAATCCCCATCTCCCAAGCTTTCTTTAAAAAAGTTCAGAAGATATTTCTTAAATTTTTATGGGGAGGGAAAAAAGCGAGGATGCCCTCGTCATATGTAATACATCATCCCATGAGAGGAGGTCTGGGAATACCAGACATATATAACTATCATAAAGCACTCCTCTGTACTAGACATAAGGGTAGAAGAAGCAATGTTGAACCTTCTTCTGAG
Organism: Bufo gargarizans; assembly: GCF_014858855.1. Classification (NCBI taxonomy): domain Eukaryota; kingdom Metazoa; phylum Chordata; class Amphibia; order Anura; family Bufonidae; genus Bufo; species Bufo gargarizans. The sequence continues at coordinate 349,134,565 of NC_058083.1, forward strand.
GTCTTTACTATTCCTTGATTTGGCGAGAGTGAACAAAATTATTACAACACACAGCTCGATCACTAAACATACAATAATCCGTTGGTGTGCATCGGATATGTTATCGAAACTGATGCCTTATTATGCGACACTCATGCAAGTAAGGGACATTTTGTGTCAGTCAAATTTGTGTTTCTGGAATACTCTAAAAGAACCAGCCAAGAAGAGTGAGACGTCGGTACTGTCCTTGTGCCCGGACACTGATATGCCATCACTATTAGAACTCGAAACACACCCTGCCATGGCTCATTGCACTACCTTTCAAATAACACATTGCTACCACATCTTAAAAAAATTGACTAGGACTTCTGTTTGGGGCACAGACCACACAACATTTGAGAAATTGGCTTTGCAAAAGTTAGAACCCAAGAAGAAGATTTCACAGTTATATTCCATGATTCTCTCCTTTACTGGTACAGATAGATGCAAATTTATTAGTAAATGGGAAGATGAACTAGAAATAAAATGTGATGAACAGGAATTCATAATAGCTCCGGTGAAAGTATCTAGGTGTGTAAAATTGAAAGAAAATAGCTACAAAGTCCTCACACAATGGTACTATACACCACAGCGTCTACACAGTATGTTCCTGGGAGTTAGTTCCTCTTGCTGGAGATGCGGGGGGGGGGGGGGGGCTATGGCTATCGACCAGATCTACCAAATAGAACAAATTGCACACTGGGACGCCCGAACACCTCAATGATTCTCAGACATCTGGGGGCCGTGGAAAAAGTTTAGAGGTTTTATGGAATACCTCCTTTGAACATCTTAGATTGTATAAGCGACTTCTCATTGCTATTGTAGTAAATGGCTAAATGAGATCTCATACTTCTCTACATTACTCTTCCCCTCAGACTTTCCTACAACTTCCCCCCCCACTCCATTTTCATGTTCTGTTGGATTAATTGGTACAATGATTGTAACATTGTATTTATAACTATCTTACAAGCATACTGATATATGTGATATTCATACCTTGCGGTATTCTCTCAATGGTATGCAACCTTTCAAAAATAATAAAAACAATTTGAAAATAAATAAAAACAAATTGGGTCGTTTGTCAAGCTGGTGTGGGGTGGAGCTGGCTTGGTTGCCCATGGCAACCAGATTCCATCTTTCATTTTCCAAAGATGAGGGGTGGAGCCTGGTTGGTTGCTTTGCGCACCTGTGGGAGGTCTACTTTGCGCCAGGTTGATAGATGACCCCCAAAAGTTTCTGTATAATGTTAAAAATTGGTGAATTTCATCAGAAAATGTAACTGACAATTATTATTTTTTTAACCTGTCTACTAGGTATAGCAGTGGTACATCACACCCAAAAATTGGTGAATTTCACCCAAAAATGTAAATTACAAATTTTTATTTTTTTTAACGGTCTAATAGGTTTAGCAGTGGTACATCACACCCAAAAATTGGTGAATTTCACCCAAAAAATTTAACTACCAATTTTTTTTAACCTGTCTACTAGATATAGCAGTGGTACATCACACCCAAAAATTAGTGAATTTCACCAGAAAATGTAACTGACAATTTGTTTTTAACCTGTCTACTAGGTATAGCAGTGGTACACCATATGGAAGAGAAATATAGTTCAAATATATTTAGCAAAATAATTTATATATGTGACATATATTTACAATATATTGTCTTACTTAAATATATTTTAAGATATATAAAAAAAATGTAAATGAAAATATATTTTCCAAAGTTATATATTTAAAAATATATTTTTTAAATATATTTGGTAGATATTTTTTAACATGAAATAAAAGAAATTTAAACATATATTTTGAAATGTATTTGGGAATGCATTTCAAAAATGTAATTCAAATGTATTTTCTAAAGACATATATTTGAAAATATATGAAAAATATATATTTTTGAGAAATGTTTAAACATGGAAAATAACACATTTTAGCACACATTTCGAAATGCATTTGAGAATGTATTCCATAAATGTATTTCAAAAGTATTTTTTAAAGACATATATTTTTAAAATATTTTTTGAGATTCTTTAACATTTAAAAAAGGACATTTCAAGATATATTGTGAAATGTATTTGGGAATGCATTCCAAAAATGTAATTAAAATGTACTTAGATTTTTTAACATGTAAAAAAAGACATTTCAACATATATTTTTAATTGTATTTCGGAATGCATTCCAAAAATGTAATTAAACATGTATTTTCCAAAGATACATATTTTATAATACATTTTAAGTGCATATTTTTCAGATATTTTAAACATAAAAAAATTGATCTTAACATTTATTTTAAAATATACTGGTAAATGTATTCCAAAAACGTAACTTAAATGCATTTTCCAAAGACATATTTTTTAAAATATATTTTCATCATGTTTTAACATCTAAAAAGGCATTTAGACATATATTTTGTAAAACATGTAAATAAGGATATGAGACGCACAGGAGTAGCTAAACAACAGAAGGAGGTGCTCACAGTAAAGAGGATTCGCCCCTCCTCTGACGGAATAAAACAATGAGATAAAGATACTGGGCACTCACTCTATAAGTGGAAACATGTGATTTATTAACATATAAGAAATAACTTAAAAACATATAGCAAATAGATCTAGTACATATAAATCAAATAAACAACCTAGGAGATAATAAAATTGGAAATATAAAAAGTTAAAATGAATAATAATACACTGAATCGTGGATAAATAGAGCTGTAAGCACAACAATGATAATGATGGCCTTAGATCCGCAGTGCCATCATTAGTGCGGATCTAATGCCATCATTATCATTGTTGCGCTTACAGCTCTATTTTTCCACGATTCAGTGTATTATTATTCATTTTAACTTTTTATATTTCCAATTTTATTATCTCCTAGGTTGTTTATTTGATTTATATGTACTAGATCTATTTGCTATATGTTTTTAAGATATTTTTTATATGTTAATAAATCGCATGTTTCCACTTATAGAGTGAGTGCCCAGTATCTTTATCTCATTATTTTGTAAAATATGTTTGTAAAATTGACTTGGAATGTGTATAAAAAACTTTAAAAAAATCGCTATAAAATAGCTAAACATTCTGAATGTCAAAGGGACTGTCATTTTAATCTAGTTTTACTGTTAAATCAAATCAATAACAAAATATGTTAATAAAGTATTTTATTTTTTATAACACGTTAAACACAATAATTAAGAATAAATAATTAAACTGTATTCTGTATTTATGCCAAGTGGATATATGCATGGAATTGAACACTGGGCAGACTGTGAACAGTACATGACTGGTAAATTTTTAGTGACTGTGTGAACTGTTGGCCCATTGACAATTTACTAATTCTGATTTGGTAATGTGAATTGACAAGAACAGTAACGTACACGAAACAATCATACATCAAAGACTATGTTAAATAATAATTTACACCAGATACGGGTTACAATAAAATCTTTGCTATGTGATTGGTTAAGCAAATTTCCTCCAGCAGGGCGCAAATGTATGATCCTTTTTTTGACTCAAGGTTAGAGTTACAGTGAAATTTGTATTAAAGGGGTTCTCCGGCCCCGACTTGAAAAATTGCCCATCTTCTTTACATTAGGAGGTAAGGTTATTGCATCAATACTTACCCTCCACAGAGCAGCCCTTTCTATGATTTTATTCACGGTCACATGACCGCTCCTGAAGCCTTTTGGAGGCTTCCGGTCCAACGCCATCTTCTTCTTCTCCAGCCTGAGGCAGGAGAAGAAACGTCACCACTGATATCACAGCCTCCTGCTGGCCTCCCTCGGTCCCGTCTCTTGCACACTACTGTGCATGCGCCGGGACCGCTGGCCGTCTTCAGAGTGTACAGGCTTCTATGTGAAGCCTGTACTGACTCCTGCACAGTGCTTACATCGCTATAGAGGCTGATCGCTATGCTGTGCATGTCACAGGAGGCACAGGATGACACAAGAGAGGCGCTGGATGGTACAAGGGAGCACTGGCCATGTTGGTGGAGTACTCGAAACAGCGCAATAAGGAACACAGGTCTCGCATGGAGACCCAGTCATTGGTGGTGAAGTGGTGCTGTTCCGCCAAGCGACTCGCCCGTGCGTGCTGCAGCTGAAACTCCACTATCGCCTACTGTTGCTCGCACAGTCTGGCCAGCATGTGCAAGGTGGAGTTCCACCTTGTGGGCACGTCGCATATGAGGCGGTGAACGGGAAGGCCGAAGTTACGCTGCTGTGCTGACAGGCGAGCAGCAGCAGGGTGAGAACGCCGAAAGCGCGCACAGATGGCCCGCACTTTATGCAGCAGCTCTGACATATTGGGGTAATTTTTAAGGAATCTCTGCACCACCAAATTCAGCACATTCCCCAGGCAAGGGATGTGCGTCAATCTGGCTAGTCCCAGAGCTGCTATGAGATTTTTCCCATTATCGCACACCACCAGGCCGGGCTTGAGGCTGACTGGTACAAACCACTCATCAGTCTGTTGTTCAAGGCCCGTCCACAGCTCCTGCGCGGTGTGGGGTTTGTCCCCCAAACAGATAAGTTTTAAAACTGCTCGTTTACACCTGGGAAGTTGGTGGTGAAGGTGTTACGCTGACCAGATGAGGAGCCGGTAGAGGATGAGGAAGCGGAGTAGGAGGAGGAAGCAACAGGAGGCAAACTGAAGTGCCCTGCAATACTCGGTGGTGGAAGGACATGCGTCAAACTGCTATCCACCTCAGGCCCAGCCACCACTGCATTTACCCAGTGTGCTGTTATGTTGATATAACGTCCCTGACCATGCTTACTGGTCCATGTATCCGTAGTGAGGTGCACCTTGCCACAGATGGCATTGCGCAGTGCACACCTGATTTTGTCCCCTACTTGGTTGTGCAGGGAAGGGATGGCTCGCCTGGAAAAGTAGTGGCGGCTGGGCATGACTTACTGTGGGACAGCCACCACCATAATGCTTTTAAAACTCTCCGTCTCCACCAGACGGAATGAGAGCATTTCAAAGGCCAGTAATTTAGAAATGCTGGCATTCAGGGCTAGGGATCACAGGAGGGTACTTCTTCTTACTCTCCAGTGTTTGGGAGATGGAGAGATAAATGCTTCTGTGGGACATTGTGGAGATGCTTGGTGACCCAGGTGGTGGTGTTGCTTGAAGATCCTCTGTTTGCGGGTTGGCAGGTGGCACTGTCACTCCAGAGGTGGATGAAGAGGCTGAGACTGCAGCAGAAGAGGAAGCAGGAGGAGCCAGAGACCTTTCTTGGTTTTTGAGGTGTCTACTCCACTGCAGCTTGTGCTTAGCAGTTAAATGCCAGGTCATGCAGGTTGTGCTCAGGTTGAGAATGTTTATGCCTCACTTCAGGCTCTGATTGCACAGCGTGCAAATCACTTGTGTCTTGTTGTCAGCACATTGTCTGAAGAACTGCCATGCCAGGGAACTCCTTGGAGCTGGCTTTGGTGTGCTCGGTCCCTTGGTGTGGTGGGCAGTAGCAGGCATACTGTCTAGAGGATGGCCGCTCCGCTTTTGCACCCTGCTCCCTCTTCTGCTGTGCTGGTGGCTCTGCGCGACCACCGCCTCTTACTCCGAACTACATAGGTCACTCACATGACCTTGATTCCATGTGGGGTCGAGGAACTCATTGTCCACCACATCATCTTCCACACAGTCTTCACCCCTGCCCTCCTTGTTGGTCTGCACACTTTCGAAAGCCCCAGCAGTTGGCACCTGTGTTTCGTCATCATCCAAGACGTGCTGCGATGGTCCTCCCATGTACTCATCTTGAAACATAAGTGGTTGGGCATCGGTTCACTCAATCGCTTCCACTTCTGGGGCAGGGATAGGTCAATGGCCCTGGGAAACCCTGCTAACAGAGTCATAAAAAAGCAGAAGAGACTGCTGCATGACTTGGGGCTCAGAGTGCTTGGCTGATTTGCAAGGGGGTGAGGTGAAAGACTGATGGACATCGGCTACAGGTGCCAAGTCTGATCTTTCAGCAGGAGACTGGGTAGGAGACAATGTAAAGGAACTGGAGCCACTGTCAGCAACCCAATCTACTATCGCCTGTACTTGTTCAGGCCTCATCATTCGTAGAGCCGCATTAGACCCAACCAAATACCGCTGCAGGTTCTGTCGCCTACTCACACCCGAGGAAGGGGTTTCACTTGTGCGTGTAGCTGGCACAGATCGACTATGTCCTCTCCCTGGAACAGGAGCTCCACTAGCAGCACTACGACCTGGGCCACGTCCTTATTTTGACACTCTCCTCATATTTCTCGAATTTAGGATCTTGCCCTATATGGGTGTTTAATTAATAGTAGAATAGAACAACAGTATGTACAGGGTGTATCTCACACCAGACTAGGCCTCAATTAAATTTGCTATCTGAATAGAACCCCTGTATATAAAGGGTGTATCTCACACGCCCTGACCCACACTAGGCTGCAATTAAAGATTTGTGCACAAAATGGTTGTATTTCAAATAACTGAATAGAACCCTTGTATTTAAAGGGTATATCTCACACGCCCTGTACCACACTAGGCCGCAATTAAAGATTTGTCCACTAAATGGCTGTATTTCAAATTCCTGAACAGAACCCCTGCATTTAAAGGGTGTATCTCACACACCCTGACCCACACTAGGCCGCAATTAAAGATTTGTGCACAAAATGGCTGTATTTCAAATATCTGAATATAACCCAAATATATAAAGGGTGTATCTCACAATGACATCTGCAGCAAAGGCTGCCAAATAATTATTTTTGCCCAAACGGGTGTTTGTTTAATAACTGAATATGACAGCAGTATATAACCCTGGAATTTCAAACGTCTTAATGCTGCAAGGCTTGAAAAATGTTGTATTTTGCACAAAAAAGGTCTTTTATTAATTAAAGAATAAAACCCTTGTATATAAAGGGTGTATCTCACATGCCCTTACCCACACTAGTCCGCAATTAAAGATTTGTGCCCAAAATGGCTGTATTTCAAATACCTGACTAGAACCCCTGTATTTAAAGGGTGTATCTAACACGCCCTGACCCACACTAGGCCACAATTTAAGAGTTGTGCCAAAAGTGGGTGTTTGATTAATAACTGAATATGACAGCAGTATATAACCCTGGAATTTCAAACGTCTTGATGCTGCAAGGGCGCAACAATTGTGTATTTTGCCCAAAAAAGGGTGTTTTATTAATATAACAATATAACCCCAGTATATAAAGGGTGTATCTCACACGCCCTGACCCACACTAGGCTGCAACTAAAGATTTGTGCCAAAAATGGGTATTTGATTAATAACTGAATATGACAGCAGTATATAACCCTGGAATTTCAAACATCTTGATGCTGCAAGGCCAGAAAAACTGTGTATTTTGGCAAAAAAGTGTGTTTTTAAAAACCCAGAAAATTATGGCTTTATTCCTAGCTTAAATTGCACACTGTCTAATCCTGCAAATGCACCAGATGTTGTATATTGCCAAAAAAGGGTAATTCTTTACAACCAGATTATTAGTGCTGTTTTTCAAGCTTGGCTTTCAATGTCACAAAAGCTCAGATGCAGTGCTGGTGCACTGAGCTTGCATAAAATGGCCGCCGCCACCCATCTGACTTAAAAAGTAAAAGTAATTTTTTTTCAGTCACTGGGCTCAGGGCAGGATAAAAAGATTGTGCCCTGCACCCACACAACAAAATGTATGTAGCTTGATGAGTTAGATTCACGTTTGGAAAAAAGATTCAGTCCTATTCTCTCCCTGAAATCACCTCTCCCTACACTAGTGACAGCAGAGTGACATGCATCGCTACGTGACTCCAGCTTATATAGAGGCTAGGTCACATGCTACACTGGCCAATCACAGCCATGTCATTAGTAGGCATGGCTGTGGTGGCTTCTAAGGGCACACAGTTAAACGCTTGTTGATTGGCTGCTCTGCAGCCTTTCAAAAACTGCCAAGAAAGCGCCGAACACCGAACCCAAACTTTTACTGAAATGTTCGGGTCCGGGGTCCAAAAATCCTAAAGTTCGGGTTCGCTCAACCCTAGTCCTGGATAATGTGTCACGGAGGTTGGTTGCTTTAGAAACAGGAGAAAAAGTACTGCACAATGTGTTACCCATTTCTTCTTAAATACAGCAACACTGCTGTTTGGACACACTGCAGTGCTCAGAAGAGAAAAAAACACTATGGCCCTGATTTATCATGCCTTCAGTCCAGAATTCTGGCATAAAAAAGTTGCAAAAATAGGACTTCTATGACTTTTTGTACTTGCTTACAGAAAGTGCAAGTGATTGTGCAAAATTTTGCGTCTTTTTGCATTTTTACACCACCTACTCCAGTTTTGTAATGTGGGTGGAAAAGTGGGTATGGTTAGCTATGTTAATGAGTTTCACTCCAGATTTTAAATTGAGATTTTATTTTATTTTTAAAGTCACAATCTCACTCCAGGAGGAGGCTGGAGAAAGAAAAATGGAGTAATGTGGAAAAGTGTTATGTCTTAGAGTAAGACAAATTTATCAAACATGAGACATTTGATAAATGCAACATATAGTACTCCAATGCAGACTTAAGCAAAACTAATTTAAAATTTTCCCCTCATGATAATTGATGTGCATTTGAGGCCTAGATTGTTCATTTATACAGCACAGACTAACAACTATAGAGGCTCCAAGGTGAAATAAAAGAAACCCCCAAGAAATGACCTCACATTGAAAACCGCACCATATGCATTTTGAGGCCCAATGTGATTATTTATTATGTAAGTGTATGCAAATGTAGAGGCTGAAATAATAAATGGAACCCCAGAGAAGTTTACCTATTTTGGAAACCGTACCCTTCAAGGTATTTACTAAGGAGTGGAGTCCATATTTTGATGCCACAGACATTTTGCGAAAATTAATGCACAGCGAACCATGCAAAGTGAAAAGTACAAGTTTTCCATAGCTATGGCATTTCAGTGCCCAGTATGCTGTGTCCACCAGGTGCCATCAAATACACCCCACATCCTTTGAATTGTTAGGGGGTTGTACTGTGTACTTAAATGCCATAAATGTGGATGTAAACTGTAGTTTGGGTATACTGCAAGGTTCAGAATGGAAAGAACTACTTTTAGCTTCTGCAGCACAGATTTTGATGGATTGGTCCATGGTTGCCATTAGAGTTGAGCGAATTTCATGTTATGAAATTCGTTCACTATTCGTTTGGTGGTAAAAGCAGAATTACGTTATGGATTCCATTACCACGGACCATAACACAATTCTATGATGGAATGCATAACGGAATGCCGTTCCGTCACAACAGAAGTCTATGGGCTGCAAAACGGATCCTTCCCATTTCTGTTATGCAGAGGAATCCTCTCCTGCATAACGGAAATGGGAAGGATCCGTTTTGCAGCCCATAGACTTCTGTTGTGACGGAACGAATAACTGAATGTCTTTAAAGGCATCCCTAACGCAATTCTCCTTTTACCACCAAACAAAGCGTGAACGAATTTTTAAATATGAAATTCGTTCATCTCTAGATGCCATGTTGCTTTTGAACAGCCTCTGAGGTTCCAGTACAGACATTTTCTGAGAACCATTCATTTTCATTAATTTTCTCTTGACAGCGCTGTGTGAGGGCATATTTTTGGACGGATCATTTGTCATTTATATTAGTTCTATTTTGGAGTACATATGACTTCTTGATCACTTTCTTAGTAAAATGCATCAACTTTTTGGGTTTTGTTTTTACTGTGTACACTGTGCAAAAAAATGTTCTCTTTATTCTGCTGGTCAGTACAATTACAATTATACCAATTTTATATATATATTTTTTCTTTTACAGTTTACCACTTTTACACAAAACATTTTTTAAATAAATTCATGTTTTTACGTTGCCATCTTCTAAAATTCATGTTTTTAAAGTTTTTCTGGTGATAATTCAGTGCAGGAGCTTTTGAGGAATGAAAGAACTACTTGTTGAGGCAATGTATTCAGTGTTATCATTATGAGGTACATAACACACCATACTTTTTTGTGAGGCAAAATGACCAAAAAATGGCTATTCTGTTATTTTTATTACAGTATTTACCTGCCGGGGTTGATCATGTAATATTTTTATAGAGCAGGTCATCATGGACTTAGCAATCCCTTTTTTCAGTACAATATATAGATATTTTTTTTTGTTTATGTCACCATTTTCTAAGAGCCATATTTTATTTTTTCAACTGATGGTCTCATCCGTTGGTACCATTTTAGGGTACATAGTACTTTTTTAACGCTCGGTATTACACTTTTTGTTTTGGCACTGTTTTTATAGAGTTCACCTGACAGGTGATATTTTATAAAGCCAGACATTACTGTGGGGATTTGCTCTGGTAGGCAGGGTGAGCGGTCGCAGAACAGAGGCACCAAAAACAGATCTTGATCAAACTGCAGTGTTTTATTCACACAAGCAGGTTTAACAGCTCAGTAACCAACTTCACCTTAGTTGAAAGTCCTGGTGTTTATTCACACCATGCTGCAGTTTCTGCATAAAGAGTCCAAGTCCTTGCATGTGTTCACACTTTGCCAACTGCTGCCATCCAGCAGGCTTTTAAAGGGTTTCTGTCACCTGAAAAATGGGTATTAAGCTGGCTGACATTAGCGATGTGCTAATGTCAGCTGAACATAACTATATTAGTGCCATCTCACTGCCTAAAGTCTTTATTGAGAAAAACAAACTTTTATAATATGCTAATTAGCCTCTAGGAGCAGGCGGAGCATTGCATCTGCTCCAAGTGGCTCAGTTTGCCCACCTCTTTACACGCTCTTCTTCTCTTAATTGATAGGGCCAGGGCAGCGCTGCTCTCCTCTCGACGGCAGTGTCTTTATTTCCACCCTCAAACCGGCCCGGCAGATCCCGATCACGTGACCAACACTAGGTCACGTGCACGCTATAAACCTAACAACAAGCGCGCACGCTCGGATACCACAAGGGACGCCGACAGCCGGAGAACAGAGCCACAAGCAACATCTGGTTGGAGCACTGACGGAAGACATCACCGCGTGGTGGGTAAGTGATCTCTGAACCTAAGACACTACGGGACGCCGTACCGAGGTTCAGAGCGCCAATTCCCCCACAGGAAGTTGTTGCTTTTTTCCACAAGCATAAGTTCCACATTGTACATTGCACAGGACAGTGCTATTTTTCCTTTTTAGCGCTACCTTTATATCCACAAACTAAAGTTCCATATGGGACCATATGGTGCATGATTATACTTTATAGGACTGTACAACACTTTTTTCCTTTTTAGCGCAACTTACATCCATCCATTAATAAAGGGACATAGACCGATCACAAACTGCTGGGAAAGGATATCATATCCACAAGAGCCCACCAGAAAAGACTCAACTTTTTTCCCACCACTTTTTTTTTTCCCCACCACTTTATTTACCACTTATCCTAATGGACTAAACACCACTGATTTTTCTCTTTTTTTCCACGGATCTATCCTATAAAATACCTGGTACCAGCCACCCCTTCCTTATCTGGCACCCACAACAAGTGCCCAGATTCCCTCACCTACTCACCTTATGCTCCAAAAATCCCTACCAAATTTTAATTAAGGATTTTAAATAAAACTATCATTATTAATCCCATTTATGAGTGTGCCTGCTATTTCCTTATTTTATTTATTTTAATATTGATGATTATGGCTTACAGCTAATAAAAACTAAAAGTCAGTATCTCAGAAACTTTGATTATATAAGATATATAGGGGGCGGAGCTACCGCACTACAGGAAGGACACCCGCTGCAGGAGCTCTCTTTATCCCTGAGCTTCTACAAAGTCTAACCGGACAAATACTGATCGCATAGCCCTGCAAGTCACGCCATCCGACTTGAATCATCATCTGGAACCGGCCCATTAACTTTTATTCAGAAGTGCAGTAGGTCCAGAATCGCGGCCTAGTCCGCAGTCCGAAGCCGCGGCCTCAATTTGCAGATCAGTTACCGTTGAGCTCCTCTGCACACTTACTAAACACATATATATTCCAAAGGATCTCCGATCACCTGAAAATAGAAAATGAGATCGATTAATGTAATATTAAGTTGTTATTTAAGACCTGAAACTCATCCCGGACTGACAACCTTGCCTGTGCCCTGAAGCCGTGGCCTCAATTAATAATCCTACAAACGAAGGGCATCTTATATAAATTTACCTGGGACTTCACAAGACTCTAAGGGATCTCGAATACCTGTAAGGGAGAATACAGTCTGATTAAGACATTTTCTGACAAAATGAGTGGTTTTACAGCCAGACTGGAAGTATGGCCCTGAGCATACTTTGAAGCCGCGGGCTCAATTGAAAGACCTGCAGATGGAGGACTCTGCTAATACTCCTATCAAAGTTTCTTCCACATGTGAAATGACCTCCGATTATCTAAAAAAGGGAAAAGCAGACATATTTAAGTTCTTTTTATTATTAGGCTAAAATAGTCGCCTTGGAGAATCCACGCTATTTGCATTTTTGAATAATATACAATAAGAAAGTGCTATAGAGAAAGACAGCAATATATTCAATGGGACATTGAAAAAGAGCAGTTAGTATTGTATGATGTAGTTATTCTCTTAAAACAACCACTGTCCAGCTCCACTTTCAGAGTTTATCACTTATGACAATATAAACAACTGCATGTAAAATCAGTGGAGCTGTATAATACCCGGCGCATGTACACGGCTAACATGGGCAAAAAGTAAGCAAATGACAGAGACAGATACAATCAAAGGACCCAAAATTTCAAAAAAACCTGCGGAGAATACTAAACTCACAGCCTTTAACCTCTTCAGGACACAGGGCGTACCGGTACATCCTGAGAATTTCCGATCACCGCAGGGCCGCCTGCGGTGATCGGAACCAAATGCCTGCCGAAATCATTCGGCAGGCACTCTGTACCAATGCCCGGGGGGGGGGGTCTTGTGACCCCCTGATGTCGGCGATCGCAGAAAACCGCTTTCTGCATTTCCGGGTTATTCGGGTCTTTGATGAACCGATAACCTGAAAAGGACGGTGATCGGTGATTATACACCACCAATCACCGTCCTGCGATCCTGTGAGGTGGCGATAATGTCACCTCTCAGGATCGCCTGCGATTGGTCCCCATGTAGCATGTGGGCAGAGCGCAGCAAGTTTGAATTTCCGCCGCTGCTCTCCTCCCTTATTCCGGTCCGTGGAGCGGGGAGAGCACAGGAGATCGCGCTGCCCACCGACTTGTGAGTTTTTAGTGCCATCAGGCACCTTAGGAGGCAGGGACAGGCAGGAGCAGGCAGGTAGCGGGAGGTGTAGGCAGGGGTAGTTAGGGCAAGTTTAGGGTTAGATTAAGTAAAAAAAACAAAAAAAACTTTTTGTGTCTGTGAGCCCCCTGATCGGGTGTCTGGGGTCCACAGCAGTTAGCAATTTTTTGGGGGTGCAATTTTTTTTCTCTTTTTTTCTTTGCATGCGCTATCTGTGGCCAGCACTCTTTGTGTCCGGCCACTGTTAGCACATCGGCCACCCCGCCCCACAGCGCATTTGTATATTTTTTTTCTTTTTTACACTCTTTTTTTTTACTTTTTTTTAGTTAGGGGTCTTTTTTTTTATATAGCTATAGGGTAAGTGCGTGAACACCCGTGCCCCACACACACGCACACCTAAAAAATATTTACACACACGCACACACAAACTCCCCTATGGCCCGCCGAACATTCTCGGCTGAGAAGGCATACGCCCTCCTTGCCTCCGAGTCCGAGAGCCCCAGTGAGGATGAGGATGACCCTACGTTCCTGTTGTCATCCGCATCCTCCTCATCATCAAGCGATGATGAGCCCCCAAGGCGGCGTAGACACCGCCAGGCGGATCGAGGGGACCCCTATGCTAGGGACCCTGTGGCCCAGCCTAGTACGAGCAGCTCTGGGGTTCGTACTAGTTTTCTGGCCCACCAGGTCAGCCCACCTGAGCCCCCTGCAGGTGGACTTGTCTGGTGTACCCCAGAGAACTTTGAGCCCGCAATTCCTGATTTTGTTGGTGAATCAGGAATCCAGATTTACACAGTGGGCTTCACTGAATACGACTTTTTCAGTCTTTTTTTCAGTGAGGAACTGGTAAATCTGATAGTGGAGCAGACGAACCTGTACGCCCAACAGTTCGTCGCTCAAAACCCGGGCTCGTTTTTGGCTAGGCCCGGTGGCTCGACCCCGGTCAGTGCAGCCGAGATGAGGACGTTTTGGGGCCTCGTGCTGCATATGGGCCTAGTCAAAAAGCCCAGTGTCAGGCTGTACTGGAGTGGGGACGTCCTCTACCAGACCCCACTCTACAGTATGGCCATGACACGTTCCCGATTTGAGGCCATCCGGAAATGCCTGCATTATACAGATAATGCAGCATGTCCCCCCCCCCCCCCAAGGTGATCCTGCCTATGACCGCCTGTACAAAATCAGTCTGGTCATCGATCACTTCGGGGCCAAATTGATGGAGGCCTATGTACCTGGAATGGAGATTTCGGTTGATGAGTCTCTCATTGCTTTTAAGGGGAGACTCATTTTCCACCAGTATGTTCCCTCTAAGCGGGCGAGGTATGGCGAGAACCTGTACAAACTTTGTGAGAGTACCCCTATCCTGACTACATCTAACACATATAGAGAGCTGACCCTTTTTGAGAAACTCACTCCTTCACACCATTCCCCTCGCCATGTTTTGTCACAAGTCTACAAAATACTCTAATCCATTAGAAACCCTAATGATATGACATATATCACAGAATGGAGCAGAGACTTTGAAACTACATTCACAGACAGAGAATCCAAACAAATCTACTTAAGCTCGCATGGGATCACTAGATGCACACGTCTCCAGGAGAACTCCTTCAAACTAATAACCAGGTGGTATCTCACTCCAGTTCGACTCAAACAGAAGCACTGCCTCAGCACAGACATATGTTGGAGGTGCTACCAAACCATGTGGTGGCGCTGCCCTGTGATTCAGCCTTTCTGGACTGAGATACTTAAACTGGCTAAACAAATGTGTTCTTTTTTCCCCGGGACCCCATCCCCCCTCTCAGTCCTACTACATGTCAGACTGGAAAACATTCCCTTTAGGAAACGCAGACTTTTCCTTTACCTCATGGCTGTGCAAAATCCCTTATACCACAATATTGGAATCAAAAAACACCACTGACCGTTTCACAGTGGCTAAATAAGGTCAACAATATTTACCACATGGAGGAACTGTCAGCCTGGAAGAAAAGATCCCACACAACATTTAAAAAAATATTGGAAGATTGGTTATCCTTCCGAAATACTACACCAGCACTTAACATGCTTTCTAACATATCTGAAACACCGAAGTGATCTTCACAAAATCTGTCCGTCCTTGATCCTGGATACAACACACCCCTCGTGCCCAACCCTCAACTCTCCCCCCGCCCTCTCGCTCACCACCCTCCCTCACTCTCCTTTCCCATCTACTCATTACTCCATGTTCATCATTATGTTATAGAACGAGCACTGTTGCATATCAACCTGTCATAGTTGTTCTTGATTTCTTCTACATCGATACAATGTAAACAGTCTCTTATTTTATTTTAAAAACGAATAAAAAGAGAATTAAAAAAATAATCACACATGGTCCAAAATAAAGTTACTTAGCAACCTAAAACCATCTGATACACATTTCAAATATCTTGGAGTCAATATCGCTGCTTCCTACACTGAACTCTATAAACAAAATTTCCTTCCATTAATACACAGAACTAAAACTGACTTAGTGGAATGGAATGATCAGTGCATCAACCTGATCAAAATGATCAACCTTCCCAAAATATTATACCTTCTACAGAGCTTACCAATTGATATTCTTAGGAGTTTCTTCATGGCAATAAAAAGAGTAGTCCTCTCCTTTACTTGGAACAAAGGCCAAAACAGAGTTGCTTTTAATACTCTAACAATGCCTAAAGGAGAAGGTGGACTAGGACTAGAAATATAGAAAGATGAAAAACCATTAGAAATAAAATTAAGACTAATATGGTATCTAACTTCATTACTTTGAAAGACATTATGATAGACAACACACTACCGGAATATGAAAAATATAGGAATATAACAACAGCTCTAAAATTTTCTTGTAAAGAGTATCTCCAATTACAGAAACACATTAATACCCTAGAGGTACAGCCTTCTTCCTCACTAATAAAAATAATCTCATTAGATACACGCAAAGTAGAAGGCCATTGGATCATGGGGTCTCTAGAATCTACTCCACACTTAATGATGACATCCTTCCCCTGCCTTATCTTGGCAGATGGACTGCTCAATTAAATAAAAGTTTTAACGAAAAAGAAAGCATAAAAATTATTCAATCTTCTATCCCTAGAGTTACTCCAACCAGACTACAGCAAGTCCACTTTAAGTTACTAACTAGATGGTACAGGACACCAGTTTTTTTGAACGGGATAAACTCAGAGATATCGAAGCAGTATTGGAGATGTGGAAGAGATGAAGGTACACTAACTCACATATGGGTAGACTGTAGCAGAATAGCTCGTTTATGACACAAGTTTAATCAGATCTTGTTACAGATGTACCATTCTACTCTTAAGATAGACCGAGCATTGATCCCGTTTGGTTTACACAATAAAAACAGTCTGGTTTTGAAGGACAAATTATTTCATTTCCTTATCTGTGCTCTCAAAGCAATCATCCCTAAATACTGGTTACAAATAGAAACTCGGTCGATACAGGAATGGTTTGTTGATGTTTGTCAAATAAATAGATTCAAAAGGTTAAAATGGACCATACAAGGAAAATATAACTCATATCTTAAAGTCTGGAATAGATGGAACAATTACGCCATGTCTAACAAGATTGCAGTGACAATGCACTTAACCTATGGAAAATAACATGGATACGAATGTGACAATGTTTTTTCTTTTTTTTGTTCTGTTCTTAATTTTCTTATTCTTTCCCTCTTTTTTTTTCTTTTACTCCTTCTGTTCAACTAGTCTAAACAATCTTATTTATATCATTGACACAGTTACAATTTTTTTTTTGTTTGTTTGTAAGGCTTCAATGGATGAATAAACATTACTATTCTATTATAATGTGTCACGAGGGTGTCAAGAACCACGCCTGACTCCGTTATACCCGGGGTCAGGAAGTCGCAGCGGTTGGCTGCGCGCTCTATGTAGTAAGATAGGGCTGTTTCCGTAAGGTAGCTTTCTGGGTTTGCTTTGCAACCCTTTTTGGCTCACTCAGGGATCCGTAGCTCCTTCTCCTCAGCTGTTCCTTGTCCAGCACTCCCAACCTCCTTATAATCCCCCTCTCACACTTCTCTGGTTGCCAGATATAGAGCTTCCTGCCTGGACTTCTATACTGACCCACTGGAGCTGTGTTGCTGCGTTCTCTGGTTGTTGGTCCAGAACGTTTCCCTCCGGATCCCTGTTGGACCTTTGTGGTCTGCTGTGGTCGCCCACCTGGGTTTATGTGTTTGTCTGTATTGTCTGTCCTCTCCCTGGTGTTTTCCTCTTAGTGTCAGTGGTGCGGACTATCTAGGGCTCACTTTAGGGAAAGCCAGGGTTTAGGCACGTGATCGCTGCACGGGTGAGGAACCCGTCTAGGGACGTCAGGGCAGTCAGGTGTCAGCCGCAAGGTGAGTCAGGGGTCACCACCTTTCCCTCTCCCTTGGGCAGGGCTTTCCCTTTTCCCTCCCTGTGCGTGACGCTGGTCATTACATTATATCTGGCCCTTATTTTGTGTAGGTAAAAAAAATAATAATAATTTTTTACCTACTTAGAATCCAGTATGGATCCAATTGCTTCTCTGTCCAAGCAATTTCATGGCCTGTCTTTGGAGGTGGCAGGATTGAAGGCGTCGGTCCTCCAGCAACAGCAGCAATTACAACTGACCGCAAGCCCAGCGGTTGCTACTGGTAACCAGGTTGTTGCGGAACCCAAGGTTCCTCTCCCTGACAGATTTTCTGGGGGAAGGGACAAGTTTTTGACATTCCGTGAGGCCTGTAAATTATATTTTAAACTGCGCCCTTACTCCTCTGGTAATGAAGAACAGCGGGTGGGGGTTGTTATTTCCCTGCTGCAAGGGGACCCGCAGTCCTGGGCGTTCTCTTTACCCACTGATTCCCAGGCTCTTCGGTCAGTGGATGAGTTTTTCGGGGCCTTGGGTCTCATATATGACGACCCTGACCGAGTCGCACTGGCTGAATCAAGATTACGGAGACTCCTACAAGGAGAGTGGCCAGTAGAGGAGTATTGCTCTGACTTCCGTAGGTGGGCTACGGATACCTAATGGAACGACCCGTCTCTCAGGAGTCAGTTCTGCTCTGGGATATATCGGAAAGGGTTAAGGATGCGCTTGCATTATATGAGACCCCCTTTTCCCTTGATGCGGTTATGTCCCTTTCTATCCGAATAGATAGACGCCTTAGGGACAGGTTGAAAAAACCGGAGCAATTGGTAACACCTCCCAAGCAGCAGTTAGTCTGTACGGACTTAGACGAGCCTATGCAGCTAGGAGGAACCACTCGTCAGGTCCGTCCTCCTGAGGTTCGCGGTAGGCATGGGGTTTGTTTTTTTTGTGGGGAGAGGGGTCATTTCATTAATGTCTGTCCTTCTTGCCTCAGAAACAAAAGACTGTCGGAAAACTACTACCCCCAGGCTGTGTGGAGGATGTCAGCCGGGGGGTATATGTTTCCTCCATACGTACATCGCAATTTGTGTTGCCAGCGGTTATTGTTTTTTGGTGTGAAGACGGAGACTATTTCTTTCTAGACAGTGGAGCAGGGGTAAATTTGATAGATGCCCATTTTGGGTTTGTCTCTCTGTACACTACAGAGACCTATTCCCATATTCGCTATTGATTCTGCTCCTCTGTCTCAGAGAAACCTCACCCACATTGTTCATAATTTACACCTTCGGGTAGGGGACCACCATAATGAGATGCTTTCATGTTATGTTCTGGAGGGGCTTCCCACTCCGGTAGTGCTGGGCCTTCCCTGGTTGGTAGCGCACAATCCAGTGGTGGATTGGCAGGCCAGGGAGATATCGGAGTGGAGTGAGCATTGCAGAGAAAAATTGCTTAAATAGCAATTGCTTAGTCGCCTCCATAACTACCCTACCTACATTTATTTCGGATTTTGAGGACGTTTTTTTCTGAAAAGGGTTGTCAGAAGTTACCACCTCACCGTCCTTATGATTGCCCGGTTAACCTTATTCCCGGCGCGAAATTACCCAAGACCAGATTATATAATCTTTCGGGTGCAGAGAGACAAGCCATGAAAGATTATATCTCCGAGAGCTTGGCTAAGGGACACATCAGACCCTCTTCTTCACCCGTGGCTGCACGGTTTTTCTTCGTTAAAAAGAAAGATGGGGGTCTGCGTCCTTGCCTAGATTTTCGTGAATTAAATCGGATAACCATCCGAGACCCATACCCTCTTCCTCTCATTCCTGACCTGTTTAACCAGATTGCGGGTGCTAGGTGGTTCTCCAAACTTGATCTTAGGGGGGCCTACAATCTGATTCGTATCAAGGAGGGGGATGAGTGGAAGACAGCTTTTAACACTCCTGAGGGGCATTATGAAAATCTAGTTATGCCTTTCGGTCTGACCAATGCTCCTGCCGTCTTTCAACATTTCGTTAATTACATTTTTAGTCATCTAATCGGCAGGTTTGTGGTAATATATCTAGATGATATTTTAATTTATTCGTCTGATCTGAGAACACATGAGGTGCATGTCAGACAAGTACTGCAGGTCCTACAGATGAATAAATGATATACTAAAATTGATAAATGTGTCTTCGCCGTTCAGGAGATACAATTCCTAGGTTATTTTTTATCTGCTTCAGGTTTCCGTATGGATCCTAGGAAGGTCCAGGCAATTTTAGATTGGGATCTTCCTCAGAACCTCAAAGCACTGCAACGGTTCTTGTGCTTTGCGAATTTCTATAGAAAATTCATAAAAAATTATTCAGTTATTGTAAAACCCCTTACTGACATGACTAGGAAGGGGACTGATTTTTCTAAATGGTCTGACGCCGCTAAAGTTGCTTTTTCCTCTCTAAAAGAGAGGTTTACCTCGGCACCTGTACTAGTCCAACCTGATGTCTCTCAGCCTTTTATTGTTGAAGTCGATGCGTCAGAGGTGGGAGTGGGGGCGGTGCTGTCTCAGGGTCCGTCTCCTGGCAAATGGCGTCCTTGTGCTTTCTTTTCTAAAAAAAACTATCTGCAGCAGAAAAGAACTACGATATTGGCAATAGGGAATTATTAGCTATTAAACTAGCGTTTGAAGAATGGCGTCACTTTTTAGAGGGAGCAGTCCACCCCGTCACTGTTATTACGGACCACAAAAATCTTCTGTACCTCGAATCAGCTAAGCGTCTCACTCCTAGACAAGCTAGGTGGTCGCTATTTTTTACCAGGTTTAACTTTGTTATTAGCTATCGTCCTGGGGCAAAAAATACCAAGGCTGATGCACTATCTCGTTGTTTCCCTGGAGGGGGTAATGTGAGTGATCCGGTACCCATTCTTCAAAGAGGAGTGGTTGTTTCTGCGGTACACTCTGCTCTGGAGGGGAAGGTGTTAGAGGCCCAGGGGGACGCCCCGGTCTCTTGCCCCTCAGAGAAATTGTTTGTACCGTTGAACCTGCGTTTCGAATTATTAAAGGAACATCATAATTCGGCACTTGCTGGGCACCCGGGTAGTAAAGCAACCTTGGAGCTATTGTCTCGTCGTTTTTGGTGACCAAGGTTGCGTCAGGATGTATTGGATTTTGTGTCTTCTTGTTCTACCTGTGCACGCGCAAAAGTTTTGCATACACGTCCTGCAGGGTACCTATTACCACTCGTCATTCCCAATAGACCATGGACACATCTGTCAATGGATTTTATCACTGACTTACCTTTGTCTGTGTGTAAAACAGTTATTTTGGTAGTAGTGGACAGGTTTAGCAAAATGGTACACTTCATTGCGTTACCCGCACTACCTAATGCTAAGACTCTTGCTCAGGTATTCATCAGTGAAATCGTGAAGCTTCACGGGGTCCCTTCCGATGTTGTTTCGGATTGGGGTACCCAGTTTATTTCTAAATTTTGGAAAGCTTTTTGTTCCCGTTTGGGGGTACACTTGTCATTTTCCTCAGCTTTCCATCCTCAGTCGAATGGACAGACTGAGCGTACCAACCAAAACCTTGAGACATATCTAAGATGTTTTGTGTCTGAAAACCAAGAGTTGTGGTCATCATATTTACCGTTAGCTGAGTTTGCCATAAATAATCGTCGTCAGGAATCCACTGGCAAGTCACCATTTCTTGGAGCATATGGTTTTCATCCCCAATTCTGTACTTTCAAAGAGGGGGGTCTTCTGGGGTTCCCGAAGAGGAACGGTTTTCGTCATCTCTTTCATCGGTATGGCAGAAGGTGCAAGCTAACTTGAAAAATATGGGAGGTAAATACAAATGCATGGCTGATAAGAGACGGTCGCCAGGTCCGGACCTAGGAGTGAATGACTATGTGTGGTTGTCTACTAGGAATATTAGATTAAAGGTTCCCTCTTGGAAACTGGGTCCTAGGTTCATTGGCCCTTACAAAATTGTAGCCATCATCAACCCCGTGGCTTTTCGCCTGGAGCTACCTCAGACTTTTAAAATCCATAACGTCTTTCATAAGTCGTTACTCAAAAAATATGTTCCACCTCTAGAACCGTCACCGCTGCCACCCCCTCCTGTTGTTGTGGATGGTAATCTAGAGTTTCAGATATCCAAAATTGTTAATTCTCGTCGGGTCCGCCTCTCTCTTCAATATCTGGTGCATTGGAGAGGTTACAGTCCTGAGGAAAGAATGTGGGTTCCTGCGTCTGAGGTAAACGCCGACAGGCTAGTTCGGCCTTTTCATTCCCCTCATCCTGAGAGACCTGGTCCTGAGTGTCCGGAGGCCCCTTGTAGAGAGGGGGGTACTGTCACGAGGGTGTCAAGAACCACGCCTGACTCCGTTATACCCGGGGTCAGGAAGTCGCAGCGGTTGGCTGCGCGCTCTATGTAGTAAGATAGGGCTGTTTCCTTATGATAGCTTTCTGGGTTTGCAGGCTCACTCAGGGATCCGTAGCTCCTTCTCCTCAGCTGTTCCTTGTCCAGCACTCCCAACCCCTTATATTCCCCTCTCACACTTCTCTGGTTGCCAGATATAGAGCTTCCTGCCTGGACTTCTATACTGACCCACTGGAGCTGTGTTGCTGCATTCTCTGGTTGTTGGTCCAGAACGTTTCCCTCCAGATCCCTGTTGGACCTTTGTGGTCTGCTGTGGTCGCCCACCTGGGTTTATGTGTTTGTCTGTATTGTCTGTCTTCTCCCTGGTGTTTTCCTCTTAGTGTCAGAGGACTAGCGATCCCACCGACCCGTTCACTATCTAGGGCTCACTTTAGGGAAAGCCAGGGTTTAGGCACGTGATCGCCGCACGGGTGAGGAACCCGTCTAAGGACGTCAGGGCAGTCAGGTGCCAGCCGCAAGGTGAGTCAGGGGTCACCACCTTTCCTTCTCCCTTGGGCAGGGCTTTCCTTTTCCCTCCCTGTGCGTGATGCCGGTCATTACATAATGCTACCTCACCAAGGGTTTTAAACAGAGGTGCAGAGTTGCTCTTATGATAACCATGACCTAATAACTGTCGATCTTAGCCAACCTCATACACAAAGGCGTGTAGCACTCTCTCTGGGAAGCCAGAAATAAAGACTTTGTCAACAATAGGTTGAGGAGAACGTTCTGCGTTTTACCATTGTCTCTTCGCCCTACTGCTCTTTTTTATTTAGAACCAGAATCTTCCTATATTGGATATAATACAAGATTACTTTACATGTTCTACTTTTACAATGTTATATAGTAAATATTATTTACTATGCTGACCAAAAGGTACTTTGTTATATTTTGAAGAAAAATAACTTTATTTAATTTACAGTCATTGCAATAATGCTGGAATAATAACGCTTACAAGGAACTTAATTGTATGTTTCTATCTGTGACACTGAACAGAACAAGATATTTACAAGAATTTACAAGATATAAGATACATAATATATAATATTATATAATACTGAAATGTTGACCTACTGAAAAGTATGTATGCCCTCAATACTTGGTTGGGGCTCCTTTTGCATGAATTACTGCATCAATGTCACATGGCATGGAGGCAATCAGTCTGTTGAACTGCTGAGGTGTTATGGAAGCCCAGGGTGCTTTGATAGCTTTAGCTTGTCTGCATTGTTGGGTCTGGCATCTCTCATCTTCCTCTTGATAATACCCCATAGATTTTCCATGCGGTTTAAGTCAGGCACGTTTGCGGACCAATCAAGCACAGTGATACCATCACTGAATAGGGAAACTTCACATTGGACCTCAAGCAACTTGGATTATGTGCCTCTTCATTCTTCCTCTAGTGTCTGGGACCTTGATTTGCAAACAAAATGCAAAATGTACTTTTATATGAAAAGAGGGCTTTGGACCACTGAGCAATGGTCCAGTTCTTTTTCTCCTTAGCCCAAGTAAGAAGATTCTGGTGTGGTCTCTGGGTCATGAGAGGCTTGACTCAAGTGGCAACAGCTGTGGCCCATGTTCTGGATATGTCTGTGTGTGGTGGCTCTGACACCAGTCACAGTCCACTCCTTGTGAATCTCCCACAGATTCTTGAATTGCCTTTTGACAATTTCAAGGCTGCGGATATCCCTGTTGCCTGTGCATCTTTTTCTACCACACTTTTTCCTTCTACTCAAATTTCCATTAATGTAGTTGGATAGAGCATTCTGAACAGCCAGCTTCTTTAGCGATGACCTTTTGTGACTTACCCTCTTTGTTGCGGTCTGTCAAGTCAGCAGTCTTCCTCATGATTGTGTAGGCTGCTGAACTATGCTAAGGGACCATTTCAAGGCTTAGAATACCTTGTGTTGATTTTCTAAATACAGTGTGATACCATGTGTCTACTTTTCTGCTTTTTCACATTATTCTAATTTGAGACTTTTTTTCTGAGAATTTTAGTGACGTTTGGGTTTTCATGAGCTGTAAGCCATAATCAACATTAAAAGAAATAAATGCTTGAAATAGATCATTCTGTGTGTAATGAATTTATATATGTGAGTTTCACTGTTTGCATTGAATTACTGAAATCAACTTTGATATTCTGATTAAGGGTACTTTCACACTTGTGGCAGAGAATTCCGGCAAGCAAAATGTATGCAAGCTGATGGCATTTGTCAGACGGATCCGGACGCGGCACCGTCGCTCCAGTGTCTTCCGAAAAAACTGATCCGGTATAAAAAATGTTAGCATTTTTTTCAGTCTGCGCATGCGCAGACCGGAATACTGGGTCCGTTTTTCCGGAACACTTTATGACGGATCCGGCACTAATACACTTCAATGTAAATTAATGCCGGCATTCCGGAAAGTGTTCAGTCTTTTTGGCCCCAGAGAAAACTGCAGCATGCTGCAGTATTTTCTCCGTCCTGAAATGGCAAAAAGACTGAACTGAAGACATCCTGATGCATACTGAACGGATTGCTCTCCATTCAGAATGTATTAGGATAAAACTGATCAGTTCTCTTCCGGTATTGAGCCCCTAGGATGGAACTCAATGCCGGAAAAGAATAACGCTTATTGAGATTCAACTGTATGTCCTGGAAATGTAGAAACAAGTCTAAATGGGAATAAAAATAAACTTTTAAAAACTGTAGATGCCATGGATGTAATTATAGCAGCCATAGTATTTGCTAAGGACCCCAAAGATTAGGGGAGGGCAATCAGGTGCAAGAACATTGTATCTTTTTGTGGAGGAAAACAATATAGTGGCTTTTTGCTATAATGTGGGTTTTCTGATGTGCAATTGTACATACCTTTAATTATTTTTATTTATGTTTTTGTTTTAATTTTCTTACACTGGGTGGTGGGAACCCAATGAATTATAATATATCCCCTGGTTTCTGCTCTATTCAGTGTTTGCCATAAAAAGGTATGTCTGAGAATAAATAACTTTTCACATACTAAGCTGTACAGTCTATAGAAGATGTCTATATACTACAAGCTGACTTGAACACTCTGAGTGATTGGGCATCAACTTGGCAAATGAGGTTCAATGTGGACAAATGTAAAGTTATGCATCTTGGTAGTAATAATCTCTGTGCTTCATATGTCCTAGGTGATGTAACACTGGGAAAGTCACTTATAGAGAAGGATTTGGGTGTCCTTGTGGATAGTAGATTAAATAACAACATACAATGTCAGTCAGCTGTTTCTAAGGCCACCAGGATATTGTCATGCATTAAATGAGGCATGGACTCGAGGGCAGGAATGTAATACTACCACTTTACAAAGCGTTGGTGCGGCCTCATCTGGAATATGCACTTCCGTTCCGGGCACCAGTCCATAGAAACGCACTACAGCTAGAAAAAGTACAGAGGAGAGTGAATAAAATGATAAGGGGCATGAAGGGTCTTAGTTATGAAGAAAGATTAAAATAATTGAATTTATTTAGTCTTGAGAAGAGATGTCTAAAGGGGGACATAATTAACCAATACAAATATATAAATGGGTCATACAAAAATATGGTGAAAAACTGTTCCATGTAAAATGCCCTCAAAAGAGGGGGTACTGCCTCTGACTGGAGAAGAAAAAGTTCAGTCTCCAGAAGCGTCAAAGCTTCTTTACTGTAAGAACTGTGAATCTGTGGAATAGACTTCCTTAGGAAGTGGTCACAGCAGGAACAGTGGGCAGTTTTAAAAAGGGTTTAGATGAATTCTTAAAAGTAAACAGCAATAATGCTTATGAAAACTTGTAGAAATCAGAGTCTCAATTCCTTCTGGGATTCACATCCCCACCTATTCCTTGGTTGAACTTGATGGACTTATGTCTTTTTTCAACCGTATTAACTATGTAACTATGTAACAGGTGTCCACAGCCTGTCTCCACTATGGGAAGATACATAATTACCTGACATTAGAAGCTCTGGTTATCAACATTGGCTCCGGTGTATCTGTTTTCTGGTCTGTGACTTATTTACTTCCTCCTCCAGCATGGGAAATTATCAATTATTGGCTCCAGCAGAGCAGATAATCATGCCCATACCAGGTACGAATTAAACAAGCCACGGACTGGAAGATGGACACACCAGAGCCGATGTGCCAGACCGGAGCAGTGGAAGGTAGGTATGATTCTTTCCATGACAGAGACAGGCCACGGGCACCTTTGAAAAGTTACTTGTTTCCAGACAACACCTTTACTGCTGTCTTCTATTCTGTCAAGTAGTTGTGAGATGACCGCAGGCATACCTCCTCTTATCTTTAGAAGAGGAACTTACTATTCAGAATGTGCAGCACAATTTTATTGAAACTAAAGAACTTGGAACAACATTAAGAAATCTAATGTAAGGGACAGGAGATAATACAGGAGAGGTGAGAATCTGTTACCACACCCTTCTTATCACTGTTTATAGTATAAGGACAGGAGAGAACACAGAAGTAGGAACTGATCATCCCACAATAACACCCTACTTATCACAGTTTTGTTTTTGTTTTGTTTTTATAAATAAGGGCCTTATGTTTTATGTTCAAACCATTTATGATCAACATTTCTAAACTTTTTAAAATTTATATGAAAATGAATTAGACAATATAAATATATATTTTTAACCTGGAGTCAGTACATTTCTACTCACTCCACCCAAAACTAGCTTCGACTTGCACTCTAATCCAACAGCCTCGTTTGTGTAGGGCTGCAATTTTTTTCTGACATCTCAGCAGATTTCTTTTGATTTTCCTACAATATAAAAGCAGGGGCAAATAGGCCTTGAAATACTGCTACAGATATACCTCCAATCAACACATATGTTAATAAGCCTATCAGAAAGATTTAAAGCCATGACATTTGTTTTCTGGAATTTTACAAGCTATTTAAAGGATAACTGTCGTATATATATATTTTTTGAGTATTGGATTGTGGTGATTAATATCACCTTGGTTACCCTATTTCAACTTTTCACTGTGTATTCAATTACCCCTTAATTGCACGCTTTAGTTCCCTGTACTGCCTACTTTTACCTGTGCTTAAAATAGGGTTGCTAGGAATGGTCCGTCTATCTGTTGAAGGACGGAGGACGCAGAAGCAAGGCTGCGTGCAAGGTCACATTACTGACAGCCAGGGACTGTAAGTAAATGATTAAAGCCAGGTCCTCCCCAGCAGCTGATAACAGTGCATGGGCTGTGTGCACGTCTCCCTGTCCCTGCGCTTGGCAGACGCTCCCTCACTCAGCAGAGCTGGAGGATGCAGAGTTGGTGCAGAGCAGACCAGGGAAGGGAGATCTGCCATCTGCTCAGTGTATAAATGAAAGCAACATGTGGTAAGAGGACCCCTTTCTGCTGCAGGAGATTAACCCTTTAGGTGGAGGGCTCTGGTTACTGACACTTTTGGGGGGCTATTGTTACTGGCTAGTGAGGGCAGGCGGGATTAGCCTCAGAGTAAGGGGTGAATCTTATTAAATATGGGGTAAGTCAGTCTAATAGTAACTGATTCTGGAATATCATGTTATTAGTAACTACATATATGAAAATTGAAATTAGGGTCTAAATGTGTTATCCTTTCAGTGACTTTCCGCAAAATGGCACACTATTATGTCATGCTGATCAGGCGGGCACAGTAGCTGTGCGTGCCTGATCCATGCAGGGATCTGGCTGTGACTGACAACCGGGACCCTACTGTATCCGATGACATTGCTATTAACCATGATAATAGCGGATTAACCCCTTATATGCTGCAATCATTACTGACCACGGCATATATGAGGTTCACAGAGGGAGGGAGACAAGGGGGCGGATGGCTGCCCAGGCCTCAGAGTCTACCATGTATGGAAGCCTATGAGGTCAAGCCCCCAGGCTGGGTCTCATTGGCACACTGTCAATGTGAAGCTGACAGTTTCAATGTTGTACCATACAGCATATCGTATTTTTGCAAAACAACTTTTGGATCAAAATGCTCACAACACCCCTTGGTAAATTCTGTGAGGGGAGCAGTTTTTAAAATGGGGTCAATTCTTGGGGGTTTCTTTTTTTTTTTTTTTTTTTTTTCACTTTAGAGCCTCTGCAGTTGTTGACCAGTGCTGTATAATGCACATGGTGATCTCTCTCTCTTCTAAACCCTGAGGTCCACCCATACAGCAGTTTATAACCATTATATGCTATATTCAGGAAACAATGAGTAACAAATTGTGGGGTGATTTTTCTTCTGTTACCCCATGTAAAAAGGTGCTCCTAAAGCGACAAAAAATGTATAAATAAATAAAATTAAAAAAAGATCATTACAGATGTTGAGGTAATGGTAATGGGGTGTAATTAGTGATAAACCTCTGGCCACTTGTGTTGCTTTGTAGTAAATGTATAGGTCAGGTAGCCCAAAACCCCTAAATCTCCTTTCCCTGGTGAGGATTGTGTATGCGATTCTAGGTGATTTTTCCCCCCAGAGGAAAGAAGAAAAGAGTTTGCAGATTTCTGAGAAATAGGAGAGAGGTATTGATAGGTATTGATTGTAGTAGGTATAAGAACTTGGGAACTACATATGTCTTGAGAAAGTTTTTTTCCCTATCCAGGAGATGAACGGGATTCTTATGGATTTGAGCTGCGTCTTCACTGAGTGTAATAAGGGAGTGTAGTTCAGGGCCAGTAGTTCATCTGATGAGGCGGAGATATGAATCCCTAGATATTGAATGCTCTTATGTGCCCAGGTAAAGTGGGTTGATTTCTTTAGTTGTTGGATGATAGAAGAGGGACAAGTGATGTTTAACACTTCTGACTTGTTATAGTTAATTTTGAAGTTGGATACGAAGCCGAATTCTTTAAAAATGTTTAGTAATTTTGGAAAGAATACTAGGGGGTTGGAGGTCATAATAAGTAGGTCATCTGCAAAGGCTGCAGTGAGATGGGTGTAGTTCCCGATAGTAATTCCCTTAATGTGTGGGTCTTGTCTAATACTTTGTAGTAGCGTCTCCATGACTATTACGAATAATAATAAGAGGATAGAGGGCATCTTTGTTGGGTGCCGTTAAGTATGAGAAAAGAGGGTGACAGGGTGCCGTTGATTTTGACTCTGACAGAAGGGCTGGTATAAAGCGTGAGGATTTCGTTGATAAATAGTTTGCCAAAGCTTGACAAGGCTCTTTCCATAAAGTGCCAGTTTACCCTGTCAAATGCTTTCTCTGCGTTTGTGCTGAGCAGAGCAAGAGGGGTTGTAGTTTGTTTAGCCCAGGAAATCATTTGGATCAAACGCACAGTATTTTCCTTTTCCTGTCTGCCAGAAACAAACCCCACCTGATCACCACCAATAATATGGGGCAATATTTTTTGAAGACGGAGGGCTAGATCTCTTGCCCACCATTTAACATCTGCATTAAGCAGTGAAATTGGTTGATAACTCCCATAATCTAGAGGGTCTTTTTTCTCTTTATGCATAATAGTAACATGTGTTTCTAAGGCTTGGAGTGGGAAGTGTGCTCAATGAAAAAGTGAGTTGCTTAGGTTGTTAAAGTGTGGGATTAGGATGTCCCGGAAAGTTTTGTAGTACTGGATAGGGAGGCCATCTAGACCTGGGCTTTTACCCGAGGATATAGAGGCCAGTACTTGACGCAGTTCTACTTCGGTAATAGGTGCTAATAATTGGGATGCGTCTGTTTGGGAGAAGTTAGGTAACTTTAGTGAGGAGAGAAATTTCTCTGAAGCTGAGGTTACAGAGATTGGGGATATATATGTCCTGGGAGGGGAGGTTATAAAGATCTGCATAAAACTTTTGAAATATTCTTGCTATATCTGGGGTGGAGGTGTGGATAGGGCCATTGGCATCTTTTATAGCCGACATGAAGGAGTCAGACTGTTGTTTCTTTACCCAAGCGGTCATTAGTCTATTTCCCCTGTCTCCATGAGCATAAGCTCTAAATTTAGTTTGGAGTAGAGTCTTTGCTGAGGTTACATTGAGTAGGTTTTTTAGTTCGGTGCAGAGCTTAGCCAGTTCATGTGCTGTTGCCACAGCAGAAGTTCTCTTATACAGTACAGACCAAAAGTTTGGACACACCTTCTCATTCAAAGAGTTTTCTTTATTTTCATAACTATGAAAAATGTAGATTCACACTGAAGGCATCAAAACTATGAATTAACACATGTGGAATTATATACATAATAAAAAAGTGTGAAACAACTGAAAATATGTCATATTCTAGGTTCTTCAAAGTAGCCACCTTTTGCTTTGCACACTCTTGGCATTCTCTTGATGAGCTTCAAGAGGTAGTCACCTGAAATGGTCTTCCAACAGTCTTGAAGGAGTTCCCAGCGATGCTTAGCACTTGTTGGCCCTTTTGCCTTCACTCTGCGGTCCAGCTCACCCCAAACCATCTCGCTTGGGTTCAGGTCCATTGACTGTGGAGGCCAGGTCATCTGGCGCAGCACCCCATCACTCGCCTTCATGGTCAAATAGCCCTTACACAGCCTGGAGGTGTGTTTGGGGTCATTGTCCTGTTGACATGATGGTCTAACTAAGCGCAAACCGGATGGAATAGCATGCCGCTGCAAGATGTTGTGGTAGCCATGCTGGTTCAGTATGCCTTCAATTTTGAATAAATCCACAACTGTGTCACCAGCAAAGCACCCCCACACCATCACACCTCCTCCTCCATGCTTCACGGTGGGAACCAGGCATTTAGAGTCTATCCGTTCACCTTTTCTGCGTTGCACAAAGACACGGTGGTTGGAACCAAAGATCTCAAATTTGGACTCATCAGACCTAAGCACAGATTTACACTGGTCTAATGTCCATTCCTTGTGTTCTTTAGCCTAAACAAGTCTCTTCTGCTTGTTGCCTGTCCTTAGCAGTGGTTTCCTAGCAGATATTCTACCATGAAGGCCTGATTCACACAGTTTCCTCTTAACAGTTGTTCTAGAGATGTGTCTGCTGCTAGAACTCTGTGTGGCATTGACCTGGTCTCTAATCTGAGCTGCTGTTAACCTGCGATTTCTGAGGCTGGTGACTCGGATGAACTTATCCTCCACAGCAGAGGTGACTCTTGGTCTTCCTTTCCTGGGGCGGTCCGCATGTGAGCCAGTTTCTTTGTAGCGCTTGATGGTTTTTGTGACTGCACTTGGGGACACTTTCAAACTTTTCCCAATTTCTCGGACTGACTGACCTTCATTTCTTAAAGTAATGATGGCCACTTGTTTTTCTTTACTTAGCTGCTTTTTTCTTGCCATAATACAAATTCTAACAGTCTATTCAGTAGGACTATCAGCTGTATATCCACCTGACTTCTCTACAACGCAACTGATGGTCCGAATCCCATTTATAAGGCAAGAAATCCCACTTATTAAACCTGACAGGGCACACCTGTGAAGTGAAAACCATTTCAGGTGACTACCTCTTGAAGCTCAACAAGAGAATGCCAAGAGTGTGTAAAGCAGTAATCAAAGCAAAAGGTGGCTACTTTGAAGAACCTAGAATATGACACTTATATTTCACACTTTTTTGTTATGTATATAATTCCACATGTGCTAATTCATAGTTTTGATGCCTTCAGTGTGAATCTACAATTTTCATAGTCATGAAAATAAAGAAAACTCTTTGAATGAGAAGGTGTGTCCAAACTTTTGGTCTGTACTGTATGTCACCTCTAATTTAGAGATTTGAGACAACAGGGAATCTAACGCATCGGAACGCGTCTTTTTAATCCTAGATCTTAGAGCTATCAGCTCTCCCTGAATCACTGATTTGTGTGCTTCCCACAGGATGGGAGGTGGCACTTGTTCTCTAGTTTTATGTTTGAAGTATTATGATAATGAGGAGTTAATTATTGCAATTTGCGCAGGGTCCACTATCAGGGTTTAATTAAGGCACCAATTCCATTCCCTCTGGGGGTGGTTTCTTAGGTGTAGGTTGAGAAAGACTGGGGCGTGGTCCGAAAAGGTGATAGTCCCAATTTTCGCTGTTTCTACAGAGTTTAGCTGAGCCGATGATAAGAATAGATAGTCTAATCTGTGAAAACTGTTACCATTGTGTGAGAAAAAAGTGTAGTCTATTTCCGTGGGGTTTAAAGTTCTCCATACATCTATGACCTGTAGGTTTTTTAGAGCCTTCTGGAGTCGGCTAAGCAGCTTATAATAAATACGGGACCTTTTAGTGTAGCAATCCACTGAGGGTTCTAAGGAGAGGTTGAAGTCCCCACCTAAAATCACTGTTCCATCATTTATAGAAGCAAGTAATCTGAGTGTCTGAACGAGCCACTGCACTTGACGGGTGTTGGGGGCGTATAAATTGGCTAGTGTGACCGGGGAGCCTGCAATTGTACCTTTGACAAAGAGGTACCTCCCTTCTGGGTCTATTATAACAGCCATGGGTTTAAAAGGTATTTGTTTGTGTATCGCAATACTGACTCCTCTGCTAGCAGAGGAGTAAGTGCTGTGGAACCAGTGTGTAAAATATGCAGAGGGAATATTGGGTACCTTGCCGGTCTTGAAGTGCGATTCTTGAAGGAATACAATTGCAGCTTTGTCTCTGCGCAAAGGAGAGATAACTTGCGAGCACTTGCATGGCTCGTTCAGACCTCTAGCATTCAGTGATGCAACTACCACAGATACCATGTTAAAATAGACAACTAATGGTCATCAATACATGGGCTCACCAAAACAAGGTAGAGTAAAGAGAGATCAGTAGGATGATAGGGCCGTTGGAATAGGATGAAGAGGAAGAGAATGAGATGAGGAGGGAAATAAAATGCATAATATAAGGCTAAAAGCCAAGAAACTGAGAAGGAGGGGTACTCTACCAAGAACCTGAATGGTAATAGTAACACCCTCAGCAGTGTCTGTACTAGGCGTTCTCTCAGGTGGGGGGTCCTGTAGAGTGACCGAGGGCCAAAGAAGAGCCATCGAGGAGGGGGAAAACAAATTGGGGTCTCGAACCGGCCATAACTCCAGCAAAATATGGGGGTGTTACAGTAGCGATGAACATTATTAATAATAATATAAACCAGAGAAGAAGGAAATAACTTAAAAGGCATTATATAGTAAAGGAGACTTTGTGAGATATATTGGTCTCTCAAATAGGAACCTGGATAAGGCTGTGCAAAGCAATAGCGCAAGTGTCTTAATGTAGTTAGGACTAATGAAGAACATAGTGAGCGCTCCAACAGGAAACATCGTGGCTCTCTAACTATGTATTACCCAATAACTCTTGCTTATAATTAACAGTACCATTCAGCGAGGGATAAATTGGGTTAATGGGCACATAGGTTAGCAGAGGCAGAGTAACATATACGTCAAACTTCAGTATAAAGATGTTGAAAAGTGAGTGAGACATAAGAAGTGTTGCTGACAAGAGAGGATATTCGGCCTGTCAGGTCAGGTGATAGGCCTGAGGCTGCAACTCACTGACTCAAGTATTCTAGGAAGAACATGGTCTTGTACATAAACATGGATCCTCTGGATTTGTTCAAGTCTTGGCTTCGGAGGTATGTTTGCGCCCAGTTGTTTCTCCTTTTCCTGGAGAGACTAGGTGCCATGTTTCAGGCTTGGGAGGATATGGAAGAGGAAACCCTTGGTCAGCAGGCATCCAGGATGGAAGATCTATGGGTGACATGCCTAACTGTTCCCATGCCGCTCTTAAGTCCCCAGGTGATCTAATGGTGATCTGCTTACCATTCTTCATGATCGCCAGTCCAAATGGATACAGCCACTGAAAAGGGGTAGCTAAGGCTTTTAGGGCCTCTAGTAGAGGGTGCATCATCCTTCGCTTTGCCAGTGTAGAAGCCGCCAGGTCTTGGAAAATTAAGATATTTGCATCCTCACACCGGACTTGGTAAGATTCTTGGCTACTCTTTAGTAGCGCAGCCATGTCCACAAAGCTAGGCAAGCCACAGATAGCATCTCTCGGCGGGTCATTTTTTTGGGTTTCGGGCAGAGGGCCCTGTGGATCCTTTCTATAACAATTGTGGCCGCTCTGTCGACTCCCAGCAAGGAGCCAAAGTTTTCTCTTGCAGCAGCCAGTAACGCTTCCGGCGTGACCGATTCAGTTAGGCCTTGTATCTGCAGATTCCGTCTGCGGCTGCGATTTTCTTGATCTTCGAATCTTAAGAAGGCATCATTGAGAAGGTCTTTATGGTCTTGTAGAACATTCTTTGTATCTGCACTATAATTAAGGATGGCTTCTTGAGTGTTTTCTAAAGCCACAACTCTGTGTCCTAAGTGGCGCAGGTCTTTGATTTCAGACAAGTCTCTCTTTAGAGGTCATAATGCCGATTCAAGAACATCTCAAAATACTGTATGGCTTTAGACACCGGAGGGTCTCTTGAGGCGGTTCTCCCATCTGAAGTGTCGGACATGCTGCCTGCATCGGAGAGATCCCCCTCATCCTCATGGCGTGATCTCCCCGGCGCCATCTTGGCCACCTTCTCTAGCAGCGGCGGAGGTCTCTTTGTGAGAAATTTCGCTAGGTTGTTTGGACTGTGCCAGGGTGTGCTCCCCAGTTTCTTTGGTCTTTTCATTGCAGCTTTTCCCCATTGCAAATCAGAGGGAGAGCTAATAATAGGGTTAGTCGGCCGGTCAGGCTAAGGAGCTCAAGCACATGCGGCTATTCAGCAGCGCAGTCAAGCTCCGCCCCCCCAACTGTAATTTTGGTCATGTAACATATTATGGATAGAGTGTAACAAATTTTGAAGTGTGCATGTGCCTTTGGCTATATACTGTACATGACTATAAAATCTTACAAATACATCTTTCATTGGTCAGTTGTTCAGTATTGTGCCAAAGAGTAGCCCCCCTCTATAGCAGGGGTGTAGTGAAAGCCACTTCGCCACAGTGTTTTGGAGGGGGCTGTTTGACCGCCTCCTGCCCCTGGATTATGGCCCTTTAACCGGCTCACGACCGCCGTACGCAGGATTGCGTCTTCGCGGCGGTCGTGCTGTTCTGGGTGGACGCGCCGGTGCGTCCTCTCGCGAGACGCGAGATTTCGGGGAAAGCCGGCCCGCGCATGCGCATAGCGGGCCGGCAAAATTCAAAGGACAAGTTCGTCATCAACCTGCCAGCCAATGATCGCGGCTGGCAGGTTGATGATTTAAAAAAAAAAGAATCAGCAGCCAGATACCACATCATATTAGTAAATATGATGTGGTTATATGGTTGCTGTGCTCCTCTGCTCCTTCTTTTGGTCGGTTGGTTCCAGCAGAGGAGCAGAGGAGCACACATCACTGTGAGTACCCACCAACACCACATACTAGCCCCAGATCACCTCCCAGCACCCAATTAACCCTTTGATCACCCCTTCTTGCCCCTGTCAATCACTAGTGAAAAGGAAAAAAGTGATCAGTGCAAACTGTCACTTTTTTTTTTTCACTGGTATTGACTGTTAGGTTTTAGGTATAGTTTAGGCCCCTTGGTTAGGTAGTTTAGCGATCAGTTAGCGCCCAGCCCACCGCACCGCAGTCCCTTATTCGCTGATTAGCGTATCGCTAATCAGCATTTGTACTTTTATAGTATCTGGAAGTGATCAAAACTGATCACGGTCAGATCTATAATTGTATTAGTGTCACTTTAGTTCGCCCTCCACCTAAAACGCAGTGTTTGCCCGATCAGGCCTGATCGGTCGCCCACACGTGCGTTCGCCCACACCCGCCCCACCGCAGTGACAAAAAAATTAGTTTTTTTTGATCACTGCACATTCCCTTTACACGCACTGCGTCGATAAAAAAAATCAGTTTTGATATTTTTTATCAACCACAGCGGCCTCCGGTACTTCGCTAGCCTCCCCTTTGTAAGACAGGCTTGCTTTTTTTCTTGGGTAGTCTCAGGGAATACCCCTAAATTTAGTTGCCCAAATGTCAAACAGGGGGTATTCTTCTGAAGAGGCCTACAGGCTTCTGACCCAGTCGGATGAGGAATGGGAACCCTCATCTGACGAATCTAGCGGGTCAGAATATGAACCTGTAGAAAGCAGTGGCTCTCTGACCCAAAGTTCGGACGAGGAGGCTGAGGTCCCTGATAGCACCAGGCGTACCCGCCCCCGTGTCGCTAGACCGCAGGTTGCGCAGGATCCGCTTCAAGAGCAGCAGAGTGGGGCTGGTGCTGTCGGATTACGTGGTGAGGCATACACCAGCAGCGCAGCCCTTCCTGGACCTAGTACCAGCAAGGGCTGAAGTGGCGAGCACCAGAAGGGCAGTTGAAGCTGGTACGGTGGCACGAGCAGTAGTGACCCCGTCGCAGCCACCGCAAAGACGTGCCCGTAGAGCCCCTAGAATCCCTGAGGTGCTGGCAAACCCTGATTGGCAGTCCCCAACTTCAGCCGCACCTGTAGTTTTCCCTTTCACTGCCCAGTCTGGAGTTCAGGTTGAGACAGCTCAGATCGGTTCGGCCCTGGGATTTTTTGAGCTGTTCTTGACTGCGGAGCTCTTGGACTTAGTCGTGGCCGAAACAAATCGGTATGCCACACAATTTATATCTGCCAACCCGGGAAGCTCTTATGCCCAGTCTTTCCGGTGGAAACCAGTCCAAGTTTCCGAAATTAAAACTTTTCTGGGCCTCCTCCTCAACATGGGTCTAACTAAAAAGCATGAATTGCTGTCATATTGGTCCACGAACCCAATTCATCACATGCCCATGTTCTCTGCTGCTATGTCCAGGACACGATTTGAGACCATCCTGCATTTCCTGCACTTTAGTGATAACAGCACCTCCCGTCCCAGAGGCCACCCTGCTTTTGACCGGCTCCACAAAATTCGGCCCCTCATAGACCATTTCAACCTGAAATTTGCAGATTTGTATACCCCTGAGCAAAACATCTGCGTAGACGAGTCCCTGATACATTTTACCGGGCTCCTTGGCTTCAAACAATACATCCCAAGCAAGCGCGCCCGGTATGGGGTCAAATTGTATAAGCTCTGTGAAAGGGCCACAGGCTATACCCAACATTTCGGATCTATGAGGGAAAAGATCAGACCCTGGAGCCGGTCGGTTGCCCCGACTACCTGGGGAGCAGTGGGAAGACAGTCTGGGACTTGGTGTCACCCTTATTCGGCAAGGGGTACCATCTTTTTGTGGACAATTTTTACACAAGTGTGGCCCTCTTTAGGCATTTGTTTCTAGAATGGATTGGCTGCTGTGGCACCGTGCGAACTAGTCGCGCGGGCTTCCCCCAACGGCTCGTTACCACCCGTCTTGCAAGGGGGCAGAGGGCCGCCCTGTGTAATGAAGAACTGCTCGCGGTGAAATGGAGAGACAAGCGTGACGTTTACATGCTCTCCTCCATTCACGCAGACACGACAATCCAAATTGAGCGAGCAACCCGTGTCATTGAAAAGCCCCTCTCAGTCCACGACTATAATTTGCTCATGGGAGGGGTGGACTTCAATGACCAGATGTTGGCTCCGTATTTAGTGTCCCGCAGAACCAGACGCTGGTATAAGAAGGTATCTGTATATTTAATTCAATTGGCTCTGTATAATAGTTTTGTTCTCTACAGTAAGGCTGGGAGAACTGGATCCTTCCTCAAATTTCAGGAAGAGATCATCGCGAACCTCCTGTACCCAGGAGGTTCCGTGGCCCCATCCACCAGTGTAGTTAGCCGTCTACACGAGCGACATTTCCCCAGTGTCGTTCCTGGTACCTCAAACCAAAAAATGTTGTGTCTGTAGCAGGAGTGGAATAAGGCGTGACACCCGCTATTTCTGTCCTGACTGTCCTGACCACCCTGCCCTATGCTTTGGAGAGTGTTTCCGGAAGTACCACACACAGGTACACCTAGCATAGGGATCATCTCACCAGGACAGGCACACAGGGCTATTAGGGCCCATTCACATACAGCTGCTGCAAACCTCTCCTTTCACCTGGGACAAAGTGCATAACGCACTTCGCCACATCTTTGGGCGATTTGCGCTTTGCACATTGACCCATGGGGAAGGAGAGGTTTATTCTATAAAGGTAAAAAAAAATGAAAAAAAAATAAAAAATAAAACACCAGTAAGCAAAAAGGTTAATGTTTAGATCAAAAAGTTAAAGTTTATATGTTCTGTTTCAAAGTTAATAAAATTATTGAGTTGTGGCCTGGTTTTTTTTTTTTTTTTTTTTTACCTTCCAGGTGGACCAACCGATTGACTAGCTGCAGCACTGATGTGCATTCTGACAGAAGCATTGCGCTGCTGTCAGATTACACGCAAGTCGGTGTATGCGGCGCTGCAAGACGAGATTTCTACTCTGCAGTAACAGATACGTTTGCCAAGACATACGAGCTGAGGAGGAGGCGGCGTTCCTATGCTTTGGCAAACACTTTGTATGTAAAAAAAAAAAATCCCGGCAATGATTTATTCATCCACATCGATTGATGTGAATGGAGAAATCTGGTTTGCCAGGGCATACGAGCTAAGTGGGTATGGATGTTGGGTGGAGCTCCTATGTCCTGGCAGACGCCTTTCCCCTCCTTTTTTTTTTTTTTTGGGCAGAGATTTTTTCATCCACATTGATCGATGCGAATGAAGAAATCTGTGCCGTTCATTTTTTCTTTCAGCCCAGAGGCTGAACGGAAAAAGAAATCTCATTACCTGTATGCTCAATATAAGGAGAATAGCAGAAACTCCTAATGCTGGCCATACATGTAATGATTGCGGAGACCCTCAAATGCCAGGGCAGTACAAACACCCCACAACTGACCCCATTTTGGAAAGAAGACACCCCAAGGTATTCGCTGAGGGGCATATTGAGTCCATGAAAGATTTAAATTTTTGTCCTAAGTTAGCAGAAAGTGAGACTTTGTGAGAAAAAACAAAAAAAAATCAATTTCCGCTAACTTATGCCAAAAAAATACATTTCTATGAACTCGCCATGCCCCTCATTGAATACCTTGGGGTGTCTTCTTTCCAAAGTGGGGTCACATGTGGGGTATTTATACTGCCCTGGCTTTTTAGGGGCCCTAAAGCGTGAGAAGAAGTCTGGGATCCAAATGTCTAAAAATGCCCTCCTAAAAGGAATTTGGGCACTTTTGCAGCCTAGATGCGCAAAAGCGTCACACATCTGGTATCGCCGAACTCAGGAGAAGCTGGGGAATGTGTTTTGGGGTGTCATTTTACATATACCCATGCTGGGTGAGATAAATATCTTGGTCAAATGCCAACTTTGTATAAAAAAATGGGAAAAGTTGTCTTTTGCCAAGATATTTCTCTCACCCAGCATGGGTATATGTAAAATGACACCCCAAAACACATTCCCCAACTTCTCCTGAGTACAGCGATACCAGATGTGTGACACTTTTTTGCAGCCAAGGTGGGCAAAGGGGCACATATTCCAAAGTGCACCTTTCGGATTTCGCAGGCCATTTTTTACACATTTTGATTGCAAAGTACTTCTCACACATTTGGGCCGTTAAATTGCCAGTGCAGTATAACTACTCCACAAGTGACCCCATTTTGGAAAGAAGACACCCCAAGGTATTCCGTGAGGGGCATGGCGAGTTCCTAGAATTTTTTATTTTTTGTCGCAAGTTAGTGGAATATGAGACTTTGTAAGGAAAAAAAAATAAAAAAATCATAATTTTCCGCTAACTTGTGACAAAAAATTAAAAATTCTAGGAACTCGCCGTGCCCCTCACGGAATACCTTGGGGTGTCTTCTTTCCAAAATGGGGTCACTTGTGGGGTAGTTATACTGCCCTGGCAATTTAGGGGCCCAAATGTGTGAGAAGTACTTTGCAATCAAAATGTGTAAAAAATGGCCTGCGAAATCCGAAAGGTGCACTTTGGAATATGTGCCTCTTTGCCCACCTTGGCTGCAAGAAAGTGTCACACATCTGGTATGGCCGTACTCAGGAGAAGTTGGGGAATGTGTTTTGGGGTGTCATTTTACATATACCCATGCTAGGTGAGAAAAATATCTTGGTCAAATGCCAACTTTGTATAAAAAAAAATGGAAAAGTTGTCTTTTGCCAAGATATTTCTCTCACCCAGCATGGTTATATGTAAAATGACACCCCAAAACACATTGCCCAACTTCTCCTAAGTACGGCGATACCAGATGTGTGACACTTTTTTGCAGCCTAGGTGGGCAAAGGGACCCACATTCCAAAGTGCACCTTTCGGATTTCACCGGTCATTTTTTACAGATTTCGATTGCAAACTACTTCTCACACATATGGGCCCCTAAATTGCCAGGGCAGTATAACTACGCCACAAGTGACCCCATTTTGGAAAGAAGACACCCTAAGGTATTCCGTGAGGGGCATGGCAAGTTCCTAGAATTTTTAATTTTTTGTCGCAAGTTAGTGGAATATGAGACTTTGTAAGGAAAAAAAAAATCATCATTTTCCGCTAACTTGTGACAAAAAATAAAAAGTTCTATGAACTCACTATGCATATCAGCGAATACCTTAGGGTGTCTACCTTCCGAAATAGGGTTATTTGAGGGGTTTTTCTACTGTTTGGGCATTGTAGAACCTCAGGAATCATGACAGGTGCTCAGAAAGTCAGAGTTGTTTCAAAAAGCGGAAATTCACATTTTTGTCCCATAGTGTGTAAACGCTATAACTTTTACCCAAACCATTTTTTTTTGTAGAACAATAAATTTGGCGAAAAATGTATATATGGATGTCGTTTTTTTTGCAAAATTTTTCAGCTGAAAGTGACAAATTTCATTTTTTTGCAAAAAAATCGTTACATTTTGATTAATAACAAAAAAAGTAAAAATGTCAGCAGCAATAAAATACCACCAAATGAAAGCTCTATTAGTGAGAAGAAAAGGAGGTAAAATTCATTTGGGTGGTAAGTTGCATGACCGAGCGATAAACGGTTAAAGTAGTGTAGTGCAGAAGTGTAAAAAGTGGCCTGGTCATGAAGGGGGTTTTAGCTAGCGGGGTTGAAGTGGTTAAGAACCATCTGGGGACATACTGTGGAGTT
The DNA here is from genome assembly GCF_014858855.1 of Bufo gargarizans. Lineage (NCBI taxonomy): Eukaryota > Metazoa > Chordata > Amphibia > Anura > Bufonidae > Bufo > Bufo gargarizans. The sequence goes on from NC_058083.1 coordinate 349,175,475, forward strand.
ACTGGATGGCCACCATTTCATGTATCAGAGGCACATGGTGAGAACAATGGATGAAGCACATGGTGAGAACAATGGATGAAGCACATGGTGAGAACAATGGATGGCGGCCATTTTTAACTCACAGACACTGTTTGGACTTTTCTACACGGTGCCATCTCGCCGGTATTTGGTGCACAAAAACATCGGGCATTAGTTGTAAACTATACAACTGGGGACACATTATACAGAAATTTCTTTTTTATATAGCCTGTATATGTTCTGCGGAATCTGCATTAAACTGTATCTTCTATACTACTGAACGGATCTGGGTGAATTTTGGATATGTGGTTCACCCAGATCCCCCGATTCCGAGGATACACTTGTTATGCGGTTATTGCATGTTTTGGGGTTCCTGTGATGCAATGTTTTATAAAACTGTATTTCTCTGCCTGTGATAATTATATTACCCATTGTTTTCAGTAATCATATCACAGGCAGAGGGGAGGATTTTGTGTGGGATTGTTTGTGTGTATTGTACGGATTGATTGGTTGTATTTCATAACCCTGTGGGCAGTACTATGTTTGTGGATTGTGAATAAAAGAGGCTGTATGTGCCAGTACAGTCAGTTCTGCTTGACCTCAAAACGAAGTGTCGTCTCGTTATTGGGGGAATTGGATTGTATGCTGATTGCCAGGAGTGTAAGCTGATTGTATGCTTTTCCTTTTCAGCGGTTTCCAGTGTTCGTGTGTTTCCTGTTCCGGGGTTGAAGGAGTCGTGTAGTTTGCAGTTCGGGAAATTGGTGCTTGCAGTAACTGCCTGTCAATCTGAAAGGAGGATATAGTCTGAACGGAGTTGTGTGCTGAACGGTCCGTTTCAATTGGTGGCAAGCGACGGGATCATTCTTGCGGCCCAGAAGGACAGCTACAAGGCAACACCAGTTCCTGGATTACAAATTGAGGGCAATGCTAGAACCCGTACAGCGCCCCTATCTACAAAGGAACCAAAATCAGCAGAGCAAGCATGGAGCCCTGCTACACTCAGGAAGAGTTTGATAGAGAGGTTAATGGGGTGCTGTCTCTCTTGGGACCCAACCCCGCGGAAAACCTCGTACAGATCGTGAAGTGGAGGATCAGAGAGTACCTGCAGGCCATGGCAGCGGTAGACAGGGGGGAGATACCCCAGCGGCCGAGCAAGTTCCCGGGAGCTGAAGGTGCCGTCCTTGCTCCCCAGAGGCAGTGTGAGTTACAGGGAGATGAAGGTGCCGTCCTTCCTCCCCAACAGCCGAGTATTGTATTGGGAGCAGAGACAACCGGTCTCTCTCTCCAGCGGCAGTGTGTACCCTTAGGAGAGGAGACAGTTGGTCCCTCTCCACAGCAGCCAAGTGAGTCTCAGGGAGAGGAAGGTACCGTCCTTGCTCACCAGCGGCAGTGTGAGTTACAGGGAGTGGAAGGTGCTGCCCTTTCTCCCCAGCGCCAGTGTGTATTCATGCGAGAAGAGACAGTCGTTCCTCTCCCCCAACAGGAACCAGAAGTACCGGAGGTCGCGGACCTCATAGACTGGTCCTGGGAGGACTCCCAGCAGGCAGGGGGAGATGGGACCGAAGTCTCTCTATCGGCCCTACAGGGATGCTGGGCAGTCGGCCCTGATCTCCAGCGGCAGTGTGAGTACCAGGAGGAGGAGGTAAGCGATCCCTACCCTCCACAGCTAACCCCTACCAAGGTACTGAGATCAGTAGAGGAGCCGTTAGCTTCCTCTGACCCCCTCCCAGCAGAAGAGCTGGCATCTGGCCAGAGCGCCGCTGGCCTCTGCCCTAACTTTCCCTTTGTCTCCGGGCAGGACTATACCCCGGTTGCTCCAGCGGAAGAGCTGGCAACGGGGCAGAACACAGTTGGCCTCTGCCCTCCTTTGTCCCCTTGTCCCAGGCTTGTCTATTTGCAGGTCCCCCCAGCTGAAGCGCTGGCACCAGGGCAGAGTACCGGCGGTCTCTGCTCACTCAGCGACCCACAAAGCCAAGAGACCAGTGCCCAACACAGCCATGGTGAAGCTATGGGACGAAACAAACTACAAAATTGCCCAGGTGCAGTAACCAAGTGTTGGGGGGGGGGGGGGGGGACTGCACTGTGGATTGTATATTATTGTGGGGGGCTGCCTTGTTGATTGTAATTTACTGTGGGTGGGTGACTCGACTAACTCAGGCACTGACCGACAGAAGGTCAGCTACATGGTTAGTCTCCCCCAGAATGGGAAGATATGTGGCGAAAGCCACTTCGCCACAGTGTTTTGGAGGGGGCTGTTTGCCCGCCTCCTGCCCCTGGATTATGGCCCTTTAAGAACCATCTGGGGACATACTGTGGAGTTACTGGATGGCCACCATTTCATGTATCAGAGACATATGGTGAGAACAATGGATGGCGGCCATTTTTAACTCACAGACACTCTTTGGACTTTTCTACACGGTGCCATCTGGCCGGTATTTGGTGCACAAAGACATCGGGCAGTAGTTGTAAACTATACAACAGGGGACACATTATACAGCATTATTTTTGATATAGCCTGTATATGTTCTGCGGAATCTGCATTAAACTGTGTCTTCCATACTACTGAACGGATCTAGGTGAATTTTGGATATGTGGTTCACCCAGATCCCCCGATTCCGAGGATATACTTGTTATGGAGTTATTGCATGTTTTGGGGTTCCTGTGATATGTTTTATAAAACTATTTCTCTGCCTGTGATAATTATATTACCCATTGTTTTCAGTAATCATATCACAGGCAGAGGGGAGGATTTTGTGTGGGAGTGTTTGTGTGTATTGTACGGATTGATTGGTTGCATTTCAAAACCCTGTGGGCAGTACTGTTTGTGGATTGTGAATAAAAGAGGCTGTATGTGCCAGTACAATCAGTTCTGCTTGACCTCAAAATGAAGTGTCGTCTCGTTATTGGGGGAATTGGATTGTATGCTGATTGCCAGGAGTGTAAGCTGATTGTATGCTTTTCCTGTTCAGCGATTTCCAGTGTTCGTGTGTTTCCTGTTCGGGAGCTGAAGGATTTGTGTAGTTTGCAGTTCAGGAAATTGGTGCTTGCAGTAACTGCCTGTCAATCTGAAAGGAGGATATCGTCTGAACGGAGTTGTGTGCTGAATGGTCCGTTACAAGGGGTACTTATAGGGTTGCCACCTTTCCCAACAAAAAATACCAGGCAAGTTAAGCCACACAGTGTGGTTGTGGGGTGTGGCTTAAGACGGGGTGTGAAGTCGCTGTCATACTGTGGCTCCCCAGGAATATTAAAACCCCCATTAGCGCCCCCAGTAATAGTAATGCACCCAGCAATAGTAATTAGTGTGCCCCAGTAAGAGTAATGGCCTTATTAGTGCGCCCCAGTAAGAATAATGCCCCCAGTATGAGTAATGCCCCCAGTTACAGTAATGTGGCCCTCATCCCCCAGGAACCGTCACTCTGGGCCGGCACACTGACTGTAGAGTGTTGTGTGAGAGTCCGGCAGCTTTCCTGGGCCCGGTAACAGAGATCGGGGGAAAGGGGAGGTGTCGTGATAGAAAAGGAGCGCAGCAGAAGAGCCGGGGACGGGAGGAGCACAGACCTGCGGCTCGTCTCATTGTTATCTGGCCTGATCTGGGAGTGAGAGCAGCTCAGTCCCGGCGCGGCCGCCATGCTGTGGGGTGAGGGTTTGCTGCTCTCCTTCAGCAGAGTCTTCGTGCTCCTGCTCCTGACCACCCGCAGCCCCCAGCTCTCCGGCTTCCAATCCATCTCGCCGCTGCTCACTCACTGCAAGCTGTCAGGACCGCAAGTGAGCAAGTCAGACAGTCTGCACTGCAGTTTGAAATTAATCCTGTGTCCGGGTCTGAGACAGGCTTGTACCCGGACACAGAATTACAAACCCGGACTGTCCGGTTCAATCCCGTACGGGTGGCAACCCTAGGTACTCAACTGGCGGACCTCTTTCTCCAGTTGTCTGGACCCCTGCATGCAGTGGTGTGCTAAGGGGGGAACGTGGGGGATGGTCAGCATCTGGTGCCGGCTCTCAGTCGGTGCCAGAGCCCAGACGCAATGAGAGTTTCCATCAATACAGATGGAAGCTCTCATTGCTGGGGCGCATGGAGCTGCAGTCCTGTCACTCACCACTTAGCTCCTGCGCTCCTCCCCTCCTTCAGGTGGGCGGCGCTCTGAATGGTGAAGCAGGGAGACTTCTACCTGCTCCAGCATTCAGCCTGCAGGCACAGATCGCTCTGCCAGCCTACAGTTGTGTTCAAAATTATTCAACCCCCAATGCTGTAAAGGGTTTTAGGGAATTTAGTGTACATTTGTAATTGTGTTCAGAATGAAATCTTACAAGGATTTTTTAAAGAACAAAATGCAACTAAAATGACATCAATTGTTTTTGTAATACAGTATTAAATATTTTTTTTGTGATTTCTTCATTGACACAATTATTCAACCCCTTAAAGACTACCACTCTTAAGAACAGAGGTTCATTCAAATGTTTTCGATCAGGTATTGAAAACACCTGTGGATGTCAAGGAGCAGCAATCAAGCATAATAAGCACCAATTAGGCAGATTTAAAAGGACTGTGATACTCAGCTCCTTCTAGGCATTTACTGGTGTGTTTACAAACATGGTGAAGTCAAGAGAATGGTCCAGGAAGACAAGAGAAGAGGTGATTTCTCTTCACAGGAAGAGCAATGGCTATAAGAAGATTGCAAAGATGTTAAACATACCAAGAGACACCATAGGAAGCATCATTCGCAAATTCAAGGCAAAGGGCACTGTTGAAACGCTACCTGGTCGTGGCAGAAAAAAGATGCTGACTTCGACTGCTGTGCACTACCTGAAGCACAAAGTGGAGAAAAGTCCCCGTGTGACTGCTGAGGAACTGAAAAAAGATTTGTCAGATGTGGGTACTGAAGTTTCAGCTCAGACAATAAAGTGCACACTGCGTAATGAAGGCCTCCATGCCAGAACTCCCAGGCACACCCCCTTTCTGTCTCCAAAGAATAAGAAGAGTCGACTGAAGTATTCCAAAAGTCATGTGGACAAACCACAAAAGTTTTGGGATAGTGTTCTGTGGACTGATGAAACAAAATTAGAACTGTTTGGGCCCATGGATCAATGCTATGTTTGGAGGAGGAAGAACAAGGCCTATGAAGAAAAGAACACCTTGCCTACTGTGAAGCATGGCAGGGGGTCAATCATGCTTTGGGGCTGTTTTGCTTCTACAGGTACAGGGAAGCTTCAGTGTGTGCAAGGTACCATGAATTCTCTTCAGTACCAGGAGATATTGGATGAAAATGTGATGCAGTCCGTCACAAACCTGAGGCTTGGGAGACGTTGGACCTTTCAACAGGACAATGATCCCAAGCATATCTCCAAGTCCACTAGAGCATGGTTGCAGATTAAAGGCTGGAACATTTTGAAATGGCCATTGCAGTCACCAGACTTAAATCCGATTGAGAACCTCTGGTGGGACTTAAAGAAAGCAGTTGCAGCGCGCAAGCCTAAGAATGTGACTGAACTGGAGGCTTTTGTCCACGAAGAATGGGGGAAGATACCCGTAGATCGCTGCAAGACACTTGTGTCAAGCTATGCTTCACGTTTAAAAGCTGTTATAACTGGAAAAGGATGTTGTACTAAGTACTAAGATTGAATGTCACTTGGGGTTGAATAGAACTGATAATGATGTGAGCACAGAAATTACATTTGTGGTGATTTCATTATAAATGTTATGTTATATTTGTCTGACTTACAAGTGCCTCTTTGATTTAATTGTAAACAAGATGACTGAAATGATCAAAATCAATGTCAAACTGGCCAAAACACTAAATTTCAGTGGGGGTTGAATAATTTTGAACACAACTGTATGTGGGTGGAGCCTGCAGCCCGTAAATCTGCATAAGCTTCGCCCATAAAGTGCTGCAGATTGATCTGTGTCTGCAAGGGAGAGAGGACTGAGTAGGGATGAGCGAATCGACTTCGTTTGAAACTTTCCACTGCATTTCATTGCTGTCATTAATGGACCTGCTGAGATCATTTCAGTAATCGTCTTGTTAACTCAGGTGAGAATGTTGACGAGCACAAGGCTGGAGATCATTATGTCAGGCTGATTGGGTTAAAATGGCAGACTTGACCTGTTAAAAGGAGGGTGATGCTTGAAATCATTGTTCTTCCATTGTTAACCATGGTGACCTGCAAAGAAATGCGTGCAGCCATCATTGCGTTGCATAAAAATGGCTTCACAGGCAAGGATATTGTGGCTACTAAGATTGCACCTCAATCAACAATTTATAGGATCGTCAAGAACTTCAAGGAAAGAGGTTAAATTCTTGTTAAGAAGGCTTCAGGGCGTCCAAGAAAGTCCAGCAAGCACCAGGATCGTCTCCTAAAGAGGATTCAGCTGCGGGATCGGAGTGCCACCAGTGCAGAGCTTGCTCAGGAATGGCAGCAGGCAGGTGTGAGCGCATCTGCACGCACAGTGAGGCAAAGACTTTTGGAAGATGGCCTGGTGTCAAGAAGGGCAGCAAAGAAGCCACTTCTCTCAAAAAAAAACATCAGGGACAGATTGATCTTCTGCAGAAAATATGGTGAATGGACTGCTGAGGACTGGGGCAAAGTCATATTCCCCGATGAAGCCTCTTTCTGATTGTTTGGGGCATCAGGAAAAAGGTTTGTCCGGAGAAGAAAAGGTGAGCGCTACCATCAGTCCTGTGTCATTCCAACAGCAAAGCATCCTGAGACCATTCATGTGTGGGGTTGCTTCTCATCCAAGGGAGTGGGCTCACTCACAATTTTGCCCACAAACACAGCAATGAATAAAGAATGGTACCAAAACACCCTCCAACAGCAACTTCTTCCAACAATACAACAACAGTTTGGCGAAGAACAATGCATTTTCCAGCATGATGGAGCACCGTGCCATAAGGCAAAAGTGATATCTAAGTGGCTCGGGGACCAAAACGTTGATATTTTGGGTCCATGGCCTGGAAACTCCCCAGATCTTAATCCCATTGAGAACGTGTGGTCAATCCTCAAGAGGCAGGTGGACAAACAAAAACCGACTAATTCTGACAAACTCCAAGAAGTGATTATGAAAGAATGGGTTGCTATCAGTCAGGAATTGGCCCAGAAGTTGATTGAGAGCATGCCCAGTCGAATTGCAGAGGTCCTGAAAAAGAAGGGACAATGCTGCAAATACTGACTCTTTGCATAAATGTCATGTAATTGTCGATAAAAGCCTTTGAAAAGTATGAAGTGCGTGTAATTATATTTCACTATATCACAGAAACAACTGAAACAAAGATCTAAAAGCAGTTTAGCAGCAAACTTTGTGAAAACTAATATTTGTGTCATTCTCAAAACTTTTGGCCATGACTGTACAGAGCAGGAGCTCTGTACAGTATTAGAATGTATTGGCTCCGATGAGCCGAAGTTATTGCTTCACAAAGTCTTTGGGAAATGTTTTTTTACAGTACAAATTAATTTATGAAGTTATTATGCGAAGTCTCGCGAGACTTTGCGAAGCAATAACTTCGGCTCATCGGAGCCAATACAGTACAGTTAGAACTAAGTTTTATGCGAATCAACTTCGGATGTTTCATCCGAAGTCAATTCACTCATCCCTAACTATGAACTTCAGGAGCGTGACAAGGTAAGTAGGTACTGTGTTTTTTTGTTTTGTTTTTTAATACAGAGGTGGCACAATGGGCATTTCTACTCTGGAGGGGTCACAATGGGCATTGCTAATGTGAAGGAGGCACAATTGGCATTTCTACTCTGGAGGGGGCACAATGAGCATTGCTAATATGAAGGATATGCAATGGGCATTTCTACTATGGAGGGGCACAGAGGGCATTGCTAATGTGAAGGAGGCACAATTGGCATGTCTACTCTGGAGGGGGCACAATGAGCATTGCTAATATGAAGGAGGCACACTGAGCATTTCTACTATGGAGGGGAACAGAGGGCATTGCTAATGTGAAGGGGCACAATGGGCATTTCTACTATGGAGGGTGCACAATGGGCATTTCTACTCTGGAGGGGGTACGTTTTTTTTTTTAAGTATTGGGGGGGTGCTTGAGAAATGACCTGCCACGAGTGCCAAACAACCTCGTCATACCACAGCCTGCATGTCCCACTTTCAACTCTATCCTGTGAAGCATCACTGTGTTTGGGGGGGGCATCTAAATGGGCATCAGTATGCGTGGAGGCACTGGAGAGGGCAGCACTGTTGGGGCATAGCTTTGTGGGTAAGGTGTCTAAAGGTGTATAACTCTGTGGGGGTCCACTAAAGGGGGCATAACTGTGTGTGGGCAGTAGGGTGTTTCATTTTGTAATGGAAAAAAATAAAATATAATTTTTGCAGACTTTGCTTACGCCCAGAGTCTCAGTGCTGTAAAAGATATATGCCAAATTTCAAGAAGATTGGATAATATTTAGAGGTTGCACACTTTGATCAGTTTTGTAAAAGTAGTCCAAAAATTATTTTTCAATGTAAATTACTTTTATTGTGAAAACTGGAAATCACAAACTTAAAATAATATTAACACTAGACACTAAGATTAGGTAGTATGATAGGCAAAACGTGTTATATTAATCAACTTTGAACGATGCAATCCCTTCTTTTGTTAGCTTGGTGACGACTTTTCTGTGATGCTCGACTACCCTCAACAAGAATTGTTTTTGTTGTTCGTCCCTGACCAATTCGTTAAACTTTTTTATCTGAGCAATTCCTCTTTCTGCGGTATCATTGACCACATTAAGAGCATTCACATGGCTTCTTAGAGAATCACTGCAGTATTCTGTCACGTCGTGGATCCCAAACAATTTAAAGAACGTCTTTGTCTTATTAGTAAAGAAATTGCTCAGGTCTTTTCCTTCAAAAACTACCTTTTTACCCTCTAATCGTTTCATTTCCTTTTTCTTTCAGGTTTGGTTTCAAAATTTTTAGTCATATTTTTCTTAACAGCCTGAGCAATACGTTCGTAAAAAAAAGCCAATCCTACGTTTGTTTCTGACAGATACCAAAGGTGTCTCTTAGCAACTGTTAGAGCACTTTTTTTTACGTCTGCATCCGGGTAAGTGCTCAGAAGCTGTAGCATATCCAAATAATTCTTTGGAGCCCATCGACTTACAATTGCCTCGTGCAAAAAGCGAACATATATGAGGCTGACAAAATGTGCAACCCGTTTCATTCTTTTCAATTCTCGTTGAGGAATATTCAACTATTTAGTGAAGAGGACAATTTTAAGTGCATATATTGCCTTTGTCATCTACCTTGCTTGATGCAGAGCCCCTGAGATCCCGAAACTGTAGTTGCTTTTAGACCAACCTCCTAGGTACAGGAGTGAGAGTAGTAATAAAAGTGATCAACGTGTGCAACCCCTAAAAATTATCCAATCTTCTTGAAATTGGCATATATATATTTTACATCACTGAAACTCGGGGCGTAAACAAAGTCATATGAAAATTACATCTTTGGAAAAATTAAACACCCTAGTGGGGGGCCATCTAGGGGGCATAACTGAGTGCGGAGCTGGGCATAGCTCTGTGAGGAGGACCACCAAAGGGTGCATAATTATTAGGCGGGCATCAATGTTGGAGCCATCTAAAGGGGCATAATCTATGAGGGGGGCATCACTGTGTATGGGGCTACTTAAAGGGGCATAATACTATGTGGGGAGAACTTAAGGGGCAGCACTGTGTGGGGGCCACTTAATGGGGCATCTTTATGTGGTTATAACTTTAAAACACTTTTACTTATCCAAGCCAGTCTGAGATTGTTTTCTTGTCACATATTGTACTTCATGACAGTGGTAAATATGAATTTTTAATTTAAATTTTTTTTTTATCCCAAATGTAACAACATTTTTGAAAAATTCCCAACTTTCCAAATTTCAATTTCTCTGCTTTTAAAACAGACAGTGATACCTCATATAATAGTTATTACTTTACATCTGCCATATGTCCACTTCATGTTTAGATCATTTTCTGAATGCCATTTAATTTTTTGGGGACGTTAGAAGGCTTATACGTTTAGAAGCAAATCTTGAAATTTTTCAGAAAATTTCCAAAACCCACTTTTTAAGGACCAGTTCAGGTCTGAAGTCACTCTGTGAGGCTTACATAATAGAAACCACCCAAAAATTACCCCATTTTAGAAACCAACTGATTTTACAAACGTTTTTAACCCCTTAGGTGTTCCACAAGAATTAATGGAAAATGGAAATTAGATTTCAGAATTTGACGTTTTTGGCAGATTTTCCATTTTAATCATTTTTTTCCGCTAACAAATCAAAGGTTACCAGCCAAACAAAACTCAATATTTATTGCCCTGATTCTGTAGTTTACAGAAACACCCCATGTGTGGTTGTAAACTGCTGTATGGCCACATAGCAGGGCGCAGAAGGAAAAGAATGCCATATGGTTGTTGGAAGGCAGATTTTGATGGACTGGTTTTTTGACACCGTGTCCCATTTGAAGCCACCCTGATGCACCCCTAGAGTAGAAAATACAAAAAAGTTACCCCATTTTAGAAACTACACCCCTCAAGGTACTCAAAACTGATTTTAAAAACGTTGTTAACCCTTTAGGTGTTCCACAAGTATTAATGGAAAATGGAAATTACATTTCTGAATTTCACTTTTTGGCAGATTTTTCATTTTAATCATTTTTTTCTGCTAACAAAGCAAGGATTAACAGCCAAACTAAACTCAATACTTATTGCCCTGATTCTGTAGTTTAAAGAAACACTCCATATGTGGTCATAAACTGCTGTACGGGCACACAGCAGGGAGCAGAAGGAAAGGAATGCCATATGGTTTTTGATGGGCAGATTTCACTGGGATAATTTTAACTTGCCATGTCACATTTGAAGACCCCCTAATGGACCCCTAGAGTAGAAACTACAAAAAAGTTACCCTATTTTATAAAACAACAGGATAAGTTGGCAGTTTTATTGGTACTATTTTAGGGTAAAGATGATTTTTAGTTGCTCTCATTTTTTGTGAGGCAAGGTAACAAAAAATAGCTGTTTTGACACTTTTTTATGTTTTGCTATTTACAACGTTCATCTGACAGGTTAGATCATGAGCTATTTTATAGAGCAGGTTGTTGTTTGTTTGTTTCAGTTTTACATAATAAAGCATTTTTTTTTTTTTTTTTTTGTGTCTCCATATTCTGAAAGCCATATTTATTTATTTTGTTGGGCGACTGTCTTATGTAGGGGCTCATTCTTTTCAGTATGAGATGACGGTTTGATTGATACATTTTGGGGTGCAAATTACTTTTTGATCGCTTGCTATTACACTTTTTGTGATGTAGGGTGATAACATTTATAACTCATTTCTGGGGTAATGCATTCCTTATGGTGAAAATTCTGTAGAATACAGTTGATATATTTGGCGCAAATCAAAACTCCATTCTTTTTAGTGCATTTTACACCATAATTCTGGCGCAACATGCTTAGTAAATGTCCCCCATTTAGTTTGTATTTCTGCCAAAGATTAGTTCACCAGGAACTAAAGCAAGAGGGAGGAGTGACACTAGACAGTAATGATTCAGCAGCTCCAGCAGGATCACTCACTGTCACTACTTGTTTTATAGTTCCTACTACAAGTAGAAAAACAATTCAGACCAGGAAATAAAACAAAGAAAACTTGAAATTACACTACTTAAACACAGCCTGTGTGTGAGAAATGGAGTGTGTGCACAGTTTGTGTGTGTAGGTTCATATAACTCAAATGTTTTTGTGATAAAATCCCCATATTGTTAGTCCAGAAGTCGTTTTGCTGCTGGCTCCTGTCCCTTCCCCATTCTGTGCTGAATATGCTATAGGTGCTGCTACACTGCTTTTCAGCTGAAACATTCACCATGAGTTAGTCCCTCTGGCTATAGATGGCGCTGTTGCGCTCATTTTTTTTTTTATCTCACTGAACTGTCAGCATTGGTTCTCACAGCACATTAGTTCAGTAGTTCCTGTAGTTCACTTAGTTCAAAGTCACAGGCTCCCTATCAGCCTTCCCAGGCCATAGTGCTGTAGGGCAGGCAGTAGGCTATACTGGAGCTCTATTCGCTGCACAAAGTATTATCTGCTTGTTCTTATTCAGACTGCTGGACAATAATAAATATATCTGACCCTTTTAACCATACTATAATTCATCCAGGGAGCTGAAAAGCCTCTGTGTAATAAACCAGATATGTGTTTCTAATCATTTAAACATAGTAACATAGTTTGTAAGGCTTAAAAAAAGACATTCAATTAGTTTAGCATGTTATCCTGCAAATTGATCGCGAGGAAGGCCATTGTCTTGAAAAAGTCACAGTGATTGCTTGTAAGCCATGTGACCAAGCCCTGTTTTGTAAATTAAGTTTCCAAAACTCCATTGTCTCGCTGGCTCAGAGGAGTTTGATTCTGTTTAAATTGAATGCCCTTGCTTTCCATTAAACGTGTTTTGATCCAGCATGATGATTTGGCTCCTGCGTGGATTATTATGCAACACCAGCAATATTTTACTCTGTGGATTCTTGGCAATATTATTTCATGGGAGTAAAGGAATGACAGATGGTATTCAGACCGTCACACCAATTTTCCTCATTTTAGGGGAAAGAATTCCTTCCCAACTCCAATTTGGCAAACAGAATAACTCTCTGGATCAACGACCCTCCAGAAATCCAGTAACTATTACCTGTAATATTATTACACTCTAGAAATGTACCCAGGCCCCTCTTTTATTAAGTCCATCATCACCACCTCCTCAGGCAGAGTTCCATAGTCTCACTGCTCTTACTGTAAATAATCCTCTTCTATGTTTGTTTATAAACCTTCTTTCCTCCAGACGCAGAGGATGTCCTCTCATCACAGTCACAAGGATAAATAGATGATGGGAGAGATCTCTGTACTGACCCCTGATATATTTATACATATTTATGAGATCTCCCCTCAGTTATCTTTTTTCCAAACTGAAACACCCTAATTTGACCCTTTCTGGGTACTGTAGTCCACCCATTCCAGTTATTACTTTAGTTGCCCTCCTCTAAACCCTCTCCAGCTCTGCTATGTCTGTTTTGTTCACAGGAGCCCAAAACTATTCACAATACTTCATGTATGGTCTGACTAATGATTTGGACTATGTTCTCATCACATGCATTTATGTCCCTTTTGATGTACTCCATAACCTTATTGGCTAGTACGCATACTCACTTTGTGAGTTTTCTATTATTGGTGTCTTCCTAACAATGGACGTAGACATCTATGTGTATCAAGGAAATGTGTACACATACTTCCGAGACATTCAGTCTGCCTCTAAACACAAGACTGATCTACTTAATTAAAATACACAAGATAATACTTTTGGCCATTGTCTTGGAAAAGCCACAGTGACCTGTTTTGTAAATTGAGTTTCTAAAACTCCATTGTCTCGCTGGCTCAGAGGAGGAGTTTGATGCTGTGTAAATTCAATGCCCTTGCTTTCCATTAAACGCGTTTTGTTCCAGCATGAAGCTTTGGCTCCTGTGTGGATAATTATGCGACACCAGCGATATTTTACTCTGTGGATTCTTGGCGATATTATTTCAAGGGAATGACAAACGGTAACTCATATTCAGACTGTCACAACAGGTGGCAAGCAGTGGGATCATCCCTTTTGCCTGCACTGAGAATCCAAGGAAGGCACTGGTGTACAGTGATTGGAAGGCTGGTACACACAGTTTAAGCGCAGCACACTAAAGGAACTGTTCGGAGTTCATGGAGGGATTGCCAGCAACAAAGTCAAGCGGGTCATAATTGCTGAATTAATGGAGCTAGACCTGGAGAATATGGCTGCGGCAACACCAGCCGGTCGGGAGACAGAATTACCGATCAACAGGGAAATCAGGGAATGACTGGCACTGTTCGGGACAAACCCAACTACCGAAATCATCCTACAGGTGATCAATAGTGTGACAGAGCATGCGAACCAAATGGAACAGGGAGAGCTACAACTGAGGCTGGCTGAAAAACAGCGAACGGCAGCAATTCTACCTAATGGAGGGAATAGCACAGTTGATTCGCGGAAGATTCCCTTCAGCGCATTCAAAAGCTTTAACGAAAATGAAAGCGAGATCGATGGCATCTGGCAGATTTTGAGCGCCAGTGTGCCCTACACAGAGTGGCTGCTGACGAATGGGTCTCGATATTATCAGGAAAACTGTCGGGCAAATCAGCTGATGCCTTCAGGGCTGTAGCAGAGCAGGAGATCCACAGCTATGAACGAGTGAAGGAGGCGCTCCTAACTCGGTACGCAGTAACCCCAGAGGCGTACCGCAGAATATTCAGAGACGCCCGCAAAGTGGACAGGGACTCCTATGCAGAGTGGGCCTGTTGCTTGCAGCTCTCTGCTTCCAATTGGGTCATAAGCTGCCAGGCCACCACAGTGGATGACGTCCTGCAGCTCATTTTACTGGAACAATTTTACGACCACATCCAGACCGACGTCAGGGATTGAGTAAGGGACAGCAGATCTCTCTCCTTACCTGAAGCAGCCAAACTCACTGACGAGTATGCCGATACCCGCAAGGCGGCATGTACAACGCCTCGGATACAACCCCTTCGGGCTGAGACACCACCACCACCGGCGGCAGCAACCAGGTAGCAATCCCCCAGCATACCGATACTCTCCAACCCACGACGCACAGCTGGCAATGAGCCCGCTGTTTTCGATGCAATCAGGTGGGACACATGCAACGCAACTGCCCCCAAAATCTCCCGCGACCTCTGCATTGGAACCGAGCTACAGCGTGACCCCAGAGGAGGTCTCCTCGACCTGAAGCTTGACCAGCCAGGAGAATCTTTCAGGTGGTGATACCTCGTCCCCCAGTAACAACAAACTGTCCACCGCCTTTGTACCCTCCTCCTCTGGCAGCGCCTGCACCCCTTCTCCGATCGGATGGGAGAAGGTGCTATACATGCAATCAGGTGGGACACATGGAGAGCAACTGCCCCCAAAATCTCCCACGATCTCTGCATTGGAACCGAACTACAGCGTGACCCCAGAGGAGGTCTCCTCGACCTGAAGCTTGACCAGCCAGGAGAATCTTTCAGGTGGCGATACCTCGTCCCCCAGTAACAACAAACTGTCCACCGCCTTTGTACCCTCCTCCTCTGGCAGCGCCTGCACCCCTTCTCCGATCGGATGGGAGAAGGTGCTATACATGCAATCAGGTGGGACACATGGAGAGCACCTGCCCCCAACATCGCCCACGGTCTCTGCAGTGGAACCGAGCTACAGCGGGACCCCAGAGAGCAGCAGCCCATTTTGTAGAGGAGTCCCTGGTAATAATGGTAGGAAGCTGGGAAGGAGGAGTTTGAGGTTCTCCATGAAGTGGACCCTGTGTAGGCAGTTGCTCCAGATAACCGCCAACACCATAGGCAGCCGTTGAAAGTGAATGGATGCCCCTCTCAAGGGATCCGGGACAGTGGAGCCACCATCACACTAGTACAGCCGCAGATGGAGAGATCTGACGACCATATAGGACGAGCCTTTGCAGTACGAGTGGCAGGGGGAAATATTGTCCGAATTCCGACCGCCCGAGTATACCTGGACTGCGGAGCCAATAACCATGAACTGGAGGTTAGGGTGATGAAGAATCTGCCTGCAGACGTCCTGCTCGGAAAAGATCTGGGGAATTTGGCTTCATCTTTCATAGCGGAGTCCTCATCAGAGGCATACCCGGTGACCACCAGGCAGCAGTTCAGCCAGACAAGCTCTAAGTTCGATGGTGGAACCCAGATGCCTCTACTTTCGGGTTGGGAGCAGTGCTGAGCCAGGTGGGCGCCGACGGCGGTGAGCACTATGTAGCCTACCTCAGCCGCAAGACTACCCCGGGAGGTGGGGTATGCAGGCTATTGAAAAAGAGGGCCTAGCGCTGGTATGGGGTCTGAAGAAACTACAGATGATCTTTCACGGTGCCCACCGACCATAACCCACTGATTTGGCTCAACAGAGTCTCCGGAGAAAACGGACGTCTGTTGCGGTGAAGTCTGGTCCAACAGCCCTACGACTTCACTATTCACTATCGCCCAGGCAAGTTAAATGGGAACGCAGATGGACTGTCCCGACAAACAGACTTGTTATCCGAATAGTCGTTGGACATCCCGCCAGCCATACTGGACCCAAAAAGGAAATAGGGGGGCATTGTGAAGAACTCCAAAGTAACCGTTCGGTTATTTTACCTCCCTGCTACTTAATCCCCGTGGATA
This sequence comes from Bufo gargarizans, assembly GCF_014858855.1. NCBI lineage: Eukaryota > Metazoa > Chordata > Amphibia > Anura > Bufonidae > Bufo > Bufo gargarizans. The sequence continues at coordinate 349,191,700 of NC_058083.1, forward strand.
CCTACTCCTAACAATGGACGTAAGACATCTATGTGTATCAAGGACATGTGTACACACACTTCCGAGACATTCAGTCTGCCTCTAACCACAAGACTGATCTACTTAATTAAAATACACAAGATAACACTTTTGGCCATTGTCTTGAAAAAGTCACAGTGATTGCTTGTAAGCCATGTGACCAAGCCCTGTTTTGTAAATTGAGTTTCCAAAATTCCATTGTCTCGCTGGCTCAGAGGAGGAGTTTGATGCTGTTTAAATTGAATGCCCTTGCTTCCCATTAAACGTGTTTTGTTCCAGCGTGAAGCTTCGGCTCCTGCGTGGATTATTATGCAACACCAGCGATATTTTACTCTGTGGATTCTTGGCAATATTATTTCATGGGAATAAGGGAATGACAGACGGTAACTCATATTCGGACCGTCACACTAATTTTCCTCCAGAAAACTAGTAACTATTACCTGTAATATTATTACTCTCTAGAAATGCACCCAGGCCCCTCTTTTTTAAGTTCACCATCACCACCTCCTCAGGCAGAGTTCCATAGTCTCACTGCTCTTACTGTAAATAATCCTCTTCTATGTTTATATATGTCTATGTTTAAACCTTCTTTCCTCCAGACGCAGAGGATGTCCCCTCGTCACAGTCACAGGAATAAATAGATGATGGGAGAGATCTCTGTACTGACCCCTGATATATTTATATATGTTTATGAGATCTCCCCTCAGGTATTTTTTTACTTAGTATCATCTGCAAAACTTTACATTATACTATGCAAACTTTCTACAAAATCATTAATATATTAGAGAATAGGGCCCAATACTGACTCCTGAGGTACCCCACTAGTGATGGTGACCCAATCTTAGTATGTATCATTAATAACCACTATGTTTTCCAGTTATTTACCTACATTTTCTCCCAGTCCAAACATTCTCATTTTATAAACTAACCTTTTACGTGGCACAGTATCAAATGATTTGGAAAAGTCAAGATATGACATCGATCAAGTCTAGAACTTACTTCCTTATATAAACTGATTAGTTTGACAGGACCGATCCCTCATGAAGCCATGCTGATACAGGCAATTTGCTTATTTTGAGAGGCTCCAAGATAGCATCTGTTAGAAAACCTTCAGTTTACCCATGGCAGAAGAAACTTACCGGCCTATAGTTTACGGGCCCTGTTTTTGACCCCTTTTTGAATACTGGAACCACATATACTAAGCGCTAATCCTGTCTAACAACTCCCTTTTAATATAGTCCTTAAAGGGTATTCCGGTTACCATAAATATAACTTATGTTTTAGACTACTTCACCATCAATAATTACCTAATATAATGTAAATTTCCTATTTACCATTCAGTCGTTATAAAAGCAGTTTTCTTCCTCTGCTACCCACTGTGTTTTCCTCATAAATTACCATGGCAACGACCTGTAGTTCTGAGCCTTTGTTAGGTTGAGCATGCTCAGTGTGTTGCTATCAATTCTCTAGCTAAGTCTTGTGAAACAAAGGGTGTGTGTGTGCGCTGGTAATTACTGAGTAGAGGGGTGGTGACTGGACAGCCAATTAATAAACATCAACACTCATGAACAAGCACAAACTCACAGCAGGAAAGATAGGGATTGTGGGTATTTTTGTTTTGTGATGGAAGATCAGGTGCCATGATACTGTATGTGTTGCAGGCTCACACAGATGCTAGACAAATGGTAAAATTGAGCTTTGGTTATATGTAAAGGTATGGGTTCTGGTTGTGCCATAGCTTGCAGTCGTAATGAAGTAAAAAAAAAAAAAGTAAGTTACTTTACCGGAATACCCCTTTAAATATCAGAAATAAAGGTCTGCCTTGGAATACAGGGGTGTATGCCGTTTGGATCCGGTGATTTGTCCATTTTGATACTGCTGCACTTCTTTCTGGGTAAGAAAGACCACTTTTTATGGGTAATTTACTATTACACTCTTCACGAAGCAAAACAAACTGTTGAATAAAATGCATACAGTGAAGAAAAAAACATTTAATAGATTTGCCTTCTCCTCATCTACAGCTCCTCCCTCATCATTCTGTAAAGGGCCAACACTTTCAAGTTTTAGGCTTTTTTTACTATTTATATATTAGAATATTTTAGGGTTAGTCTTACGCTCTTTGGCAATAAGTCTGTCTCTAGATTGGCTGCTTTTATTTGTCTTTTACTTATTCTATTTTGTTCCCTTATAGTCTTTTAATGCTTCCTTACTACCTTCCCGTTTTAGTGATGTAAATGCTTTCTTTTTGTCATTTACTGCTTCCTTGACATTTAAAGTTATCCACATTGTTGTTGTTTTTTCTTGTTCCGCACCCTTTTATTTACATTAGGTATGTGCCTCTCACAATTAAGAGTTTAGGATGCTTTAAAAATATCCCATTTTGTGGCTGCATTGTCCTAGTTAGTGAGGCTCTCTTAGATTTGAGAGCTTAGATTTCCCCTACTCTTTTGGCTGATGTAAATCGCCACAAGAAACTGTTTTCAGAGTAAGGAGTCTTATGGAAATCTTTTTCAATGGTTCAAAGGAACTCTCGAAAAGGTCGGACAAAACCAGATTAAGATCTCAAGGTGGAGTTAAGGACCTCAATCTAGGTCTCAATCTTTTTGCACCCTTCAGGAATTTAATCACCCATGAATGAATAACAATACGATAAAACACAGTGCAAGTGGACACTTTAACTCTCAGGGTACTAGGTCTTAGTCCCTTTTGGAAACCATCCTATTGGAAATTCAAAGTGGATTGTACAATAACAGTATTAAAAGGAGACCTCTTCTGCTGTACACCAAGAATAATATTTTTTCTAAATCTTGGAATAAACTTTGGATGTGACCAGTTTTCTGCTTGCTGCCATGGTCCTTATTACTCCATCTGAAAGGCCTCTAGATTTAAGCATCAACCTTTCAGAATCCAGGCAGCTTATAGCAGCCTATCCATCTGTGGATGGAAAAAATATATATATCGGCCCTTGAGACAATAGGTTCTTTTACCATGGAAGAGGCCACAGCCCCTCCAGCGAAATTCTATATTACCAAGACTTCTTGGACCACACCAGAGCTATCAGGATTACCTTTGCCCTTTCTTGCCTGATCTTCTTTAGAATTCTTGGAATAACTCTTGAGGTAGAGGAGGAAACACATAGCCTAGATGATAATTCAATTTCTGACAGCTACTCCTAGCCCTCCATCTCCCAGTGTCAGGAAGTAAATCCTATTTTGTGTTTGATGTTCAGGCTAATAAGTCTATCTTCGGGTTCTATCATCTCTGGATTATCTGCCGACAGACCTGATCTAGGCTCCACTCTCTTGCATCCAGCCTTACTCTGTCCTTGAGTTCAGTTGTCCCTTTATATGAACTGCAGACAGGGAGATGACCTTCCGCCTAAGCAAAAATTTCATTCGCCACCTGCAGAAGGGCAATGCACCTTGTTCCCGCTTGGTCATTCAGATAGGACGCAACAGTTATGTTCTCTGATTTTATCTGGACATCCGTTCCCGTTAAATCATTGGACAGGGATGATACTGCCATCCAAACCGCCAAGAATTACCTGAGGTTGGATGACATCCTTGCCTGTGTTCCTGGTTCTACTCTCCCTGCAGAGACAGTTGAGAATAACGGACTCCCTAACCGTAAAAGCTTAGTCACTGTCACTACTTCTACCAGATTGCAGTTCTATGTTCCTTTTCCAAGTTTTCTGGGTTCTCTCACCAGGCTAAGGATAGGCTCACTTCTGGGGAGATTATAAAACGATTCTCTAGAGATTCCTGTTTTCCCCCAGGAGTCTAGAATTCTGGAAGGACTCTTGAGTGAAATTGGGCCCAACACAGGCTGTCAAGCGATCCTAAGAGAGCCATTGCTTGACAAATTGAGCAAGATGGACGTCTCCTTAAGTATCTTACCAATGATTGAATCTTTGATTATTTTCTTTTGCCACTGGAAGAAAACTTCAATTTGTCTGAAGCTAACAGTAGCCCCAGGAACACTAGTTTATGAGGGGGGGGGAGGAATTGGATTTATTTCAATTTATCAGCGATCTTAGAGTGTAAAACAGCTGACAAGTCTGAAAAACTGTTTTCTAGTAACTCCGTTGAGTTGTTCACAATAAGAAAGTCATCTAAGGGCCAATAGGAACATTGCTCCTTTTCAGATGAGGCACTACTAGCATAATTTTTGCGAACACTTGAGATACTGTGGTTATCCCAAAAGGAAGATCCTGGCACGGGAAATGTTTTAGCTCTCCTTTTATATACGGCGTCTCTGAAATTTTTCATCCTGGAGGCATATTGGGACATGATAATAGGCATCCTGCAGATCCAGGGATCAAAAAAGATTTGTTAGGTCAGCACTACTCACTGGAGTCCCAGTCTTCCAATTCGTGGGGGTGCCTGCAGCGTTGGATCCCGGTCTAGGGGTTCCCGTGATAAGTAACAATAGAAGAAGCCGCGGCACTCAGAAGGATAAATTCCAATTTCTTTTATTTCACCACTTGTGGCAACGTTTCGACCAAACGGTCTTTATCAAGCACAATACAATCATGGTATAGTGAACATATAAATACCTCCCCCTGGCCTCACATTGGCCACAATTCAGACATTCCCTTTTAACCCTCTATGCACATTCTGTACCATTTCTAATATACACTACAAAACACAAATCCTCATTAGTTCAATTATTTAGGTCTTAGCATACCGTGCCTCCATGCTGTTCGAGCTCCGCCCGGATATACATCGCTCCACTGTGCTAACAAACTGTATACACTCTGTATTTCCTCGCCAGGCGTCCCTCAGTTCAAACTGCGCCTGCGCCAGCAGCGTCACTTCCGCCCTTCTGAATCACTTCCGCCAGTCCCTCTGACATGCGACGGAGCTCCCGATCACATGACTAGAGGTCTACAGTGACGTACTGTCATTACTCACAGGTTGCTATGTTACCGGACGCCAGGCTCTAGTTGTACATACAAATTCAGGAGGAAGTCCTTCTGAGACATAATGCGGGCGATCAAGAGTACACCAGGACATTAATTATATCAGTTATTTTACTATATATAGAACACTGCAATATGGGAACTACCGATGTCATTCAGGGTCCATTTTCATGTTATATTCTGGGTGAACCACATGGTGCTATTAGGTCACTGTCAGGCCTATCCACCATTCAACCTACAGCTGGTATATAGACCATAAGAACTAGGGGAGTCAGCCCCCAGTTCTCATGGCCATGCAGACCTATAATCACATTCATTCTTACGGAATCAAGGGGATGGAGGACTATAATCCAAAAATTGGATAATTCATCTTCCTTACCCCTTCTCCTGTTTAGTTTTTTATGGATAGAATGCCTGTTTCATTAGTCAGCCTAGTCACCATCTCACTCCATTTCCATTCCTATCAATCCCTGGAACGACAGCTGCAGATTCCCCAATTCGCAGTCACCAATTATTAAATCCGCTTTATCCGGTATACGTCTGGACAGCACCACACTACCTCCCAGAGACTCTCCAGATAGATTTTTTCACTCCACTAGTAAGTCTTTTATAGATTCCAGGTACGGTTCTCCAAGTCGTTTGACGTCACTAGCCTGTATACCAGTATCGACCATGAGTTGGGGTTAGAGGCAGTGAAATGGGCCTTGGAGAGATCTGATTTTGGACTTGAAATTAGGTCCTTTTTAATCTCCCTCCTTGAAATTCTATTGTACAATAACTACTTTCTGTTTGAAGATGTGTATTACGAGCAATGTCAGGGCACCGCGATGGGGTCCAACGTGGCCCCGACATATGCAAATATATACATTTCTAGCTTAGAGGAGTTGTCTTTATACCCATCCACCTTCTTCTTGAATGTGAGGGGGTGGATGAGGTATATAGACGACATTTTCCTCATTTGGAATGGCACAGAGGTAGATTTACATGGTTTTCATAACTTTGTGAACCAGTTGCATGACCAGTTAAAGTTTACCATAGTATACTCGGCGGAATCCTTACAATTCCTAGACACAATGGTCTATGTTAGGGAGGGTAAACTTGAAACCGACCTTTTCATTAAACCAACGGACAAAAATAGCATGCTCTGCTTTGACAGTGCACATCCAAGGAGGACAGTGGAATCCCTGCCTTTGAGCCTGTTCTTACGGGCAAGAAGGATAATATCGGATGAGAATATGGTTGAGTATAGGCTACAAAAAATGGGACAAAGATTTAGGGACAGGAAATATCCCAAAAAGTTGATAGATCGACATCTTGAAAAAGTGAGGAATCAAGATCGACAACAGCTATTAGGTACAGCAGAGAAAAATAAGGAGCAAAAGGTTAGTCAAATCCCTTTTGTATCTACATGTATCTACGTGTAATACAGAGTTTGTTATTTATAGTTTGCAGTGCCCGTGTGGCCTTCTCTACATTGGGGAAACAACACAACCATGTAAAAATAGAATAAACCAACACAGGCACACAATACGCAAGCTATTTGCTAAAAAAGAAAGCCAGCAAAATCAGGATTGTGAGGACAAGGTTGAGTTGCCGGTACCAGAGCATTTTTGGAAATGTAGGCATAATGTTTCCCAACTAAGGTATAGGATAATAGATAGTGTTCCTAAGTTGAGGAGGGGAGGTGATAGGGAGAAGATACTAAAAAAGAAAGAGCTACGATGGATCTATGAATTGGATACCATGGAGCGATGTAGATCCGGACGGAGCTCGAACAGCATGGAGGCACGGTATGCTAAAACCTAAATAATTGAACTAATGAGGATTTGTGTTTTGTAGTGTATATTAGAAATGGTACAGAATGTGCATAGAGGGTTAAAAGGGAATGTCTGAATTGTGGCCAATATGAGGCCAGGGGGAGGTATTTATATGTTCAGTATACCATGATTGTATTGTGCTTGATAAAGACCGTTTGGTTGAAACGTTGCCACAAGTGGTGAAATAAAAGAAATTGGAATTTATCCTTCTGAGTGCCGCGGCTTCTTCTATTGTTACTTATCACGGGAACCCCTAGATCGGGATCCAACACTGCAGGCACCCCCACGAATTGGAAGACTGAGACTCCAGTGAGTAGTGCTGACCTAACAAATCTTTTTTGGTGCTTATGGAGGTCTGAGGACACGCACACTCGTATAGCATATATCCTTTGTGTTTTATGCTGAAATTGTGGGAGGAATAAAATGGATTCACCTAAAAACCTTCTTTATACAAGTGAACAAATTTCACACATCCTGCGGGGTAATGAAGATGAGGGAGCATTCCTGAATAAACCCACAGTGGATTTAATTAAATGAAAATGGGAGATAGAAAAGAAACAGCTGATCAATACAGAATTACACCTATCCACACTTAGGGAATACTATAAGGACGAACGCATTCCAAGACGACTAAGGACACACCTAAGACCAATTTTGTTCCCAATAATCCAGAATTTCCTGACGAAATTTACGTTTTAGCAGACAGATTTTCTATGGACATGATGCTGTTGAATATGGACTATCTACAAAAAGATCTACTAAGTATACAAACAAAAATATCTGAATATGAAAAACAATTACAAGCTCTTCAGAATGAACAAGAATATCAATTGATAAAGGAACGGATGGAGCAAGATCTACGGAAATACCGTGAGAATATAGAAACAACTAAAAGGCAAAAGTGGAGTAGAGACCAAGATGATTACAGTAAAGGCAACATAAAATAACAACAACAAATAGAAATAGGTATGCAAGGACCCAAAGACGGTACAAAACACAGACATCGAAAGTGAATTGGGGAAATTTGACGGATATGGAATCTTCAGGGGAGCAAAGTGAAGCTTTTTTAGGAGAAAGAATAAGAGAAACACAAGGAGAGGGGGAAGAAAATGCCAAAACCGGGGACAAATGAGAAGAAATGGGGAGAGTCACCCGATCGAGGAGACCACCGACGGGAGCCAGATATCAGAAGACATGAAAGAGGGACTGAATACTACGTTGGTGGTAAATATTTCCTCCTATGAGTTATCTAGTGATGAAATGAGACCTCTTAATAGGGGACTATCTTTCAGCCCTGTGGCTGAGATTGATTGGTTCCAGATAGAAATGGACCTACATAATTTCTTTAGACGAATTAAGCTTAAAGTGCATTTTAGTGAGAGTATACCATCTAAAAATGTAAATGTAAAAAAAGAAATGTTATCACTTAAGGATGTGGGCCTGTTTGTAAGGAGTGACTTTCAGCCGCCAGTATATAATAAGGCCATTGAGACCTTTGTCTCCCTCGTCAGATTGGGGATAGAGAAACTTAAGAGAACTAGAGTGGGTGCTGATGTCACCAATCTGACTAGGGGCGAGAAAGTGGCATTGATGGCACTAAGAAATAGGAGTGAAATCACCATCAAAAAGGCGGACAAGGGAGGAGCCACTGTGGTGATGGACACGGATAGGTATAAAGCTGAGGTGATGAGACGGGTAGAAGACAGAGAAGTTTATAAACCTCTAAGTCAGGACCCCAAATGGGCCATTATGCGTAAGATTAGGTTAATAGCAGATAATGCCTTTGCGAATGATCTTATTGATGCAAATCTACATACCTATCTTGTTCCACAGAACCCAGTGACTCCGCTCTTGTATACCCTCCCAAAAATATATAAAGGGCTAAGGGACCCACCAGGACGTCCTATAGTGTCTGGCATAGGATCTGTGTTTTCAAATGCTGCAACATTCCTTGATAAAATTCTTAGATCATATGCAATGGAAGCCAGATCTTATGTCAGGGACACTACAGATTTTTTTATCCAAACTTTCGACACTGGAATTTCAGGAGGGAGATTTATTGGTATCGTTTGACGTCACTAGCCTGTATACCAGTATCGACCATGAGTTGGGGTTAGAGGCAGTGAAATGGGCCTTGGAGAGATCTGATTTTGGACTTGAAATTAAGTCCTTTTTAATCTCCCTCCTTGAAATTTTATTGTACAATAACTACTTTCTGTTTGAAGATGTGTATTAGGAGCAATGTCGGGGCACCGCGATGGGGTCCAACGTGGCCCCGACATATGCAAATATATACATGTCTAGCTTAGAGGAGTTGTCTATATACCCATCCACCTTCTTCTTGAACGTGAGGGGGTGGATGAGGTATATAGATGACATTTTCCTCATTTGGAATGGCACAGAGGTAGATTTACATGGTTTTCATAACTTTGTGAACCAGTTGCATGACCAGTTAAAGTTTACCATAGTATACTCGGCGGAATCCTTACAATTCCTAGACACAATGGTCTATGTTAGGGAGGGTAAACTTGAAACCGACCTTTTCGTTAAACCAACGGACAAAAATAGCATGCTCTGCTCTGACAGTGCACATCCAAGGAGGACAGTGGAATCCCTGCCTTTGAGCCCGTTTTTACGGGCAAGAAGGATAATATCGGATGAGAGTATGGTAATGATAGGTTACAAAAAATGGGACAAAGATTTAGGGACAGGAAATATCCCAAAAAGTTGATAGATCGACATCTTGAAAAAGTGATGAATCAAGATCGACAGCAGCTATTAAGTACAACAGAGAAAAGTAAGGAGCAAAAGGCTAGTCGAATCCCTTTGTATCTACATACACAAAGATGAGTAATAAGATCTCCAATGTACTAAGACAGAAGTTGGCATATATTAGGGACAGTCCTTCCGAAGGTAGTAGAATTTCCAATCTCCCCCGTTAATATAAGAGACCAGAAAACCTTAGGAGACAGCCTGGTGTCGGCTGATGTAAAAATCAAAAAGAAAGAGGATGGAAGAGGGGATGTTACCCTTGCTTGGGCTGCTGCAATTGCGGCAGCCTAATCAAGGGCGACTCCTTCTTCCACCCGAGAACAGGGAAAAAATATGACATCAGAGGGACATTACACGTGTAATACAGAGTTTGTTATTTATAGTTTGCAGTGCCCGTGTGGCCTTCTCTATATTGGAGAGACAACACAAGCCATGCAAAAATAGAATAAGCCAACACAGGTACACAATACGCAAGCTATTGCTAAAAAAGAAAGTCAGCAAAATCAGGATTGTGAGGATGAGGTCAAGCTAGCCGGTACCAGAGCATTTTTGGAAATATAGGCATAATGTTTCCCAGTTAAGATATAGGATAATAGATAGTGTCCCAAGTTGAGGAGGGTGGTGATAGGGAGAAGCTAGTTAAAAAGAAAGAGCTACGGTGGATCTATGAATTAGAGACCATGGAGCCAAAAGGCTGAATAGGGAATTTAAGGTTGGCTCACTCTTCTGAACCCTAGATCAGGATGTGTAATCTACACACCTGGCCAAAAGCCATGTCGTGTTTACCTTTTTAATATAATTTGACCCCTTTGTTTATGTACCATATTATTTCACTTTTATGTATCCTCATTTTTTACTTATATTTACATTTTTATCTTGATTTTTTATATTGATTTTTAGATGCAGGCAGGCGTGCACATGCTGTGCGAGAACCGTACCTGGAATCTATAAAAGACTTACTAGTGGAGTGAAAAAATCTATCTGGAGAGTCTCTGGGAGGTAGTGTGGTGCTGTCCAGACGTATACCAGATAAAGCGGATTTAATAATTGGTGACTGCAGCTGTCGTTCCAGGGATTGATAGGAATGGAAATGGAGTTAGATGGTGACTAGGCTGACTAATGAAACAGGCATTCTATCTATAAAAAACTAAACAGGAGAAGGGGTAAGGGAGATGACTTATACAATTTTTGGATTATAGTCCTCCATCCCCTTGATTCCGTAAGAATGAATGTGATTATAGGGCTGGATGGCCATGAGAACTGGGGGCTGACTGCCCTAGTTCTTATGGTCTATATACCAGCTGTAGGTTGAATGGTGGATAGGCCTGACAGTGACCTAATAGCACCATGTGGTTCACCCAGAATATAACATGAAAATGGACCCTGAATGACATCGGTAGTTCCCATATTGCAGTGTTCTATATATAGTAAAATAACTGATATAATTAATGTCCTGGTGTACTCTTGATCGCCCGCATTATGTCTCAGAAGGACTTCCTCCTGAATTTGTATGTAAAACTAGAGCCTGGCGTCCGGTAACATAGCAACCTGTGAGTAATGACAGTACGTCACTGTAGACCTCTAGTCATGTGATCGGGAGCTCCGTCGCATGTCAGAGGGACTGGCGGAAGTAATTCAGAAGGGCGGAAGTGACGCTGCCGGCGCAGGCGCAGTTTGAACTGAGGGACGCCTGGCGAGGAAATACACAGTGTATACAGTTTGTTAGCACAGTGGAGTGATGTAGATCCGGGCGGAGCTCGAACAGCATGGAGGCACGGTATGCTAAGACCTAAATAATTGCACTAATGAGGATTTGTGTTTTGTAGTGTATATTAGAAATGGTACAGAATGTGCATAGAGGGTTAAAAGGGAATGTCTCTGAATTGTGGCCAATGTGAGGCCAGGGGGAGGTATTTATATGTTCACTATACCATGATTGTATTGTGCTTGATAAAGACTGTTTGGTCGAAACGTTGCCACAAGTGGCGAAATAAAAGAAATTGGAATTTATCCTTCTGAGTGCTGCGGCTTCTTCTATTGTTGCAGATCCAGGGATGCCATGAAATCTCCACCCTGTAGTAGATTTAACATAGATTTTATAGTTTCCATTTTGGACTTGTATTGTATTAACCTGTGTAAGTCACCACCAAACTGATCTGTTGTTGCTAATAAATCCAAAATACCTTTTCTCTAAAGCATGTTGAAGAGGAGCTGAATTCTGTACCAGGGTTATTTTGAGTGCCTAAGGAGGGGGAGACAAGAATGAGATAATATAACCATTTTTAATAGATTCAAAACACACAGATTTGTAGCGATCTTTTCCCATTCATTGTGAAAGTTTGTCTTCCCCCTACCTGAACTATACCCTCATTGCTTAGAGGTTTCAGTGCTTTTTGGGTTAAAGCCTCTACTCTTATTCCCCCTTGCGGCCATCCACTTTTTAAAATTTCCCCCTAAATACATCCTTTCTTAAATCTACGAAAGGGACTTTTTTTTTATGTTATCTGAGGGAATAGCAGGCCACGATGGTGACCAGTCTCCCTATCATCACGGGTGTAATAACTGTACTAGATAAATTCAAAACTGTACAGGGAAAATGGCTCTATATTTTTAATAAATACCTATTGAAAAACTCAAAAGTCAAAATGAGTACAATGCAATAAAAAAAAAAAAATTGCTACCAAATGTGTACATAGCCTTAGTGACCACGCAATAAAAAAAATTGCATTCCAAGAGCTATAACTTTTGTGTTTTCATCAATGTGCATGTATGAGGGCTTATTTTTTGCAGGACAAGTTGTAGTTTTTAATGCACCATTTTCGGTACATCTAATCATTGATTATAGCCAGATGTTTAGCTAAAACCCCCTTAAGTTCTTTAGTATCCTCAGAACAAAATACGTTTTTATATTCAGAGTCTGAGCCCTACGAATCAGACTCAGATTCCTCAGACTGACTCAATCGGAATCAGAAAAGGAGGAATTCTCCATCCTTCTCTCCCTATGTTTGAAAAAAACACAACTAGGTTGATATAGTCAAAGCCTTATATTCTCATCGGTGACCATATTCAAAGAAATAATTAATTAACAAAAGATAGGTAACCACATTTAAAACTTAACATTTAATTAGTAATTCATAAAATATTAATATATATAGGCCCACATGAATCACTTGCAAAAGCTTGTTCACATAGGGGGTCGCACAAGTTGGGATGCACCCTCTAAGTAGCATGCCATAGTGTAAGATATACTACAACAAAGACAACCAAGAGCAGAGGAGGATAGGATATTGATATTAAAAGGGACACACATACTGGGTCTCTAACCCTATACATCCCTACATCTATGTACTAATTCACCTCTTTCACAGTGTCCCTCAAAACAAATGTCCCGACTCGTTTCATTGGCCTCCACCAAATCCTCAGGGGACCTTATTGCAGAACAGTATTTTTTATTTATTTTTATAAATCTTTATAAAATTTTTTACAAACATTACAAAATTTGTTCAATATACAGTTGATACATTTATATACTTAACTCCCCACCCCCTATCCTTTGCATCCCACTTACTCCCTCTCTAAAAAAAAAACTATATATATATATATATATATATATATATATATATATATATATATATATATATACATATATTGTGACGGTATGGGAGGCGAGGTGGTGGATGATAGGTATGTTTCACCTCGCATGCGCTCTGTTGTCAGGGACTGAACCGGAATCCGGAGATTATGGTCCACTGGAGTTCACCTCCAGGTGGACTTTAAATAAACAGAAAGAGAGCACAACAGGTCTCTCATGTGCTGAGTCTCAGGACTGTAACCTGTGTTGCTGAAGAGAGAGCTATGTTTGGATGCGAGAAAAAAACAAAAGGTTTGCTTTACCATTTGTGTTGTGGATGTTGGGGAGCAGCCCCACACCGTATAGTCAGGACACGACTGTATAGCTTAGCGCCAGACGGCAAGGATTCACTTTATGTTTTGTTTGTTTTCTGCTGTGCAAACCTTTGTGCCTAAATAAACCTGGCAACCAGCCAGATTTTCAAGGAAACCGCCTGCTTACAGACTGTCTGTTCAGAAAAAGGTGATCCCCACAAGCTAATCTCCCACACGTGGTGGACTAAGCAGGCATTTTCTGAAAATGGAGGAAATGTTAAAGGCCCAGCTACAGGCCAAGTCACAGAGGCAGCTGCAGCACAACAGGCGACCCAACAGGAGATGAAACCGCAGTTCGCAGAGGCTCTTGTGGAACTGAAAAAGGGGCTTCGCACCTCCTGCACCAGGGGAACCAAAATTGGTTTGTGCTTCCTACCACCTACAGAAGATGACACCTACTGATGATGTTGAGGCCTACATTGCGACTTTTGAGAGAGTTGCTGTCCGCGAGGAGTGGCCAAAAGAACAGTGGGCGGGTCTAGTGGCCCCGTTCTTGACCGGGGAACCTCAAAAGGCGTACTTTGATCTCGAACCGGATAAGGCCCAGGACTATGAGACATTGAAGACGGAGATACTTGCACGCTTGGGTGTCACCATGGCAGTCCGAGCCCAGCATGTGCATCAGTGGAGTTACTCCAGCGGCAAGCCACCCCGTTCTCAAATGTTTGACCTGATCCATCTCACCAGGAAGTGGTTGCAGCCAGAGACCTTGACCGGCCCTCATATCGTGGAGCGGGTAGTAATGGACCGGTACCTGCGTGCGCTCCCTGCGACACTGAAGAAGTGGGTCGGACAGGGGGACCCCAACACTACAACCCAGTTGGTGGACCTAGTGGAGAGGTACCTTGCTTCTGAGGACTTGCTGAATCCGTCTATGCCCCACTGTGGAGCGTCTTGGGACGCAAGATCACCCCCAGGATCTGGTAAGACTGTTCCAGGGTTCAAAAGCAGGGGTAATGTTAAGACTGATTTTGCAGCTAATGAGACTGTGGGTCCTAGACCTGGAGACTGGCCAAAGAAGCCAGGAAGGTCTTTGGGACCCTTCTAAGGACTGGGGGTAGAGCACATACAGTGTTATCGGTGCCATGCATTTGGGCATATTGCTGCAAACTGTCCTTTAAATGATGAACCTATGCAGTGTGACTATGCTTACAGGACATTTCTCTTTTTGCACAGGTCGTGTGTACTGCAGCATGTTCGAGTCACACCGAGAGACAAATGTGTGCTATTTCTGTGGATGGAAAACCACTCACAGCCCTGCTAGACTCCGGTAGTGTGGTGACACTAATCAGGAAGGATTGTGTAAACCCCACCAAACTACACCCCAGTACTATCGGGGTCATTCATGGGGACACACGGGACTACCAGACAGCAGTGGTTGAGGTTGATACCCCTTGGGGCAGTGTGACACATTCAGTCGGGGTGGTGCCGTCGCTGCTTCACGAAGCGTTAGTGGGGAGAGATTTTCCCCATTTTTGGAGCTTATGGGAAGGCAAGGGGAGACTGGTAGATAGAGTTCCCCCTGCTGAGGAAGCACGGGAGCTTTCGCCAGATCCTTTTTTCCAAAGGGAAGGGGACGTTGTTGAAGAAGCAGGAGATCCTCTTCCTTTCCCTGTCCTGGCTGGGGAGCCGGAAGACCGGGAAGCTAGCCCTCAGTTCAAGTGTAATGAACAGGAGAACGTCTCTGACCCTGACAGTGAGAGTAGTCCAAATGTTATGCCAGATTTAGAAGTCAGGAGAGAGGATTTCTGTACCGAACAACTGCGAGATATCACCCTCATTAGAACTAGGGAAAACGTTAAGATGGTGGAATGGGGAACCGGTGGTCCATAACTGGGCGGTGTCCTTCCCCTACATGGCCCTCAACAACAATTTACTGTATCAGGTGATAAAACGTGGAGAAGACGAGGTCGAACAGCTACTGGTTCCCAAACCCTTCCGCAGGGTCGTACTAGACCTGGCACATATTCACGTGATGGGGGGACATCTCGGCTTCGAAAAGACCAGGAAGAGAATCGCCCAGAGATTTTTCTGGCCTGGGTTGCATGCAGTTGTCAGGCAGTACTGTGGGTCGTGCCCCGAGTGCCAATTGTCAGCACTGACACCCCATTTTCGCAGTTCTCTGGTCGTTCTACCAATAATTGAGGTCCCTTTTGAACGGATTGGCATGGACCTGGTGGGGCCAGTGGTGAAGTCTGCCCAGGGTCACCAGCATATTCTGGTAATCCTGGACTACGGGACACGCTACCCTGAGGCCATCCCCTTGCGTAACACCTCCGCTAAGACTATCGCCAAGGAGTTAGTCCAGGTGTTTAGTCGCGTCGGGATCCAAAAGCAGATCTTAACCGATCAAGGCACCCCATTTATGTCCAGGGTCACCAAGGAACTGTGTAAAGTATATAAAATTTCCCATCTCCGCACCTCTGTCTACCACCCCCAAACGGATGGACTTGTGGAGCGATTTAATAAAACGCTGAAAAGTATGTTGAAAAAGAGATGGGAAAAATTTGGATTTTTTGCTACCATATCTCATGTTTGCCATACGCGAGGTTCCGCAGTTGTCCACAGGTTATTCCCCCTTTGAGCTTTTGTATGGTAGACATCCCAGGGGGCTGCTAGATGTCGCCAAAGAAACATGGGAAGGAGAGGCCACCCCGTATCGAAGAGTCACAGAGCATGTCTCCTTGATGCAGGATTGAATCGCAGCTGTCTTGCCCCTGGTTCGTGAACATATGGAGCGAGCCCAGGAGGCCCAGAGGAGGGGGTGCCAAGGTCGGTACTTTCAGCCCCGGGGACCGAGTGTTGGTACTGGTTCCCACGGTTGAAAGCAAGTTCCTGGCTAAGTGGCAGGGTCCCTTTGAGGTGGTTGAAAAAGTAGGAAAGGTAAACTACAGGGTCTACCAACCCGGGAAACGGAAGCCACAACAGATTTATCATGTAAATCTCTTTACCCTGGAAGGACAGAGAGACTTTGTTGGCCACGTCTCCGGCCAAAAAAGGGGCTCAGTCACATAACAACCGCAGGAGCACATTGCTGGGGCAAGGAAATAACATGAAAGACAGACATGCAATGTGACAATGCACTGCAATATAAAGTACAAAAATTGCATGGAAATAACAAGTGCTACACTATAAGTGCGAGATACTTGGCAAATTATTTTGTACAAAATTATTTGAGCCCGTCTGCCAAGCGTCAAGGCGTTCTCTGTTAGACGGGTTCCTACGCTAAATTCTACCTGTTAGGTGCCATAACGGCTACCGTACACTTCAGGGAGTGTAGGTTCCACGTACCTGCATTGTAACCTACCTGTTGGGTGCCATGATGGCTACCATCCACTCAGGAAATGCAGGCTACACAGCAGGCCCACTCCACAACACCACCGGCCGCAACAGTCCGGCGACCGGTGATCCCTGACGTCCCCATAACGCTGTCCCTATCCCTGGTACAACAAAATGACGTTAGGGCGTTTTTGTACAAAAATAGAGACTTTTTCTCCCCCTTACGCGGACGAACCAATGTGATTCAGCATGACATAGTGACAGAACCTGGGGTTCGCGTAAATGTAAAGCCATATAGAATACCGGAAGCCAGGCGAGAGGCAGTCGCAAAGGAAATAAAAATGATGTTAGAGTTGGATGTGATAGAAGAGTCCCACAGTGATTGGTCGAGCCCCATAGTGCTGGTCCCAAAACCCGATGGCACTGTTAGGTTTTGTAACGACTTTAGGAAACTCAACAGTGTCTCCAAGTTCGATGCCTACCCGATGCCTCGGGTCGACGAACTCGTGGACAGGTTGGGACAAGCCCGCTACATAACGACCATAGACCTGACGAAAGGCTACTGGCAGATACCCCTAACTGAATCGGCCAAGGAGAAAACGGCCTTTTCCACTCCGGAAGGCTCGTTTCAGTATAAGCGGATGCCTTTTAGTCTGCATGGAGCTCCTGCATCATTCCAACGAATGATGGATAAAACTTTGAGCCCACATCGCCCGTATGCAGCTGCTTATTTGGACGATGTGGTCATCCACAGCCCAGATTGGGAATCGCACCTGCTCCGGGTACAAGCAGTGGTAGATTCCCTTAAGAAAGCAGGTCTTACGGCCAACCCAAAAAAGTGTGCCATAGGCCTGGAGGAAGCCAAATACCTTGGCTACGTTTTTGGCCGGGGACTGGTCAAGCCCCAGACCAATAAGGTTGAGGCAATTCAAAAATGGCCCCAACCGATAAACAAAAAACAAGTTCGGGCCTTTATTGGCATTACGGGGTATTATCGGCGGTTTATACCCAACTTTGCCACCTTTGCCACCATTGCCGCCCCTCTGACCGACCTGACAAAGGGCAGAGGGTCGGCCATGGTTAAATGGAATCCTGAAGCTGAGGAGGCCTTCCAGAAGTTAAAGCGGGCCCTTTGTGTACTACCGGTGTTGGTAACCCCAGACTTCTCAAAGGAGTTTGTGGTACAGACGGACGACTCTGAGGTGGGCCTAGGGGCTGTCCTATCCCAAACCAGAGATGGTGAGGAGCACCCAGTGGTATACCTGAGCAGAAAGCTGAACAAGCATGAAAAGAACTATGCAATTGTTGAGAAGGAGTGTCTGGCTATTAAATGGGCCCTAGACTCGCTGAAATATTATTTATTGGGAAGGTCGTTTAAGCTCGTCACCGACCATGCACCCCTAAAGTGGATGTGTGACAACAGGGAAAAAAATAGCTGTGTGACAAGATGGTTTCAGTAGAAGTTTTCAGTAGAGCATAGGCCGGGCAAACTCCAAAACAATGCAGATGCCCTCTCCCGCATGCATTGTATGCTGGGGACAGTTGCTCAGCCGCGGGGGCTAGAGCAGAGGGGGGGAGATATGTGACGGTATGCAAGGCGAGGTGGTGGATGATAGGTATGTTTCACCTCGCATGCGCTCTGTTGTCAGGGACTGAACCGGAATCTGGACCGGGTTTTTCCAGCCTCTGTGGCAGGCTTGGTTCCGGTCCAGAGATTATGGTCCACTGGAGTTCACCTCCAGGTGGACTTTAAATAAACAGGAAGAGAGCACAACAGGTCTCTCATGTGCTGAGTCTCAGGACTGTAACCTGTGTTGCTGAAGAGAGAGCTATGTTTGGATGCGAGAAAAAACAAAAGGTTTGCTTTACCATTTGTGTTGTGGATGTTGGGGAGCAGCCCCACACCGTATAGTCAGGACATGACTGTATAGCTTAGCGCCAGACGGCAAGGATTCACTTTATGTTTTGTTTGTTTTCTGCTGTGCAAACCTTTGTGCCTAAATAAACCTGGCAACCAGCCAGATTTTCAAGGAAACTGCCTGCTTACAGACTGTCTGTTCAGAAAAAGGTGATCCCCACGAGCTAATCTCCCACAATATATAATATATACACACATATATTTGTTTTACCACTCCTTCCACATCCTAGCGAATCTATTATTTTTTCTTATCATCTACCAAATTAGATTCCTCACTGGCGAGCGAGACTGTAGTGGCGCTCTCCCAGTCTTTAACCGTGGGGGCCTCATTTTTTGCCTGTATGGCCAGTTCCCAAAAATCTTCCCGTTGAGGGTTTAGATCCCTCCGCCAGTGGCGACTCTAGAATCAATATATAGGGGGGGCACAGAAGATACACAGTCAAAAATGGGGGGGCACTAATAATTTTCACCAACTAAGGGATATCAGGGTACATTACAAAGGGGTAATATAACTGAGGGGTATCAGGGTACATTATAAAAGGGTATTGGTAATATAACTGAGGAGGGCTATCATGGGACATTATACAGGGGTAATGTAAGCTATATTACCACCGTATAATGCCTGATAGGCCTCCTGAGTTATATTACCCATGTATAATAATGTACCCGTGATACCCCTTAGTTATATGACCCCGCCGAGATCATATAACTAAGGGTATCCGGGTACATAATTATACAAGGGTAATATAACTCAGGAGGCATCAGGCATTATATGGTGGAACGGTTGTAATATAAAAGTTATGTTACACCCTGTATAATGTACCCTGACACCCCTTGGTTATATTACCCCCTGTATAATGTACCCTGATTACCCTCAGTTATATAACTGAGGGGTATCACTCAGTCAGGGGACATTATAGGTAATATTATAACTACGGGGTATCATCAGGGTACATTATACAAGGGTACAGTGCTATCAGGGGGAGTGGGGACATTATACAGGGGTCCTTAGTTATATTACCCCTGTATAATGTACCATGATACCCTAAGTTATAGGGCTAACCGTATCAGGGACAGGTTGAGGAGGGGCTGGGCGCAAACCAAGCAGGAGGGAGGGCTCAGGGCAGGCCATAAGTCGAGGTAGTGGGGGTAAGGGTACATATTTTTTTTTTTTAAACTTTGTTTTTATTCTTACTTTTTCTTTTCTATAGGGCCAGGCCAGACAGAGTTGAGAGGTTGCAATGCCACAGCAGCCACAGTCGAGTCCACTCCTGTCTCCAGTCCTGCTGTCCTCCTCCTCTCCTGACAGTCCAAGCTGGGGCTAGGCCGTCTAGCAATAGACAGTGGGGCCGGGCACCTGTAGAAGACAGCCAGGTGAGGTCAGGGCCAGGCTGAGGGCCTGAGGCTCAGACAGCCAGGTGAGGTCAGGGCCAGGCTGAGGGCCTGAGGCTCAGACAGCCAGGTGAGGTCAGGGCCAGGCTGAGGGCCTGAGGCTCAGACAGCCGTTGCTGGCTCAAGTCACAACAGTCTAAGAAGAAGTCACTAGTAGGCACTAGCTAGCCTAGCAGAGTGACGCAGCACAGGTCCAGTCCAGACCGTCCAGGAGCAGAGGGAACATGCCAGGCAGCAGGCACTCAGTTAGAAGTACTTTAGTCTACTACTATTGAATAGACATTAGACTCTATTCTATCTATGATCTTTCTATCACGAATCACGATTAATCACAGTCACTAGTACTCACACAGACTAAGACACACTATGGATGGAGGCAGCACAACTCGACTTGACAGGCGCGAGCGCAGCAGTTTCCAAAGTTTGTTCGCACGGGCGGGAACTGGGAAGGCACGCAGCAGCGCAGCTACTTGTTGACGACCGTGACGTCAAGTCGTCAACTCGTCTCTGCGGCTGCCACACTCAGCCAGCCTGCGCCCACCCTGCACGCTCTGCCTCCGAGTCCACTGGGTCCGAACGCCGCCCCCTGTGACTCGAGTAGATGCCGACTAACTTGTATGTATCTGTGCTGGTGTGTAGTGTACACTGTACAGTCTTTAACTTTAATCACTGATTCACTGACACTGAGGTCAGTAGTGCCGGCGGCGCAGCAGCAGCGAGTAGCGACCGATTATTATACTATTATATTAGTCAGTTAGCGATTCAGCAGGGGGGGCACCCGGGGGGGCAAGGAATGACCTGGGGGGGGGGGCAATTGCCCTCCCTTGCCCCCCTGTAGCGACGCCACTGCCCTCCGCCATTTGTTCATTAAACTATTGACTGCTCTTCTCTTAGTCTTTTGGTGTAACAAAGCATTGATATATTCTTGAGACCAATTTCTTCCCTGATGTTAATTTCGTAATATTAACCAAAGGCTGCGGTAGGGCAATTATTTGTGTGCCTTTTCCTATTAACTTAAGTGCTTGCTTAAGTTGAAAGTAATAAAACCTCAGCTCTATATTTTTCAGTTGACAGTTATCCTTAAAGGGATTCTGTCACCTCTCATAACACAAATTCAGATTTTAAACCAGTCATGCTCCACAGATTACCTTGAATCGGCTTTGCTGTTCTATACTGTAATCCGTCCAGTAGTTTTGCTGAAAAACGACTTTTATAATTATGCTTATTAATCCTGAAGGTGCCCAGAGGGGCGTTATGTTCCACTTAGTGTGCCCAGTAACGCCCAAAAGCCTTCCTCCTGAATCCCTAACCGCCCACAGCGTCTCATCCCTCTCCTCCCCCTCCCTGACGGCCGAGCGAAGTCTTGCGCAGACGCAGTACCCACTGAGGGCTGCGCCAGTGTGATTTGCTAGAGACTGAGGGCAGGAGCTTCATCGTCGTCACTGGGCATGCGCCGAGCCCAGTGACGTCCGATGCTCGCTCTTCCCTCAGTCTCCAGCAAATCTCACTGGCGCAGCCCTCAGTGGGTACTGTGTCTGCACGAGACTTCGCTCGGCCGTCAGGGACCCCCAGGGACGGGAGGGAGAAGAGGAGGACCGGACGGGAAAAGGGAAGGGAAGAAAGGAGACGAGAGGAAGAAAAAAAAAGAAATAAACCTGCACGCAAACCCTGCCACCCCTCCCCTGAATGAGCCAGGATAGCCTCAGCCCAGGTTCTCTAACTTAGCATTCACCCCTCACAGTCCGCGCCCAGCCCAATACCACTCAGCTCTTTATCTTTTTTTTGGCCCATTCTCCAGCTGCTTCTGCTGTATAAAAAAAAACTGGTTTTATTTTCCCATTCAATCCTCAGCTTAGCCGGAAACATCATTGAATATTTTATATTTTTTACACGCAGTATCTTTTTCACATCAGAAAACCGGCTTCTTTCATTTACAGTTTCCTTTGCGTAGTCTGAAAATATCATTATTGCTGTACCTAAATACTCCAACCTCCCTCTCTGCCTTGCCCTTCATAGTATTTCATCCTTATCCCTGACCGATATTAAATTAAGGATAATTGGTCTTGTTCCTGGTGGAGGTATTTTTTCTGACAGTCTATACGCCTGTTCCACAAAATTTTTATAATCAGAGATGTCCTGACCCAGTTGTTCCCTCAGCCACGTTTGAATAAAGGCGCGGGGGTCTTGCCCCTCCACGCCCTCTGGGATCCCCAGACATCTCAGATTAGCCCTCCTAGACTTGTTTTCTAGGTATACTAGTTTATTTTTCAGTTCCCTATATTCTTCCTTTAAACCTTCCTTTTCCTTGACCGTTTTTTACAAAATAGCATTAAGGTGCTCAAGATTCAGATCAATACTTTTAGAATATATGCAGCGCATTGATCAGGCAAAAACAATGTCTACTTAGCTCCAATAGTTCCACAGTACGGAGCAGTAGAAGATAATCGTCTGGTGTCCTGCGTATGGCAGCAGCATTATGAGCGTATGACCAGGCCAGTTTTAAAGCCACGGCGGGACGCTCAAAAACCCCCCTCTGACATCACATGACCGATCAGAGGACACCAGCGAGGGAGGACATTCTTCAGATACGGAATGTAGATGGCTCCTTGTGTGATGTCCGAGATAGGTGAGTGTACAGGTGGAGATGCAGGAGGAAACTGGGCTAATTAGCCTACTACTACATGTCCGCCCTTCTAAAAAATATTAGAATGGTCTGAGCGTGATAAACTGTAGGTGTTCGCTCCAGGCATTGTGGTTTAATACAAAGTTTGGCAGATTCTATATTCAAACAAAGTGAAGAGTTGTACCGTGGCTAAAATTGATACAGTAGATGATTCGAGATGACTCATAAATGACTAGTACCAATGGTACATCTTAGGCACACTAAAGGAGGCCCAAAATAATGTGAAAAAATATCAATTCTTGACTCAACTTAAATCAATACCTATGTGGATAAATATACATGCCTCATTAAATCATACACATAGGCATATAAAGAAAAACATACACTCACCTAAAGAATTATTAGGAACACCTGTTCTATTTCTCATTAATGCGATTATCTAGTCAACCAATCACATGGCAGTTGCTTCAATGCATGTAGGGTTGTGGTCCTGGTCAAGACAATCTCCTGAACTCCAAACTGAATGTCAGAATGGCAAAGAAAGGCGATTTAAGCAATTTTGAGCGTGGCATGGTTGTTGGTGCCAGACTGGCCGGTCTGAGT
This sequence comes from Bufo gargarizans, assembly GCF_014858855.1. Taxonomy (NCBI): domain Eukaryota; kingdom Metazoa; phylum Chordata; class Amphibia; order Anura; family Bufonidae; genus Bufo; species Bufo gargarizans. The sequence continues at coordinate 349,214,988 of NC_058083.1, forward strand.
ATTTCACAATCTGCTCAGTAACTGGGATTTTCACACACAACCATTTCTAGGGTTTACAAAGAATGGTGTGGAAAGGGAAAAACATCCAGTATGCGGCAGTCCTGTGGGCGAAAATGCCTTGTTGATGCTAGAGGTCAGAGGAGAATGGGCCGACTGATTCAAGCTGATAGAAGACATCCAAAATCGCAAACGAATAAACGCCCGGTGTAGTTGCTGCCATAAACCAATCAAGTAAAAAAAAACTAAACTAAACTCATTTATTCAAACTCAATTATTTATTTTATCTTTTATTTTTTCACTGTTTATTTATTTTGTGCACTTTCACTCTCTATTCACTTTTATTTTCACTAAAATGTATGGATAAATACTAAGTGTTCAAATCCATGTTATATATATGGTCTTGTGTAGATTGGGTATTATGTAACTGAATATTTCATCATTTATGTACAACCTGTAAATATGAATGCATTTAGTAGGCCAACTAGGGAGATAACTGTGGTATTTCCAAAATATAGGTTGGCCGATTTTGGATACACTGATTCAGGATGAAAAGAAGGACCTTGCACTAAATAATAAGGCTAGATATCGCCTGCGTTCCAGCGTGGAACACATGATGCACTTCCTGTTGCTGATCTCGCGGTACCTGCGGTCGGCTTGGTGTTGGAGATAGGAGTGTATTCTGCCGGCCGTGCCTGGGGCCGATGCGTTCCATGGTGGAACGCATACAGGATATCCGCTCTTTAAACACTTCCGGTCTGTGTGCATCCCTCCTCCATCTGCCGCATACCGCTAGGGATAAATATGATCTATTCAAAAGTTTTTAAATATATATATATATATGTAGTTTGTCTATCTTGTGCCACCTGTTTGCATTTTTGAACATGATGAATGGAATCGATGTCCGGACATAGACGGAACCGGAAGTGATGCGATGCGTTCCGGTTTTCGTCTTTAGCCATTAAATATGCAGCCCAGGAGATTGTAATTAACCTAATTTGGAGACTATATACAGGGAGTGCAGAATTATTAGGCAAATGAGTATTTTGTCCACATCATCCTCTTTATGCATGTTGTCTTACTCCAAGCTGTATAGGCTCGAAAGCCTACTACCAATTAAGCATATTAGGTGATGTGCATCTCTGTAATGAGAAGGGGTGTGGTCTAATGACATCAACACCCTATATCAGGTGTTCATAATTATTAGGCAACTTCCTTTCCTTTGGAAAAATGGGTCAAAAGAAGGACTTGACAGGCTCAGAAAAGGCAAAAATAGTGAGATATCTTGCAGAGGGATGCAGCACTCTTAAAATTGCAAAGCTTCTGAAGCGTGATCATCGAACAATCAAGCGTTTCATTCAATATAGTCAACAGGGTCGCAAGAAGCGTGTGGAAAAACCAAGGCGCAAAATAACTGCCCATGAACTGAGAAAAGTCAAGCGTGCAGCTGCCAAGATGCCACTTGCCACCAGTTTGGCCATATTTCAGAGCTGCAACATCACTGGAGTGCCCAAAAGCACAAGGTGTGCAATACTCATAGACATGGCCAAGGTAAGAAAGGCTGAAAGACGACCACCACTGAACAAGACACACAAGCTGAAACGTCAAGACTGGGCCAAGAAATATCTCAAGACTGATTTTTCAAAGGTTTTATGGACTGATGAAATGAGAGTGAGTCTTGATGGGCCAGATGGATGGGCCCGTGGCTGGATTGGTAAAGGACAGAGAGCTCCAGTCCGACTCAGAGGCCAGCAAGGTGGAGGTGGAGTACTGGTTTGGGCTGGTATCATCAAAGATGAGCTTGTGGGGCCTTTTCGGGTTGAGGATGGAGTCAAGCTCAACTCCCAGTCCTACTGCCAGTTTCTGGAAGACACCTTCTTCAAGCAGTGGTACAGGAAGAAGTCTGCATCCTTCAAGAAAAACATGATTTTCATGCAGGACAATGCTCCATCACACGCGTCCAAGTACTCCACAGCGTGGCTGGCAAGAAAGGGTATAAAAGAAGAAAATCTAATGACATGGCCCCCTTGTTCACCTGATCTGAACCCCATTGAGAACCTGTGGTCCATCATCAAATGTGAGATTTACAAGGAGGGAAAACAGTACACCTCTCTGAACAGTGTCTGGGAGGCTGTGGTTGCTGCTGCACGCAATGTTGATGGTGAACAGATCAAAACACTGACAGAATCCATGGATGGCAGGCTTTTGAGTGTCCTTGCAAAGAAAGGTGGCTATATTGGTCACTGATTTGTTTTTGTTTTGTTTTTGAATGTCAGAAATGTATATTTGTGAATGTTGAGATGTTATATTGGTTTCACTGGTAAAAATAAATAATTGAAATGGGTATATATTAGTTTTTTGTTAAGTTACCTAATAATTATGCACAGTAATAGTCACCTGCACACACAGATATCCCCCTAAAATAGCTAAAACTAAAAACAAACTAAAAACTACTTCCAAAAATATTCAGCTTTGATATTAATGAGTTTTTTGGGTTCATTGAGAACATGGTTGTTGTTCAATAATAAAATTAATCCTCAAAAATACAACTTGCCTAATAATTCTGCACTCCCTGTATCACTAGTTCAGACACACCACCAGTATCCCTTGAGAAAGCGAACGCGAAACACATGTTGGGATCCAGGACTACTTGGTCTGTATTTATTTGTATTGCATGTATTTTCCCTATGTCATGTTTTAGTTGAGGCACTATGTACTTTATATATGCTGACTGAGGACTGTGATTGATTATTGTATTGCACAGCCTAGGGATTTTTTTTATTGCAAAATTATATTTATTATAATGGAACAGACCGTTGGAGATCACCCTGAGTGATGTAATGCTGCTTGTGTATACGGATTTCTATGTTTTATACAAGTGTATGTCCAATAAAAGACTTTGTATTTCTATAATATGTGCTGTTCTAAGCTGATAGAAGAGCAACGTTGACTGAAATAACCACCCGTTACAACCGAGGTATGCAGCAAAGCATTTGTGAAGCCACAACACGCACAACCTTGAGGCGGATGGGCTACAACAGTAGAAGACCCCACCGGGTACCACTCATCTCCACTACAAATAGGAAAAAGAGGCTACAAATTGCAACAAGCTCACCAAAATTGGACTGTTGAAGACTGGAAAAATGTTGCCTGGTCTGATGAGTCTCGATTTCTGTTGAGACATTCAAATGGTAGAGTCAGAATTTGGCGTAAACAGAATTAGAACATGTATCCATCATGACTTGTTACCACTGTGCAGGCTGGTGGTGGTGGTGGTGTAATGGTGTGGGGGATGTTTTCTGGGCACACTTTAGGCCACTTAGTGCCAATTGGCCATCGTTTAAATGCCATGGGCTACCTGAGCATTGTTTCTGACCATGTCCATCCCTTCATAACCACCATGTACCCATCCTTTGATGGCTACTTCCAGCAGGATAATGCACCATGTCACAAAGCTCAAATCATTTCAAATTGGTTTCTTAAACATGACAATGAGTTCACCATACTAAAATGCCCCCCCCCCCTTCCCCAGTCACCAGATCTCAACCCAATAGAGCATCTTTGGGATGTGGTGAAACGGGAGCTTCGTGCCCTGGATGTGCATCCCTCAAATCTCCATCAACTGCAAGATGCTATCCTATCAATATGGGCCAACATTTCTAAAGAATGCTATCAGCACCTTGTTGAATCAATGCCACATAGAATGAAGGCAGTTATGAAGGCAAAAGGGGATCCAACACCATATTAGTATGGTGTTCCTAATAATTCTTTAGGTGAGTGTATATAAGCCCACTATGTGTGTGCAGATTGGTGATTATGTACCATTATGAATGTCTGAGAAAGTAAATGAAAATCGCCTAGTAAATACAAAGATATATTTAGCTTTAAGAAAACCTAACAGCCGAACAGTAGTTGCTCATTTAAACCACTAGGGTGGACTGTTTTGAGTTAAAAAATCCACCAAGTTTCTCCTTGCAATACTTTTTATATACCAGTCTCCCCCTTTTTTAAGTGGATGCACAGCCTCGATGCCTATGAATTTAAGTTTAGAGAAGTCTCCCCCATGGTCCATTTCAATATGCTTAGCCAGAGGGGTATCTTTTTTGTGTCTCAAGTCACCCAAGTGTTCTCTAATTCGCCTACGTAGCTCTCTGGTGGTCTTCCCAATATATTCAAGGCCACATCCACAGGTGGCTTTATAGATCACTCCTTTTGTACTTCAATTTATCAAATGTCTAATGGTGTATGTCTTACATGTAACTGTACTGGTAAAGCAACGTCCCTGAGTAATGAGAACAGGCTACACAGCCTCTGCGGCAAAAGCACCCCACACTAGGCTGAAGCCAAGTGTACTGCCTAAGTGGTGCTTCTCTATAGTGGCTGTGCACTAGGCGGTCCTGGAGACCTGTGGTAGGTGAGGTATTATAATAAAGTAAAAAAAACCAATAAAAAACGCCCTCTTTCCCCTTATTTTATAATTAAAAAAAACAGAAGAAAAAAAAATAAAAATACACACATATTAGGTATCGCCGCGTCCGTAATGACCGGCTCTATAAATATATCACATGATCCACCCTGTCCGATAAATACCATAACAAAAAAAATGTATAAAAATGGTGTAAACAAAAGCCATTTTTGTCACCTTACCAAGCGATCAAAAAGGCATATGGTATCAATAAAACAGTCACCTCAGCACGCAAAAAATGAGCCCCTACCTAAGATAATCGCCCAAAAAATAAATAAACTATAGCTCTCAGAACATGGAGACAATAAAACATATTTTTTTTGTTTCAACACTGCTATTATTGTGCTAAAGTGAAATACATAAAAAATAAAAATAAAATACATATTCGGTATCGCCACGTCCATAACAACCAGCTCTATAAAAATATCACATGACCTAACCCTTCAGGTGAACACCGGAATAAAAAAATAAAAACTGTAAAAAAAAATCAATTTTTCTCACCTTAAATCACAAAAATTGCAACACCAAGCGATCAAAAAGGCATGTACCCCCCAAAATAGTACCAAACAGTCAACTTATCCCGTAAAAAATGATTTCTTACCTAAGACAATTGGTCAAAAAATAAAAAAGCTATGTCTCTCCGACTATGGACAATAAAATATAATTATTTTGGTTTCAAAAATGCTATTGTAAATTGTGTAAAACAAATAAATAAGAAAAAGTTGACATATTAGGTATTGTCACGTCCGTAAAAATCTGCTCTATAACAAAGTCACATGACCTAATACCTCAGGTAAACGCTGTAAAAAAATAAAAACCACCAATTTTTTTGGTCCCCTTGCTCCATAAAGTGTAATAATGAATGACCCAAAAATCATATGTACCCAAAAATGGTACCAATAAAAATATCAACTCTTCCTGCAAAAAATGAGGCCCTCCACAAGACGATCGGCAGAAAATAAAAATAAAAATAGGGCGTTCAGAAAATGGAGATACAAAAACAAAATTTGTGTTTTCAAAAATGCTTTATTATGTAAAACCATCAAACGTCATAGAAAGTAGACATATTTGATATCATTGCGTCCGTAACAACCTGCTCTATAAAAATAGCGCATGATCTAACCTGTCAGATGAATGTTGTTAAAAATAAAAACTGTGCCAAAACATAAATTTTTGGGTTACCCTGCCTCACAAAAAACGTAATAGAGAAATTAAAAATCATATGTACCCCAAAATAGTACTAATAAAACTTGCACCTTATCCTGTAGTTTCCAAAAAGTGGCCACTTTTTCTTTTAGTTTCTACTGTAGGGGTGCATCACAGGGGGCTTCGAATGGAACATGGCATCTAAAAACCAGTTCAGCTAAATCTGCCTTCCAAAAACCATATGGCGTTCCTTTCCTACTGAGCAGTTTACAATCACATGTGGGGTGTTTCTGTAAACCGCTGAATCAGGGTAATAAATATAGAGTTTTATTTGGCTGTTAACCCTTGCTTTGCTACTGGAAAAATGGATTCAAATGTAAAATCTGCCAAAAAAGTGAAATTCTGAAATTTCATCTCCATTTTCCATTCATTCTTGGGGCACACCTAAAGGGTTAACAAAGTTTGTAAAACTGTTTTGTGTACCTTGAGGGGTGTAGTTTCTAAAATGGGGTCATTTTGAGGTGGTTTCTATTATGTAAGCCTCATAAAGTGACTTCAGACCTAAACTGGTCCTTAAAAAGTGGGTTTTGGAAATTTTCCGAACAATTTCAAGATTTTCTTCCAAATTCTAAGCCTTCGAAACGTCTCCAAAAAATAAAATGGCATTTTCAAAATGATCCAAACATGAAGTAGACATATGAGAAATGTAAAGTAATAACTATTATATGAGGTATCACTATCCATTATAAAAGTAAATAAATTTAAATGAGAAAATTTGGGAATTCGTCAGAAATTTTTGTAAATTTGGGATTTTTTCACAAATAAAGGTGAAATATATTGACTCAAGTTTATGACTATCATGAAGTACATTGTGTGACGAGAAAATAATCTCAGAATGGCTTAGATAAGTAAAAGTGTTCCAAAGCTATTACCACATAAAGTGACATGTCAGATTTGCAAAACATGGACTGGGCAGGAAGGTGAAAACAGGCCCGAGTTTGAAGGGGTTAAGCAAGGCTTCCCAAATTAGTGAAGGGGCCTTTGCCCTCCTGTGGTTTACTATCACTTAGGCCTCCCGCACACGACCGTATGGCTTTTTCAGTGTTTTGCAGTCCGTTTTTCACGGATCCATTGTTCCGTTTTTTGTTTCCGTATGGCATATACAGTATACAGTAATTACATAGATAACATTGGGCTGGGCATAACATTTTCAATAGATGGTTCAGCAAAAAACGGAACGGAAAAGGAAGACATACGGATGCCTTTCCGTATGTGTTCCATTTTTTGGCGGACCCTTTGACTTGAATGGAGCCACGGAACGCGATTTGGGGGCAATAATAGGACATTAGCATACGGAGTACATTCCGTTTTTTTGGCGGAACCATTGAAATGAATGGTTCCGTATACGGAACGCAAAAAACGGGCAGTAAACGGGGTGAAAAAAACGGTCATGTGCAGGAGGCCTTAAGCTGAACTGGATATCTTGCAATATGTCAGGTGAAATCCCCAACTTTTTGCTTTCCCTCTTAGTTTTTAAAGTTAAGTATTTATGCAATCTTAATTTTCTCGCAAATAAGTTAATGTCTTTAATCCAATTGAACAAGTTGAATGTGGAGGTGGCGACAAAGGAAAGGCCTCTATTTAGAATCACCATTTCTATTTGCTGGAGCTGTTTAGTAGAGAGGCTAACTATCAGTCTGTGTTGTTCAGAGATATGTTGGTCGAGGGGGTAATTTTTATTGATTGCGGTTTCGCAGTTGGTACGGTCCGCTTGATTCTAAAAATTTTTAGTCCCCCCCCCCCCCCCCAGATACCTCTACCTGTTGTATTCTGCCCCTTCCTTGATTTCTCGGTTTCCCCTCCCTTTCCACTTCAGAGGCCTCCGTGTCACTTGATGTAATATCTGACTTGTCTGGTTTATTATATGATGTCCCGCGTTCTAAACTGGTGTAAACACTGTTTTCTTTAAAAAGTCTTGAAGGTCTCTATTGAATTGGAGATGCATATGCTCTTTTAAATGAAACTGAAATTTGTCTAGGGTATTTTTGAGTTGGAGTTCCTTGTTGGGGAAATCTGTTTCTTGCATGAATGTTTGTGTCAACTCAATCTGTTCCCTTAATTTGTTGTCTAGTATGGCAAGATTCTTTTTCTCCTCCTCCAGTAGGATGTGCATGAACAGTAATGAGCTTTGCGTAGCTTCCTGCTCCTATTTACTCATCAGAACAGTATTCATGCATCTTCTAGCTGGAGTGAGGGTTATCCTCAAACCTCTCAGGACAATGTGATGTTTAATATAATTCACTAGGGATTGAACTTCCCACCACAAAATGATTTGTTCTTTATAGGTTTCAGTTAACTCTTTAAAAGCTGATATGAATGAAGGTATAACTTTTTGTACTAGAGTCTTCTCAGAAAATACTTCTTCTACCTCGGAAAGCCACCGTTTTTTTTTATCAACACCAATAGTAAAAGCCTGCCATAACCTCCAAAAATCGAACAGGAAAAACACACAACTAAGTTGCTATAGTCAAAGCCTTATATTCTCATTGGTGAGCATATTCAAAGCAATAATTAACAAAAGATAGGTAACCACATTTTAAACTTAATTAAAATAAGTAATTCATAAAAGATAATATACAGTCAGGTCCATAAATATTGGGAGATCGACACAATTGTAACATTTTTGGCTCTATACACCACCACAATGGATTTGAAATGAAACGAACAAGATATGCTTTAACTGCAGACTGTCAGCTTTATTATAAAGGATATTTACAGCCAAATCAGGTGAACGTGTAGGAATAACAACAGTTTGCATATGTTCCTCCCACATGTTAAGGAACCAAAAGTAATGGGACAATTGGCTTATCAGCTGTTCCATGGCCAGGTGTGTGTAATTCACTCATTATCACAATTACAATGAGCAGATAAAAGGTCCAGAATTCATTTCAAGTGTGCTATTTGCATTTGGAATCTGTTGCTGTCAACTCTCAAGATGAGATCCAAAGAGCTGTCACTATCAGTGAAGCAAGCCATCATTAGGCTTAAAAAACAAAACAAAAAACATCAGAGAGATATCAAAAACATTAGGAGTGGCCAAAACAACTGTTTGGAACATTCTTAAAAAGAAGGAACGCACCGGTGAGCTCAGCAACACCAAAAGACCCGAAAGACCACGGTGGATGAATGAAGAATTCTTTCCCTGGTGAAGAAAACACCCTTCACAACAGTTTGGCCAGATCAAGAACACTCTCCAGGAGGTAGGTGTATGTGTGTCAAAGTCAACAATCAAGAGAAGACTTCACCAGAGTGAATACAAAGGGTTCACCACAAGATGTAAACCATTGGTGAGCCTCAAAAACAGGAAGGCCAGATTAGTTTGCCAAACGACATCTAAAAAAAACCTTCACAGTATTGTAACAACATCCTATGGACAAATGAGACCAAGATCAACTTGTACCAGAGTGATGGGAAGAGAAGAGTATGGAGAAGGAAAGGAACTGCTCATGATCCTAAACATACCACCTCATCAGTGAAGCATGGTGGTGGTAGTGTCATGGCGTGGGCATGTATGGCTGCCAATGGAACTGGTTCTCTTGTATTTATTGATGTGACTGCTGACAAAAGCAGCAGGATGAATTCTGAAGTGTTTCGGGCAATAATATCTGCTCATATTCAGCCAAATGCTTTAGAACTCATTGGAAAGCGCATTACAGTGCATATGGACAATAACCCAAAGCATATGCAAAAGCAACCAAAGAGTTGTTGTGTAATGGCCAAGTCAATCACCTGACCTGAATCCAATTGACCATGCATTTCACTTGCTGAAGACAAAACTTAAGGGAAAATGCCCCAAAAACAAGCCGGAACTAAAGACAAGAGGCCTGGCAGAGCATCACCAGGGATGAAACCCAGCGTCTGGTGATGTGTATGCATTCCAGACTTAAGGCAAGTATTAAAAAGTGAAAGTTTGATTTCTGATTATTCTGTCCCATTACTTTAGGTCCCTTAACAAGTGGGAGGCACATATGCAAACTGTTGTAATTCCCACACTGTTACATCCAAATCAGGTGAAATTAGGGTTGTTGCGGGTATTGAAATTTCGATACCCAATCGATACTTTTGTCCCGGTATCGTATCTTATCACTTCCATTTTTTCGATACTGGCCTGTGCTGCTGCGCAGTCTAGTATCTCTAAACATGAGCGTACTGCTGTCAGCACGCTCATGTTCCCTCAGCAGCACAGGGAAGAAGGAAGCAGTCTCTCCCTCCCTGTGCTGCCGCTGCCACCAATGGGGAGATGGGGGCGGAGGAGGGGAGGGTGCACTGCACCACCAATGATAGTACTTCTCATGGGTCTGGACTTTAAGTAGCAGGCTACACAGAGCGGCGCCCAGGGATGTCCCAGCACTTATTATTATTCCTGGGCGCTGCTCCGTTCGCCCGCTGTGCCCCATTACCTTCTCCTGCAGTCCTGCTCCATATGCTAATTACCATCGGAGCAATGGGGAGGAGACATCAGCTTTTCTAGTGGGTGTTCCGTCTCCCTGGTGCAGGTGCCAGCAGCAGAATCGCATAGCAGACATCCTGCCTCTGACAGGGAGCGGTGATCAGCTTTATTAGGCTATTTGATTCCGGCACCCGCCTCCTGTATTTGTAATAACAGGTCAGTTATCTTCACTGGTGGCACACTGCGTGGCCCCCCCCCCCCCCCCCCCGAACAGTATAATAAACATTGGTGGCGCAGTGCCAGTGAGGGTTAACAAAATAAAATATAATAATTAACTCACCTCCTCCAATTGATAGCATAGTTGCTGGTCTCCTGTTCTTTCTTCAAGACCTGTCAAAAGACCTGTGGTGATGTCACTGAGCTCATCACATGGTCCATTACCATGGTGATGGACCATGTGATGAGCACAGTGACGTCACCACAGGTCCTTTTCCTCACTGATTAAGACAAGAGAAGCCGGGCTGCCGAACAAGTGGATTAACCACCACAGCCCCCCTAGCTGAAACACCCTTAATGACCAGACCACTTTTTACACTTCCGCACTACACTACTTTCACCGTTTATTGCTCGGTCATGCAACTTACCACCCAAATGAATTTTACCTCCTTTTCTTCTCACTAATAGAGCTTACATTTGGTGGTATTTCATTGCTGCTGACATTTTAACTTTTTTTGTTATTAATCACTTTCAGTTGTACAATTCTTAAAAAAAACGACATCCATATATAAATTTTTCGCAAAATTTATTGTCTTTGATTAAAAAATAAATGTTTGGGTAAAAAAAAATAAAAAAAAATGGTTTGGGTAAAAGTTATAGCGTTTACAAACTATGGTACAAAAATGTGAATTTCCGCTTTTTGAAGCAGCTCTGACTTTCTGAGCACCTGTCATGTTTCCCGAGGTTCTACAATGCCCAGACAGTAGAAAACCCCCACAAATGACCCCATTTCGGAAAGTAGACACCCTTAGGTATTCGCTGATTGGCATAGTGAGTTCATAGAACTTGGGGTCACTTGTGGGGTAGTTATACTGCTCTGGCATTTTAGGGGCCCAAATGCGTGCAAAGTAGTTTGCAATCAAAATGTGTAAAAAATGGCCTGTGAAATCCAAAAGGTGCTCTATGGAATGTGGGTCCCTTTGCCCACCTAGGCTGCAAAAAAGTGTCACACATGTGGTATCGCCGTACTCAGGAGAAGTTGGGGGATGTGTTTTGGGGTGTCATTTTACATATACCCATGCTGGGTGAGATAAATATCTTGGTCAAATGCCAACTTTGTATTAAAAAAAAAATGGGAAAAGTTGTCTTTTGCCGAGATATTTCTCTCACCCAGCATGGATATATGTAAAATGACACCCGAAAACACATTCCCCAACTTCTCCTGAGTACGGTGATACTACATGTGTGACACTTTTTTGCAGCCTACGTGGGCAAAGGGGCCCACATTCCAAAGAGCACCTTTCTGATTTCACAGGCCATTTTTTACAGATTTTGATTTCAAACTACTTTGCATGCATTTGGGCCCCTAAAATGCAAGGGCAGTGGGGGCACAAGTTAGCGGAAATTGATAATTTTTAGTTTTTTCTCACAAAATCTCCCTTTCCGCTAACTTGAGTCCAAAATTTCAAACTTTCATGGACTCAATATGCCCCTCAGCGAATACCTTGGGGTGTCTTCTTTCCAAAATGGTGTTATTTGTGGGGTGTTTGTACTGCCCTGGCATTTGAGGGTCTCCGCAATCATTACATGTATGGCCAGCATTAGGAGTTTCTGCTATTCTCCTTATATTGAGCATACAGGTGATGAGATTTTTTTTCCCGTTCAGCCTCTGGGAGAGGGAAAGGCGTCTGCCAGGACATAGGAGCTCTGCCCAACATCCATACCCACTCAGCTCGTATGCCCTGGCAAACCCGATTTCTCCATTCACATCAATCGAATAAATCATTGCCGGTATTTTTTATTTATTTTTATATATACAAAGTGTTTGCCAACGCATATGAACACCGCCGCCTCCTCAGCTCATATGCCTCGGCAAACGTATCTTTTACTGCAGAGGAGAAATCTCATCTTGCAGCGCCGCATACACCGACTTGTGTGTAATCTGACAGCAGCGCAATGCTTGTGTCAGAATGCACATCAGTGCTGCAGCTAGTCGATCGGTTGGTCCACCTGGAAGGTAAAAAAAAACAAAAAAGAAAAAACCAGGCCGCAATAAATTTTATTAACTTTATAATAACTTTAGAACAGAATATATTTAACTTTTGAAACTGAACATTAACTTTTTTGCTTACTGGTATTTTTTTTTTTTTACCTTTATAGGACAAACTTCTCCTTCCCCATGGGACAATGTGCAAAGCGCAAATCGCCCAAAGATGTGGCGAAGTGCGTTATGCACTTTGTCCCAGGTGAAAGGAGAGGTTTGCAGCAGCTGTGTGTGAATGGGCCCTAATAGCCCTGTGTGCCTGTCCTGGTGAGATGTGATCCCTATGCTAAGTGTACCTGTGTGTGGTACTTCCGGAAACACTCTCGAAAGCATAGGGCAGGGTGGTCAGGGCAGTCAGGACAGAAATAGCGGGTGTCACTCCTTATTCCACTCCTGCTACAGACACGACATCTTTTTCGGGGTGACGGTTGGGTTGAGGTACCAGGAACGACACTGGGGAAATGTCGATCGTGTAGACGGCTAACTACACTGGTGGATGGGGCCACGGAACCTCCTGGATACAGGAGGTTCTCGATGATCTATTCCTGAAATTTGAGGAAGGATCCTGTTCTCCCAGCCTAACTGTAGAGAACAAAACTATTATATGCAGCCAATTGAATTAAATATACAGACACCTTATACCAGCGTCTGGTGCGTCGGGAAACTAAATACGGAGACAACATCTGGTCATTGAAGTCCACCCCTCCCATGAGCAAATTATAGTCGTGGACACAGAGGGGCTTTTCAATGACTCTGGTTGCTCGCTCAATTTGGATTGTCGTGTCTGCGTGAATGGAGGAGAGCATGTAAACGTCACGCTTGTCTCTCCATTTCACCGCGAGCGGTTCTTTGTTACACAGGGCAGCCCTCTCCCCCCTTGCAAGACAGGTGGTAACGAGCCATTGGGGGAAGCCCACTCGACTAGTTTGCGCGGTGCCACAGCAGCCAATCTGTTCTCGGAACAAATGCCTGAAGAGGGCCACACTTGTGTAGAAATTGTCCACATAAAGATGGTACCCCTTGCCAAATAAGGGCGACACCAAGTCCCAGACTGTCTTCCCACTGCTCCCCAGGTAGTCAGGGCAACTGACCGGCTCCAGGGTCTGATCTTTTCCCTCATAGATCCAAAATTTGTGGGTATAGCCTGTGGCCCTTTCACAGAGCTTATACAATTTGACCCCATACCGGGCGCGCTTGCTTGGGATGTATTGTTTGAAGCCAAGGCGCCCGGTAAAATGTATTAGGGACTCGTCTACGCAGATGTTTTGCTCAGGGGGGTATACAAATCTGCAAATTTCTGGTTGAAGTGGTCTATGAGGGGCCGAAGTTTGTGGAGCCGGTCAAAAGCTGGGTGGCCTCTGGGACAGGAGGTGGTGTTATCGCTAAAGTGCAGGAAACACAGGATGGCCTCAAATCGTGCCCTGGACATAGCAGCAGAGAACATGGGCATGTGATGAATTAGGTTCGTGGACCAATATGACCGCAATTCATGCTTTTTGGTTAGACCCATGTTAAGGAGAAGGCCCAGAAAAAAATTCGGAAACTTGGACTGGTTTCCACCGGGAAGGCTGGGCATAAAAGCTTCTCGGGTTGGCGGTTATAAATGGTGTGGCATACCGGTTTGTTTCTGCCACAACTAAGTCCAAGAGCTCCGCAGTCAAGAACAGCTCAAAAAAATCCCAGGGCCGAACCGATCTGAGCTGTCTCAACCCGAACTCCAGACTGGGCGGTGAAAGGGGGAACTAATGGTGCGGCTGAAGTTGGGGACTGCCAATCAGGATTTGCCAGCACCTCAGGGATTCTAGGGGGTCTACGGGCCTGTTTGTGCGGTGGTTGCAATGGGGTAACTACTGCACGTGCCACCGTACCAGCTTCAAATGCCCTTCTGGTGCTCGCCACTTCACCATGTTGTACGGCAGTGCTGGTACTAGGTCCAGGGAGGGCTGCGCTGCTGGTGTATGCCTCAGCACGTAATCCGACAACGCCAGCCCCACTCTGCTGCCCTTGAAGCAGATCCTGCGCAACCTGTGGTCTAGCGACACGGGGCTGGGTACGCCTGGTGGTATCAGGGACCTCAACCTCCTTGTCCGAACTTTGGGTCAGACTGCCACTGCTTTCTACAGGTTCATATTCTGACCCGCTAGATTCATCAGATGAGGGTTCCCATTCCTCATCCGACTGGGTCAGAAGCCTGTAGGCCTCTTCAGAAGAATACCCCCTGTTTGACATTTGGGCTACTAAATTTAGGGGTATTCCCTGAGACTACCCAAGAAAAAAAACAAGCCTGTCTTACAAATGGGAGGCTAGCGAAGTACCGGAGGCTGCTGCGGTTGATAAAAAAATATCAAAACAGATTTTTTTTTATCGCCGCAGAGCTTGTAAAGTGATTGTGCAGTGATAAAAAAAATATATAATTTTTTGTCACTGCGGCGGGGCGGGCGTGGGTGAACGCACGTGTGGGCGACCGATCAGGCCTGATCGGGCAAACACTGCGTTTTGGGTGGAGGGCGAACTAAGGTGACATTAATACTATTATAGATCTGACTGTGATCAGTTTTGATACTATAAAAGTACAAATGCTAATTAGCGATACGCTAATCAGCGAATAAGGGACTGCGTTGCAGTGGGCTGGGCGCTAAACGATCGCTAAACTACCTAACCAAGGGGCCTAAACTATCCCTAAAACCTAACAGTCAATACCAGTGGGAAAAAAAAGTGACAGTTTACACTGATCACTTTTTTCCTTTCACTAGGTGATTGACAGGGGCGATCAAGGCGTGATCAAGGGGTTAATTGGGGTGCTGGGGGGGGTGATCTGGGGCTAAGTGACGTGTTTGGTGCTACTCCCTGTGATGCCTGCTCCTCTGCTGAGACCAACCGACGAAAAGGACCAGCAGAGGAGCAGGGAAGCCATTTAACACATCATATTTACAAATATAATGTGTTAGATGGCTTCTGATTTGAGATTTTAAAAATCGCCAACGATCATTAGCTGGCAGGCTGGTGACGTGATCCCCCTCTAACTTTTGCTGGCCCACGATGCGCATGCGCGGGCCGGATAAGCGCGTCATCTCGAGTCTTGCGAGATGACGCGTATATGCGTGACTGTGCCTGGAGCTGCCGCCTCCGGACCGCGATCCTGCGTTAGGCGGTCCAGAGGCGGTTAAGGAGAGTTAAATAAAAAAATATAAAATGTAACCCCTCCAGCCATATTGTACTATGCATTCTGTTTTAAGAATGCTATAATTACATCTACACAACCTTGAACCCAAACCTAAACTTCAGTGAAGAAGTTCGGGTCTGGGTACCAGTCAGTTTTTTATCACACGCGTGCAAAACACATCGGGTTTGCCGCAATGCACCTGGGACGCATCCGGAGCCAAAACGTGACGCCCATCTGAAAGAGGCCTAAGGCTACTGTCACACTTGCGGCAGTGTGATCCGGCAAGAAGTTCAATCGTCGGAACTGCCTGGATGTGACTGAAAGCATTTGTGAGACGCATCCATGCGGATCCATCTCACAAATGCATTGCAAGAACAGATCCGTATCTCCGCTTGTCATGCGGACAGACGGATCCGTCTTGTATCTTTTTACACATTTTTACCGGTCTGCGCATGTGCAGACCGGAAGGACGGATCCGGCACTAATACATTCCTATGGGGAAAAATGCTGGATCCGGCATTCTGGCAAGTCTTCAGTTTTTTTTCGCCGGAGATAAAACTGTAGCATGCTGCGGTTTTCTATTTTGCCTGATCAGTCAAAATTACTAAACTGAAGACATCCTGAAAGGATTACTCTCCATTTAGAATGCATGGAGATATGCCTGATCAGTTCTTTTCCGGTATAGAGCACCTGTGACGGAACTCTATGCCGGAAAATAAAAATGCTAGTGTGAAAGTACCCTAAAATATTAAGTTTAAATCCCACCCTTTCCGAATTTTACATATAAAATATATAAACCATAAATAAACATATTACATAGCGCTGCGTCCGAAAAATCCAAATCCAATAAATAAAAACCATGTGATTCGCCATTTTTTAGTCACCTTGTCACCCCTCTAAAAAAAAATAGGATAGGACTGTTCTATTACGGGCCGAACGTTTCATAAAAAGCAAAAAGGACGCGACTTAATTTTTTTTCGCGTGGTATTGAGTATCGCAATACTTTATGGCGACGAAAGCGAATCAACATTTTGCTATAGAAACAACCCTACGCCGATCTGATCGGCGTAGCATTGTCACGATACCAAAATTTTTATTCGGTTTTGATTTGGCGACTAAAAATTTAATTTGGCTCCTAAATTTTTTAGTTCAGGAGCCAATGGCTGCTAGGTATTTTTTTTAGTCTGGAGCACTGCCCTAAAATATATAAACAATAAATAAACATCGCCACGTCCGAAAAGTCCAAAACTATTAAAATATTTTTTTTACAAATCTGCGCGATTCGAAATTTTTTTAAATGTGGAATGCACATGGCTTTTTTGTTTTATTTTTTTCGCGTGGTATCGAATGGTATTGAGTATTGCAGTACTTTTTATGGTATCAAAACCGAATAAAAATTTTGGTATTGCAACAACTCTAATGTAAATAGCCTCAAATTAAAGCTGACAGTCTGCAGTTAAAGCACATCTTGTTCGTTACATTTCAAATCCATTGTGGTGGTGTATAGAGCCAAAAATGTTACAATTGTGTCAATGTCTCAATATTTATGGACCTGACTGTATATAGGCCCATATGAATCAGTTGCAAAAGCTTGTATACATAGAGGTCGTACTATGCCATAGTGTAAGGTATACTACAACAAAGATAACCAAGAGCAGAGGAAGATAGTATAGGAATATTAAAAAGGGACACAAATACTGGGTCTCCCACCCTATACATACCTACATCTACTAATTCACCTCTTTCTCAGTGTCCCTCTTCAGAGGCAACAGTGAATGCCCAGCTTTGTCATAATAGCTCAGAAAAGAGGGAACACATGGTCCACACAAAACAAATGTACCAACGCGTTTCATTGGCCTCCGCCAAATCCTCAAGGGACCTTATTGCAGAATAGTATTAAGGTGCTCAAGATTCAAGATTCAAGATCAATACTAAAGATCCAACAAAATAGAAAATTGTAGTAGATATGCATCAAATGCATACATACACTTTCATTCCCACAGAGAATAGGAGGTTCAGCCATCGAGAACTGCAAAAACACAAGACCGTTAGAAGTGCTACCGAAACATGTTTCTAGAAAACTTCCAAAATTGCGTACAGTGATGTGTTTACCCCTTAAAGGAAATGGAGTCACGCCAGACGATCATCTCCTACTGCTCCGTACTGTGGAACTATTGGACAGCTAAGTAGACATTGTTATTGCCTGATCAATGTGCTGCATATATTGTAAAAGTATTGATCTTGAATCTTGAGCACCTTAATACTATTCTGCAATAAGGTCCCCTGAGGATTTGTCGGAGGCCAATGAAACACGTTGGGACATTTGTTTTGTGTGGACCATGTGTTCAATCTTCTTTTCTGAGCTATTATGACAAAGCTGAGCAGTCACACTGTTGCCTCTGAAGAGGGACACTGAGAAAGAAGTGAATTAGTAGATAGATGTAGGGACGTATAGGGTGACAGACCCAGTATTTGCGTCCCTTTAATTTCACTATCCGATCCTAACAAATCACTGACAAGCTGGTAATGGTATACGTTCCACCTATCCTATCCTCCTCTGCTCTTGGTTGTCTTAGTTGTAGTATATCTTACACTATGTACTAGTGATGGTTGTCTTAGTTGTAGTATATCTTACACTATGTACTAGTGAGACCCCCAAGTATACAAGCTTTTGCAACTGATTCATATGGGGGGAGATTGAGAGATTGAGAGAGAGAGATTGAGAGAGAGAGATTGAGAGAGAGAGAGATTGAGAGAGAGAGAGATTGAGAGAGGGAGAGATTGAGAGATTGAGAGAGGGAGAGATTGAGAGAGAGAGAGATTGAGAGAGAGAGATATTGAGAGAGGGAGAGATTGAGAGAGAGAGAGATTGAGAGAGAGAGAGAGATTGAGAGAGAGAGAGATTGAGAGAGAGAGAGATTGAGATGAGAGAGAGAGAGATTGAGAGAGAGAGAGAGATTGAGAGAGAGAGAGAGATTGAGAGAGAGAGAGAGATTGAGAGAGAGAGAGAGATTGAGAGAGAGAGAGAGAGAGATTGAGAGAGAGAGAGAGAGATGAGAGGAGAGAGAGAGATTGAGAGAGAGAGAGAGAGAGATTGAGAGAGAGAGAGAGAGATTGAGAGAGAGAGAGAGATTGAGAGAGAGATTGAGAGAGATTGAGAGAGAGAGAGAGAGAGAGATTGAGAGAGAGAGAGAGAGATTGAGAGAGAGAGAGAGATTGAGAGAGAGAGATTGAGAGAGATAGAGATAGAGAGAGAGAGATTGAGAGAATTTCACTCACCGGTAATCCAGTTTCCTGGAAGTCTCCATGACAGCACAAACTGAGATTGCCTTCCTCTGATTGGACAGGAAAAAGCACACAGAGGTTAAAAACCACACCCCCACCCCTCATCACCAGTGTATTATAACAGGACTAGGACAAGGGGTAGAACGTAAAACTAGCCAAATAGTCTATTGACAAAGAAAACAAGGGTGGGACAAAGTTGTGCTGTCATGGAGACTTCCAGGAAACCGGATTACCGGTGAGTGTAATACTCATTTCCCCAGTCGTCTCCATGACAGCACAAACTGAGAACTAACAAAGTAACTTGGGGGGGGGGGGGACGGGGGGACGGACACTACAGCACCTAGGACTTTACGTCCAAAGGCCAAGTCCTCGTCAGCAAACACATCCACCCTATAATGCTTGGTGAAGGTGTGGGGCCTCTTCCAGGTAGCCCTGCAGATCTGTTCTAACGAAGCAGAGGCTCTTTCAGCCCAAGAAGTGGAGACCAATCTAACCGAGTGGGCTCTAAGGGATGGAGGAGCCTACTTACCAGAGGCTTTATAGGCCTCGGAGATGGTGCATCTAATCCAGCGGGATATAGAGCTCTTAGCTGCCTTCTTACCCCTATTTGGACCTGCAAACTGGATAAATACATTTTTGTCGATACGCCACTCCTCTGTGGCGTGTAAATAATAAAGAACTGAACGCCTAACATGTAAATTGTGGAATCTAGATTCCTGCTAGTCTTTAGGGTTAGGAAAAAAAGACGGGATAACTATATCTTGCGACCTATGAACGGAGGAGACCACCTTGGGGAGAAAACAGGGGTCTAATTTGAAAACAAGCTTGTCGTCTAGCACCTCGAGGAAGGGTTCCTGTATGGACAGAGCCTGGAGCTTGCAAACCCTCCTTGCGGAGGATATGGCCACTAGGAAGATGGTTTTCAGAGTGAGCCACTTAATAGATAGGGAGAGCAGAGGCTCAAACGGAACATCTGACAGCCCTAAAAGGACACTGTTGAGGTTCCATGGTGCGACCATATTCCTGATTCGGGGGTTCAGTCGATCTGCCACTTTCAGGAATCTTGCTACCCAGGGGACCTCATAAAGGCTGGTATTATAGAGGGCCCCCAAGGCAGACACCTGAACTTGCAATGTGTTGGGAGCAAGACCCAAATCCAGCCCATCCTGGAGGAATTCCAGGATAAGAGGGATATTAGGGGTTGACTGGTTGAACCTGACTCAGCCCCAGGAGGCGAACTTTCTCCAAACCTTGGGAGGTACGCTTTGGAGGTGTTGGACTTCCTACTGAGTAAGAGGGTCTTAACTACTCTTTCAGAGAGCCCAAGCCCTAGCATGAGGGATTGCTCAGAATCCAGGCGGACAGCTTGAGGAGGTTGGTATTGGGTGCGGTATGGGACCCTGGGTTAGAAGACCCTCCTCCGGCCGGAAACAAATGGGATCTTCCGGGCTGAGGGACCTGAGGAGCCTGAACCAGCTTCTCCTGGGCCAGAATGGGACCACCAGAATCAGTCTGCACCTTTCGGACTGAAACGTTTGGAGCACTCTTGGGATTACTGGTATCGGGGGAAAGGCGTAGACTAGGCCCGTCGTCCAGCTCTGGGTAAAAGCGCCTATTGCCACACATGGGTCTCTTCGATTAAAGGGAGAAGAAATTCTGAACCTTGCGATTCTTCGCTGATGCGAACAGGTCTAGGATGGGATTCCCCCAACGATCTCGAATCTGTTGGAAAGCGGTCTGGGACAAAGACCACTCGCCTGGATCCAGACTTTGCCGACTGAGGTAATCCGCCTGGAGATTCAGGGATCTTTTCTGCCCAAAGGAAGATTCGGTCTGAGAGCCTCTGGAGATGACCGTGTCTTGTTCCTCCTTGGTGCTGGATAAATGCCACCACTGTGGAATTGTCCGAATGGACCAGGACGTGGCGATTTTTGGCCTGTATTTGGATGGACCTGAGGCCTTCCCACACCGCACGGAGTTCTCTGTAGTTGGAGGACATCCCTCTATGGTCCTCGGACCAAATCCCTTGAAAAGTCTCTGAAGCCGTGAGGGCCCCCCAGCCCCAAGAGCTGGCGTCCGTCGTGAGGGAAAATACGTTTTCCTGCCTCCATGGAACTCCCAATTCCAGGTTCTTGGTCTTGATCCACCAGCCCAGTGAGGCCTTTACCTCCCAGGACACTGACAACCCCTGGTCCAGGGATGATCGATACCTGTTCCATTGTTTTATAACCAGCTTCTGTAAAGGTCTCGTATGGAATTGGGCCCAGGCTACCGCAGGGATTAAGGAGGCGAGATGGCCCAGCATTTCCATGCCCTGCCTTATTTAGCAACGGGACTGTTTGGTGAAGTGGAGGACCCTTGACCTCAGCTTCTGTACCTTTAGCGGAGGGAGAAAAGATTTTTGAAGAACTGAATCCAAGAGAATACCCAGGAATACCTTCCGATGGTCTGGGAACATGTCGGACTTCTCCCGGTTGATCAACCAGCCCAAATTCTGGAGGCGCGAGAGAACCACTTGGATGTGTCTGTGAAGGAGATCTGAGGTTTCTGCTACTATTAGCAGGTCGTCTAGGTAAGGGACGATTATTATCCCCTCCTTGCTTAGGGAGGCTACGACCTCCGCCATCACCTTGGTGAATATGCGGGGTGCCGATGATATGCCGAACGAGAGGCACTTGAACTGATAGTGGCAAACTGTCCCGCCTTGCTCCACTGCGAACCTCAGATATCTTCTGGAACGGACCTGTATTGGGATATGGAAGTATGCGTCGGAGAGGTCTATTGTAGCCATCATAGACCCTCTTTTGATAAGCTTCACCGCTGACTTGACTATCTCCATCCTGAACTTGTGGTAGGTGATGATGTGTTCAGGGATTTTAAATTTATGATGGTCCGAAAATTGCCATTCAATTTCCGGACCAGGAATAAGGGGGAATAGTGACCCCTCCCCAAATCTCTGGCAGGTACCTTTTCTACTGCCCCCAGGCGTAATAAGTTTCTTACGCCCTCGGATAAGGGAGACTCGAGGCCCCTGGTGAGCTTGGTCAGGACGAACCTTTGCGGAGGAAGGGAATCCAGTTCTATAGTGTAGCCAGGTTCTACGATGCCTAATATATACAGATCAGTGATGGTTTGTTCCCAAACCCCTAGAAAGGAGCTGAGCCTTCCTCCGAACGGGATGATGTCATTGTTTTGATGAAGAGGGATCTCCCCTGTTGGGATTAAGGAAAAAACCTTTTCCTCTCCCGCCTTTCGGAAATCCGCGACCCTCGCGGCTCCTCCTATCGGCCCTGGGATTCCGCTGGGGCCTCCGAAAAAACTGTCTCCTGGACTTGAATTTGTCCTCTGGAAAGCCCTTCTCAAGGATCTTGTCCAGGTCAGACCCAAACACGTACTGACCGCGAAAGGGTAGAGATATCAGCCTGTTTTTGGATACAGTGTCGCCCAACCAGGCTTTAAGCCATAGTACCCGTCTGGTGGTATTGGACAGAACCGCCGTGCAGGCAGAAAGCCTAACAGATTCTGCAGCGGCATCGGCAAGGAAGAAAGTAGCCTTCTTCAGAAGAGGAATACTATCCAGGATCTCCTCCCGAGGGGCCTTATTCGCTAAATGGTGCTCTAGTTGTTCAAGCCACACATGTTGCTGCTACCCCCGGTTTTAGGAGAGCTGCTGTAGCTTCCCAGGTTCTCTTGAGCAGGCTCTCGGCTTTCCTATCTAGAGGGTCCTTGAGCTGCGCTGCGTCCTCAAAACGCAAGGATCGTTCGTTTCGCTACCTTAGCAACGGGAGCATCCACCCTGGGAATGGCCTCCCAGTTGGCACAGTCCGCTTCGTCGAAGGGGTATCACCTTTTGAGGCCCCGTGGGATAAAGGAACCCTTCTGCGGCTTCTCCCATTCTGCCCGTATCATCTTCTGGACAAAATCTCCTCCTGGACTGACTTGGACTTCTTAGGGACCTCCTTCTTAGTAGTAGCCCTGATGGTTCGGATCAATTCTTATATATCCTCTGGGTTAAAGAGGAATCTCCTGTACTCTCTACTTTCCTCCAATTCCTGAGATCTAGCCGACGTCCCCGCATCTGACAAAACAGAGTTGGCCGAGTCCAGATCACTCCCGGAGTAGTCCAGGCCTCTGGAAGAGGGTGGTCTGTGGCCCTGACCGGGGTTGGGGTATAGGGGAGGCAGGGGGGGTCCCTAGCGGCCAACGCTGATTGGACCTCCGTTCTGACTAGAGTCTTGATTTCCTCCAAGAAGCTAGAGGAATCTGCCTTCACCACGGTAGAGGCGCAGTCTTTACATAATAACTTGGACCCTGAGGAAGCAAGGCGCTTAGAACAGACGCCGCACTTCCTGGGTCTGGATTTAACGGAGGAGGAAGACTCCTTTTCTCCTTGCAACACCAAGGGACGAAAGGGCCCAGAGTGGTAGGGGGCTCAGGACCGGAGCCAGTGGTGGTAGGGGCGCTAACCTTCTCAGATCCCGTACACTTGCGTTGCTGTCAGCAGGTAAGGTGACCATTGAGACCTCAGAGCGGCTGAATCGGCTTCCCTCTGTGAATTTGGCGCCTGCCGCGGCCTCTGTGACGTCACGACGCTGGCCACGCCTACCGGTGTCTGACGTCATCACCTGGTGACTGGAGGGAGGCGCATCACAGCGTCGCTCCAGCCGCCCTACCTCACTGCTTTAAGCCCGCCTGGGCCGCCGCAGAGGGAACTTCGCCGGAATCACCATGAGTGAGGGTGACCCGGGCATAGACCGCGCCTGGAGGAGGGAGAGCCGGACCCCGGAACCGACCTCCAGTCTAACAGATGACACCCCGTCGTAGCAGGGTGAGAAGAAAAAAGTAAAAAATTGAAATAAAAAACTAGGGAACCCAGAAGGGCTCCCAGCACCTCTCTGGCATTCCTTCCTTGACAGGACAGGAAAAAACACTGGCGATGAGGGGTGGGGGTGGGGTTTTTAACCTCTGTGTGCTTTTTCCTGTCCTATCAGAGGAAGGCAATCTCAGTTTGTGCTGTCATGGAGACGACTGAGGAAATATATATATATATATAAATAATTTTTTTTATATTTATTACCTGTTAAGTTTTAAATGTGGTTACCTGTGTTTTGTTAATTATCTCCCTATGTTTGAAAACAACAGAGGGAACAGAAGGCCCTACAGAAAATTCTGAGAGGGCAGATATCATCTTGCATCATATAACCTTTCATTTCCTCTTTAATAGAAGGTACAATGGTCTTTGCTGTATTAGAAGTGCATTTAGAACACAGCCTTTTAAAAGGATTCCACCAATTTCACAGCACATATTACACACTTATGGGATTTAGGTGCAGGTTTAGCTTTCAGAGAACTATCAATCTGGAGAGTCATTCATACAAGTAAAAAAAGACACAAACATGAATGAGGATCACTAGTGCGTTATATTATATATTTTTTTTAAACAAACAGCATTCCTATATTAAATCACCAGCTCCCAGCCACTTACAGTTCCTGGCCACTGGGCAATATCCATGAGCTCTCCCATTTCTGCCTCGAACCTTGTGTCAGAGGCACATGGCCACTTGTGCCGGGAGTACCGCGCCAGAGGCCACCTGAGCCTGAAGTAGGTGTTCTCTCCACCAAGCTCAAGCATGCCAGGAGTAGGCCCAGCCAGAAGTAGGTGCTCTTTTCTGGCCAACTCAATCAGGCCCCTTAGTGACGTCACATGCTGGAGCTGAATGTATCAGAACAGCGGCTGCTGCACAGACCGGCGGAAATTCCTCAGTGTCTAGTCAGCATGCACCCCCTAGCGCATAAGGAAGGTCAGGATAAGGAGGAGGAAACCAGTACATACTGCGATATCCTCCAAATGGTAGGCTCTTGTTCCAGTGTATTAGCCAGACTTGCATTACCCACATATAGATCCAGACCTACAGCAAATACTGCAGGTCTGCTTGCAACCTCTCTGCACCTGGAAGGGACAGGAAGACACACAGGTAGAGCTGTAGGAGGATCCCATTTATTTGCTTACTGTCCATAGCATGTGGGAGCAGGGTCAATCTCATCGTAAGTACCGTCGTGAAAGATGAAAGGGGAAAAATAATGAACCAATCTTTCAAGTGAACTAGATTTGAATAAACTAAAATCGCCAAAAAGTTGATTTCCCATCAGTAATTGGAATACCCACCCCATGCTGTATCTATAGCTCACACAGTTTATAAAGCTGAACAAGACATCTTTCCATCCAGTTGAGACCGTTATCCTGCAAGTTGATCCAGAGGAAGGCAAAAAAACAAAACTGATAAGCTAGGTATGAGCGAATTGACGTTGAATGAAACATCCGAAGACAATTAGCATAAAACTTTGTGTCAATATTGTACAGAGCAAGCACTACGTACAGTATGAGAATGTATTGGCTCTGACGAGCCAAAGTTATTATTACTTCAAAGTCTCGCAAGACTTTGCATAATAACTTCAGAAATTGATTTATACTGTAAAAAAAACATTTCCCAAACTATGGTTCAGTTCCAAGTGGTACCTTGGCACCAAACCCAGGAAATGTTTTTTTTTTACAGTATAAATACATTTTTGAAGATATCTTAAGTCTTGCAAGACTTTGCAAAGTAATAACTTTGACTCATCAGAGCCAATACATTCTAATTATGTACGGAGCGCTCGCTCTGTACAGTATTGAAACAAAGTTTTATGCAAATAGTCTTCGGATGTTTCATCCAAAGTCGATTCGCTCATCCCTAGTAGAAGCCAATTTTCCTTTCGTCAGATGTTTCAGTAACTCCAGGCACCGCTAACAAGCATTCTGATAACAGCCATAAATTGCCGAGATGTGTACCAATTTATATAGGCAAGATCTAAAAATATTGCAATTCAAAGTAAAGTGACAGGCAACAATTTAGAAAATTAAATAAATCTGGAAGATAAATTTTCATAGTAATATGTATGCATTTTTTTTTTTTTCACTCTATTCTTACAAGGTAAATAACAGTTAAGCCTGGCGAAGGGTTGATTGATTTATTGAAAATTAATTGGAAAACCCACAGAATTGATACAGCAGAAATTTATGTTTTAGAACTGTTCACTTTTGGATTCCTACACTATAATCTCTTCATTTAACACTAATTTTCAAAATACTGAAGGAAGACAAAAAAGCATCCTCCATGGTGGAGGCACAGTATAGCAGAGCCAAAAGAAGTACTGATATAGGATACAAATGCCATTTGGAGAACAAGGCGACTATGAAAAACATGCAGTCATATGTGGTTACAAGAAGTTACTGCGACTAAACAAAAGGCAACACATCATGACGACATGTTAAAATGAAACTGATAGCAAACAAAATAGAAAATTGTAGTAGATATGCATCAAATGCATACATAACCTTTCATTCCCACAGAGAATAGGTTCAGGCATTGAGAACTGCAAAAACACAAGACCGTTAGAAGCGCCACAGAAACATGTTTCTAGAAAACTCCCAAAATTATGTACAGCGATATGTTGTTTACCCCTTAAAGGAAATGTGTCACCAAAAATATCAGCCAGTTAAAACCAGATAGTAACACATATACTTTTTTTTCCCCCAATCTGTTTTTATTTTATTGCAGATTTTTTTTTGTGCCCTGAACTGAACATGATTATGAGGGGGCTGCCCTCGTCTGAGCTGTTCTTAACAGCATTTAGAAAGCAACCACATGATCCACAGACACAATGGTCTGGAAAGGACCTAACTGACTTCTGTGGGAGAGTTTTCTAGGCATGCTCTGTGACCTGTGCAGAGATAATTCCACAAGGAAAGAAAAGCTTAAGCTTTGGCAATCTATTGTGAAGGGTAGATCCAGTCTTATCTATGCAATATTTTTTTTTTTATTGCATGGTACTCATTTTGAGCTAAATCCACTTTTCAATTTGTCTTTATAAAAAATATGGAGTTTTTTCTGTACTGGACTGAGATGCTCTAGTACAGGGGTGCACAACCTGCGGCCCGGGGGCCACATGCGGCCCTCAATACCATTCTATGCGGCCCCCAGCCATCTGGTAGCAGACATGTATGTCTATATCTTGTGGCTGCTCACATGAATCTTTCATGTATTGTCCCATTAGATGGGAGTCCTAGAAGTTAAACTAGACATTTAGAATATATACTGTATGTTCAATATGCCATAAATATAGTATTTCACTTGGTAATACCCCTTTAAAGATTATGTTCGGCCCTTGGAATTGTTTCAGGTTGACAATGTGGCCCCCAACCAGAAAAGGTTGTGCACCCCTGCTCTAGTAGAAAGATCTGATTTTTCTCTTTTCCGTCAGTCAGCCCACCTGACTGGCTCCTCAGCTCTGCTCTTTGACATTATAAACACTCGCTATAGCTCAATTTTATAATGTGGCTTAAACTGTTTATGACCTATTGGTAAATTAGAGATAAGGGTTATTAGATGACCGTCAAAGGGAAAGTAAAAAGTATGATTCACACAGCTAGATAAACAGCTAACCTGTTTGACAGAACAGCAAAAATTTAAGACCAATAAAAAAAAAAAGTGATTTTTAGCCCAAAATGAGTAAAATGAAAAAAAAAAAAAAAAAAAAAAGCGCCTTTAAAGGAAATATCAGAATGGCAGATAAGCAGGTAATTAGTGATCTGTACAGACCAAGTAGTATTAAGCTTATTAGGCTTAGAGGCCAGTGTGAAAACGGCAGGATTTATGGTTTTTGTTTAACTATAGACAATGACAATTTAAAAATTCTATAAAAGTATATTTAATATAAAAATATTAAACAATAGCTGATTTTCTGATAACACATTCCCTTTACTTTGAGATATACACAATCAGGTGCTCACTCTTTAGGAATGAGGGACCATGTGATTCCTTTTAAATTTACACCATGAAGCTATGAATGTTATTAGGCGAGTAATATCAGAGAGAACATCGGCTTTTTTTAACCAAGAACTGCAAGGACTATCTAGAATGAGGCAGAGATGAAATATCAGATACAGCCCATGAATGTTCGTGGAACAGACCCCCCCCCCCCCCCCATCTCATAGGACTCATTTAATGTCCATTTAACATAAAAGCACAGAGGTGTGACAGACTGTAGGTTACGTAACTACAAAAGTTTCCGATTATCACCAGAGTGAATCTGCAAAGTTTAAAGTTCACACTAGAAAGCAATATTTACAGATACTAATGCAAACTACAGACCAAATCTGCAGTATTTGTAATCCAAATCCAGGACTTATGCTTCTTTCCACACTCCTGATCTTGGCTTTTAAATACTTGTGGAAAACCCTGACCAAATCTGCAATGTGCATGTGAAGCCTTAAAATGAACAGTGCATTTGAATAAAAAAAATGGTTAAAAGAAACAATATATCTTCAAATAGTCAGACCCGATAAGGTTAGAAGTCATACACAGAATTGCAATTTGCACAGTGGAATTACCACTTAGAATATGTAGTATTACGGATTAAACTGAATCAACATCCCTCCCAATATGCTTTCACAAAAGTGTGATGTATACAGACAACTGCAGATTCCTTCACTAACATCTTGAGTAGACAGACATCCCCTTTACTAAAGTTGTAAAAGCTTTAAATTAAAAGGAATATTCCCAAGTGGACACTGATGGCATAGTCCTAGTATACACCATAAATATCCGATAGGAGCGTGTCCCAGCTCTGGGATTCACGCTTATCTTTAGAAAAGGGTCCCATCTTGTAGTCACGTAAAAGTAGAGGTTGTCGTCCTTGCACAGCTCTCTCCATTCTCTTCTATGGGATTTCACAAAATACCACACTTAGCCATTTGTGAACTCCCATACAAATGAAAGTAGAGAGCCACACATGTGTAGCAACCACTCCAGGAGGTAGGACCCGCACCTATCAAACATTTATGGAAGGGTTTCTCAACTCCGGTCCTCGGGACCCACCTACCAGTCAGGATTTGAGAATATCCCACAGAATGAATACCTGTCATGCATGGACACTAATTATATCACCTGCTCAATACTAAGGAAATCCTTAAAACATGACTGGTAGGTTGGTCCCGAGGACCGGAGTTGAGAAACCCAGGTTTATGGCATAAAACTTTACGTTAACTTTCAATATACTATGCTTGATTATATACAATATGGATTGCTCAACTAAATAATTGCCGTACTCAAAATATTGCTTTGGTGAACAAGATTTTTTTTTAATAAACATCACCCAGTGGTTCAAATTACATCAATAAATTTTACAATTAAAAAAAGCTTAATCTCAAAGAAAATGAGTAACCAGAGACAATTAACAATGTCATAAAATGTATTTGGCATTTTTAACAAGTGCATACAAATACAGCTAAAAGCATTTCTGTTTTCCAAGTGCTCTAAAAAGCATCTCAAGTCACAGCCTACAAAGAACAGTAACTGTCACTGGATAGGAACAAATACTTGCAAAGAACAATAACAAAGAATACCTTTTCTGATCAGTACATACCTTTGTTTTCAAAAATAGAAACACAATGTATTCAAAAATTATACAGCCATGTATACAGCCAGTCTACATTTATCCTGTGTGTGTATATATATATATATATTATATATTTTCAATGTATCTCTCACACACACGCCTCCCCACTGTAAGAAGTTTAGTAAGAGAGAATATGGTGGCTACGAAGCAAAGGAAAAAAAAAAAAAAAAAAAAAAAGTCAAGAGTCTCTCTCCTTCTTCACTTTTACATCCCCTGCAAGAATTGTAGCTATTTCTCCCTGCATGAAGGCCCACGGTACATTTGATCCCACTAGGGGGCATTTTTCCCCACTTGGACAATACACCTCTCCAGATGATCCTTGCTGTTTAATACTTTGCCTTGAACATGGGAAACAAAATTTGTGAGTAGGTACTGAAGGGCACTGTACAAAGTGTGTATCCTCCAGACGCTCATGACAAAGAGTGCAGCACAATGGTATACTGTTTGGTATGGAAGAATCAGGAATGCTTGGGGCGTGCACCTGTTCCATTCCTGCATGAGATGATGTTCCTCCACTAGAAAGTTGGCTTGGCACATCCCTTGCAGCCATTCTTCTTTGGTTCATAGAGGAAGGGGATGGTGGACTGTTACTGTTTCGCCTAGTTGTAGAATGAACCTGGTTGGCATCCTTTGAAGCATGATTGCCACCAGCATTATCTGCCACCAATATTAAAGCAGCCATTGGTGACTGGCCATTTTGTGCAGCTTCTGGTGGTGTAGTATGGTTGGAATGAGGAGAGACAGTAGAAGGGGGAGATATGAAAGAAGTACTAGTCATTGGAGAAATTTTAAGACCATCAGCTGCTGGCAGCCATGACTGTCCATCACCATTTATCTTAACAGAACCACCTTCTCCTTCTGGCTCTGGAGAAGGTTTTCTCTTTCGTGCTGCACGGGCACCTATTGAGGGGGGGGGAAAAAAAAAAAAAAAAAAAAGAGAACATAATGTGTTAGTGCATATGAAACAATATGTATTGATATTTCTGTGAGCAGACAACCGCAATGGTCCTAACCATGTGGTCCTTAAAGCCACTTAGAGGTTCTGTGAATGGCGAAAGCCAGGCAGCAGAACAGGCACGGTGGGACCACAGGCAGGTTAAATGGGCTGTCTACATGAGTGAACCCTTTATTCAATCAAGCCCTTTGCAGGACAAGTTGTATTTTTTAATGGCACCATTTAATATTGCATACCTTGTAGTGGTATGCAATATAAAAAGAAGTTCCAATTCTGAAAGTTTTATGGGTTTTGTTTTTACAGCGTTCCGCATGTCTTAAAAAACAGACCTGTTACTTTCATTCTCTGGGTCAGTACGATTACAAATTGTTACAATACCAAAGATTTTCTTGTGTTTTAATACTGAAAACAAAACCTTGAAAAATCACCATATCCTGCCATAACTTTTTTGTATTTATGTGTAGATGTGAGAGGGCT
The DNA here is from genome assembly GCF_014858855.1 of Bufo gargarizans. NCBI lineage: Eukaryota > Metazoa > Chordata > Amphibia > Anura > Bufonidae > Bufo > Bufo gargarizans. The sequence goes on from NC_058083.1 coordinate 349,245,683, forward strand.
CCATTTTTGCAGGGCCACCTGTGCTTTTTATTAATATCATTTTGGGGTGTGTACAACTTTTTGATCACTTTCTATTCAATATATTTTTTCAATACTTTGTAGGTGAACAAAAAAAAAAAAAAAAAAGGCAAATCGCTATTTTTACTGTTTCCCCCCATTTCACTGTATGGGATAAGTATTTTTATATTTTAAATAGCATGGGCATTTTCACATGTGGTGGTGTCCATGATATTAAAAAAAAATTTGGGGGAAGGTGGGGGTCATTTGAATTTTTATAAACACTTTTTCTTCTTTTTAGGCCCCTTTCACACGGGCGAGTTTTCCGTGCGGGTGCGATCCGTGCGGCGAACGTATGGCACCCGCACTAAATCCTGACCCATTCATTTCTATGGGGCTGTGCACATGAGCGATGTTTTTAACGCATCACTTGTGCGTTCAGTGCAAATCGCAGCATGCTCTATATTTTCCGATTTTGACGTGACGCAGGCCCCATAGAAGTGAATGGGGTGTGTGAAAATCGGATGGCATCCGCAAGCAAGTACGGATGCCGTGCGATTTGCACGCATGGTTGCTAGGAGACCATCGGGATGGAGACCCGATCATTATTATTTTCCCTTATAACATGGTTATAAGGGAAAATAATAGCATTCTGAATACAGAATGCATAGTAAACCAGCGCTAGAGGGGTTAAAAAAAAATAAAAAAAAATTTAACTCACCTTAGTCCACTTGCTCGCGAAGCCCGGCATCTCCTTGTGTCTCCGCTGCTGATGAACAGGACCTGGGGTGAGCTACTCCATTAAATAGAGCTTAAGGACCTTCGATGACATCACTCCGGTCATCACATGATCTTTTACCATGGTGAATCACCATGGTAAAAGATCATGTGACGTACCATGTGATGACCGGAGTGACGTCATCGAAGGTCCTTAACCTGTATTTAATGGAGCAGCTCACCCCAGGTCCTGTTCATCAGCAGCGGAGACACAAGGAGATGCCGGCTTCGCGAGCAAGTGGACTAAGGTGAGTTAAATAATTTTTTATTTTTTTTTTAACCCCTCTAGCGCTGGTTTACTATGCATTCTGTATTCAGAATGCTATTATTTTCCCTTATAACCATGTTATAAGGGAAAATAATACAATCTTTAGAACATCAATCCCAAGCCCGAACTTCTATGAAGAAGTTCGGGTACCAAACATGCGCGATTTTTCTCACGCGAGTGCAACGCATGACAATGTTTTGCACTTGCGCAGAAAAAATCACGCATTTTCCCGCAACGCACCCGGCTCTTAGCCGGGCCAAAAAAATGACGCCCGTGTGAAAGGGGCCTTAGGGATTGCTTATCTCACAGACTCCAATACAGGTCTATGAGAATGACACCATGTTACTATGATCTGCTCCAGCTTCGAATCATTCAGGAGGATCCAGGCTGCCGCACACACACAATCCGGCTTCTTTGATCCCAGCTAGAGAAAGCTGTTGCAGGCCCAGGAGCACGTGCTCTGTTTTTTTTTTTTAGCTCGCAGATGCCATGGTCACTAGTGTTGAGCGAAACAGGTTTGGACTGCTCTGTCTGACCCCAATTTCTTCTAAAATATCATTCATAATATGCGCTCCATACACCATTACAATGTATGGGCTCGGCTGAGGCAATCTTATCGCCACCAGAAACGCTAAACTGGTTTAGTCTCGTGCCTGTGCCATTAGAGTTATTTTCTGCGCATATATAGGCGTTTCAGAAACTGAACTTGGGTTTGTGGCTTGCACCACGGTCAGTAATGAACCAGAGTTTGGATTTTGAACTGTAGAAACTAACAACCCAGGCACGAATCTAAACAAGTCTTGCGTTACTGGTGGCGATAAGATTGCCTCAGTGGAGCACAAAAATTATAATGCTGCATTGTAAACACCACAGCCTCTTCCTAGGCCCGTGAGTCAGTGGGGCTGAGCTGCAATACCAAGCACTGCCACTATACAATGTACTACAGCACTGTGCTTGGAAAGCTGCTGGGCGCTCAGCAGAGCTCCAGTGAGCACAGCAAAACAGCTGATCCTGAGGATAGCTCATTATCTTTTCCAGGATCACCCCTTTAAGCAAGTGCTAAGCTGCATCATCAGTAAAACATTCACCCTCATGTCATCTTCTACATGCATATTACTATGCATAGAGCTGTACTTCCTGGCCACTAGGGATAAATCTAACAATGCAAATGTCAGACATGTGTTAGTGCTGACATTGATGTGGCAGTTTGTCTATCTTTATGGCAGAGCAGCAAAGACTTAACAACTTACATATAATGGCTGGCAAAACAGCCAGTCACATTTATTCATGCAGCGGAATGAAAAAAAAGTGCTAACTTGCTGTGGTTTGTGATTAGCCGTGCAGTTTTACGCAAACCGTGCGGCCATTAACAAGCAGCAACGAGTTAGCACTTAAATCTGCATGGACTCTGCATTGAGCTTTTCATCAAACATAAGTGGCTGAGTAACATACAAGCGTCCTCTAAAAACATCCTCAAAGAGTTTTATTGAAATCTTTAGGAAAATTCAGCCTTTTACTACATAAAAGGGATTATCGGTTGAGCTACATCCAAAGTTGCTTTGTTCAAAACGTCAGATTAATACTGTACAGAGATCAGTCTCAGTACAATACTAAAATGTATGGGCTCCGACGTGCAGAAGTTAGTCATTTGCGAAATCGCTCGTGACTTCGTTGAATAACTTCGGTAGTTGATTTTTTAAGTGGAAAACCACCTAAACTTTAAACAGAACTCAACTTTGGACCTCTGCTTTTTGAAACAGCAGAGACCCGCTGGCTATCGCAACTGGGTGTGCAGGCACGATGTTTAAAGACCTTCCCCGCTGGAAACCTAAGGATTAAGCAGATTCATTTTATGCCGACTGGCTATTTAGTAATCTCTTACTCACTTCAGAATAGACCACTGACACTTCCAACCTTATATAAACAAGTAAATCAACAGAACACAAAAAAAAAGAAATTTAAAAAGGGACTGTGTCACCTCCAATTTTTTTCTGCCAGTTAAACCATATAGTGACATTCTTTTTTTCTTCTATTCTGTACTATGATTGTAGGTTTCGATTTCTTGAAGAATATGCGGGTAGCCGTGTAGCCCAAGCTGCTTAATGGCATTCAGAGATATGCTTCACAGCAGCTCCATGGGCCATATACACTACACATTTAAAGGGACACTTCCCTTCTATGGGACAGTTTTCTAGGTATGGTCTGCAATCTGCACAGAGATTATACAAGGAAGGAGTAGGCAAGATGTGACAATCGACTATTACAAATGGTGGATCCTCCATCTTTATACAGGCAAAATCTGTCAATTATAATCCTTCCCTAAATGTGTAGAAAAAAAAATCCATCACCATCCATCTCATTGATATTGCCATCTTCCATATGAGTGCAGGAAAACAACAGTTGGGACTTGGAAACTGATAATCCAAGTTAGGCCTCTTGCACGCGAACGTTGTGCATCCATTCCGTGCATTGGGGACCGCAATTTGCAATCCCTAATGCACGGGCAGCGTCCGTGCGGCGGCCGGGACGTATCGAGACCCATTCAACTTGAATGGGTCAGTGATCAAGTTCTATTTGTTTGTGGTGCGGAGGCATGGACAGAAACCCCACACAAGCACTCCGTAGGGCTTGCGTGGGGTTCCGATCCATGCTTCTGTTCCGCTTCTCCGTGATGGTGGACCCATTCAAGTAAAAGGGTCCGCATCTGTGATGTGGAGTGCACACGGGCCATGTGCAAGAGGCCTTATGTAGCAAAGTTAAGCTAGTTTCAAACTGGAGTTAAAAATGTCCAGCAGAGGAACATCCTATCAGAGTTCATTGTACCCAGCATAGACAAAAAGGGCCAGAGGAGCACCAGGCCCCATTCACTATAATGGGACCAGCCTGTTTCCAACATTAGTCCCATTATAGTCAAGACAGTGGTGAGGAAAGGCAGATACAATAATTGTGAAAAATACAGCCCGCTAGTGTGAAACAAGCCTTACAGTAAAGAAAGTTAACAGGAACCAAATGCCCAACCTCTCAAGCAATATGTCACAGATCAATGTTCCAGGAGATCATCCACTTTCTTCCCCCATCTTTTCAAAAACTTCATCAGGCTTTAATTTCAGACTAAATGCAACAATGGTCCCTAAGCATCACCTTAGTGAAGATAACCCCCTCTAGTATTATATTCCCCAGCAGTATTATATTCATTGTGGCAGTGGCCACAGGGTCCCCCTCCTCAGAATATTCATTGGTGGCAGTGAAATTGAGGGGCTCCAAATAAACATATTACTTATCGCCATGCCCAAAAAAGTTAGATTAAAATATTACCTATCGGAGCAATGGGGAGGAGACATCAGCTTCTCTAGTGGGCGTTCCTTCTCCCTGGCTGTAGCGCTGTTCAATCGCAGCGCAACACAGGGAGAAGGAACGCCCACTAGAGAAGCTGAAGTCTCCTCCCCATTGCTCCGATAGCAATTAGCATATGGAGCAGGAGACAGTAATGGGGCACAGCGGGCGAACGGAGCAGCACCCAGGAATAATAGTAAGTGCTGGGACATCTATGGGTGCAGCTCTGTGTAGCCTGCTACTTAAAAGTCTGGACCCAGGAAAAGTCCCATCATTGGCGGTGCAGTGCGCCCGCCCCTCTCTCCGTTCATTGGTGGCAGCGGCGAAGGGGGAGGGAGAGACTGCTTCTTTCTCTCCTGTGCTGCTGAGGGAACATGAGCATGCTCGCCGCAGCACGCTCATGTTCTGCGATACTAGACTGCGCAGCCCAGTATCGAAAAAATGGAAATCCCGGTATCGTATCGATACTTTTGTCCCGGTATCGAAATTTTGATACCTGCAACAACCCTAGTGCAGTCTGACACAGACAGCACTGATTGGATAATCTCAGACTGTAGGGACACCCACAGCTGGTAACACCCACCTGGGCCTTTAGTCCAAACTGCTAGCAATTAATTACTTCTAGCAAGAATAATAAAGATACAAAAGTCATAAGAATAAAAGCCTCAATATTATTACAAAGGTCATGAAAGTAGTTACTAAAAACAGACATGTCAGGAGAAGTTACATTTCCTCTTTAACCCTTAAAGTGCATTTGTTAGAAAATGAGTACCTATGAAACTGGCTGACCTGTGACATGTGCACCTGGCAGCTAAAGACATCTGTGTTACTCCTATGTTCATAAGTGCATTGCTGAAAGAAAAGGATGTTTACATATATGCAGATGAACCTCTAAGAGTAACGGGGGAGTTGCTGTTACATCTAGAGGCTCTGCTCTCTCTGCAATTTGATTCACGGGGCCAAGAGCGCTGATGTTTTTACGGTCTGTCCCTGTCAGTCAGTGTAGACTGTGCATCAGCTGCGGAGAGAGCAGAGCCTCTAGGTATAAAGGCAACAGCCCACTGCTCCTAGTTGCTCAACTGCATTTATTAAAACATTTTTCTCGCCAATGTGGGTATGAACATGAGACCAATACAGTGGTGCTCACTGTGAGGTGATCTCTGCATTGACCTACTTCACAACCCCTCCTGTCTGCTGTGAGTGACAGTCGGGGCACTGAACCAGGAAACAAGTACAGCCACCACCCAGAGCAGAGGAAAGGGCCTGTGACGGAGCATTTCATAGTGAAGCCCCGACCAAGAGAAACTGCCTAATTAAAGGCTCATATTCACACTACTGCCGATTAGAAAGGCATCACAAAAAGTTAGCCTGGTCTTCACATCTCAAACCCTATCAAGTGCTGTCAACAACTTAGCATTGTCAAAAGTACTGAGACTACCATTCATCCCTGCATAGTTTAACATATGTCACATGTATATTTTGAACATGGGACTAAAGTGTGATGTGAACAAAATTCAATACAGTTTTATATCATCTTACCAACAGGTTAAAAACTCGTCCCGATTCATGAAGTCACGCGTGACTTCATTGAATAACTTACTTGAGCTCATCGGAGCCCACACATTCTATACGGAGATGGATTTCCATACAGTATTATTTCAAAGTTTTGAACGAAGAGAGACTTTGGAGGAAGCATCCGAAGCTCACTTTGCTCAACTCTAATCCTGATCGTGTCCCATGAAGACAGCTCTACGGCTAATCACAATTCAGAGCTTTCATAAACTTGAGCACACCTGTCACAGGATCAACTATAAAACTAGGCATATTGCCTAGTAGGGTTGATACTGCTTAGAATTATGCTGGGAAATCTGTTGCGTTGTTCCTGAGAATAAGACGACTTAGGGGGTCATTTATCAAACTGGTGTGAAGTAGAACTGGCTTAGTTAGCCAGAGCAAGCAATCAGATTCCACCTTTTATTTTTCACAGCTCCTTTCGAAAATGAAAAGGAGGAATCTGATTGGTTGCTATAGGCAACTAAGCCAGTTCTACTTTACACCAGTTTGATAAATTACCCTCTTATACTTTATGCAAAATGAGGGATCCAGTGCACCAATGGGCAGGACTTAGCCCCTCTGTGTACATCATCCCATTTGGATAAAGTAAAGTATTCTCAGGAACAGCACAATCGATTTTATACAAAACAGGTATAATTTTAATTTAACAGAATCAACCCTACATGGCAGTATGAGTGTGTTAATAGGGTTGATCCTGCTACCCTCTTTAAAGAGGACCTGTCACTACTAAATGCAGTGTAATATGCAGGCAGCATGTTATAAAGTACAAGAAGCTTAACAGATTGATATATTATTTTGTTTGTGTGTGTGTGGGGGGGGGGGGGGGGGGAGGGGGGAAATTCAGTAAAATGTGGAATTTATACATTTAAATCGCTGCCATTTCTGATTTCATTGTTTGGGAGGACATGTCAGTAACTGATAGCATTCTCTGTGTGTATACGAGATAGGCGACTATCAATGACAACACCTCCCTGTGTACAGCTATCAGTTACTGGCAACTATAATTTATAACACCGGACAGGTGAACTATGAAATCAGAAGGAGCAGAGCCCTCTTACACAGGCAGATCATCAACAAGATAATCGCCAAGAGCAATCTGGCAGTCGAATGCTGCCGCCAATTACCCGATAAACGAGCAACCTCTTGTTCGTCGGGATCTTTTAACATGTTAACAAAAAATCTGGTTTGTATGGCGCTCTGCTGTTGGCAAACAATGAGACAGTATAGGGACGAGCGACGCATTAGCGATTACTTATCCCTATACTGAGGAGATTGCCGCTATTACATGTAACAGTCTTCTCCTCTAGCGAGCTGGCGATTGACGGGAGGGAACACTTCCCCTCCCAACAATCGTCTGCTTCATCTGTCTGTGCAATATGGCCTGTAAATGTATAACTAACAAGTTTTACCAAGTCTTCTCCCAGAAAACTATTTTACATTGATCTGCTCGATCTTTAACCAGCTGCCTGCAGACAATTTCTCTTTAAAATTATAAAGACTGGCGAGTAATAGACTAACAAAATCTTTCTTCAACAGGATAGAAGAACAGATTTTATAAAAAGCACCAGCCTGGGTGCACTCCCGCAGCCCCAGCCACCAAAAAAGGCTGATGCCTCTTCCAATAGCACACAAGGATGGCCATTGCAGGTTGTAACCCACTAGATATAAGCAGTATACGTGATGGAAAAATAAATCAAGTCAACAAAGGAAGCAATATGGACAATCACAATACATTAGTAAGTGCCCTGTATTAACTTTCTCTACATGATAAATGCCATGTGCTAAGGTGAGACAACCCATTTAAGGCCCCTTTACACTGCCAGATGACTGTTGGGAAGGAAGAATTCTTGGTAAGGCTACTTTCAGATCGGTCTTGAACACAATTGAAAGTCAATGGGGGACGGAGCACTTTTCTATTGTGCCAGTGAAAACAGATCCGTCCCCATTGACTTACATAGTAAGTCAGGACGGATCAGTTTCGTCAGACGGACATCAAAATGCTGCAAGCAGCGTTTTGGTGTCCGCCTCCAAAGCGGAATGGAGCCAAACTAATGCATTCTGAGCAGATCCTTATCTATTTAGAATGCATTAGGGCAAAACTGATCCGTTTTGGACCGCTTGCGAGAGCCCTAAAAGGATCTCACAAACGATAACCAAAACAGTGAAGGAGACCGCTGTATTTACATGCAGCAATCTCCTCCATAGTATGGGGAGGAGCGATCGCTATAGTCATCCCCATAAAGAATCATTGTTTTCTGGCAGCAGAATGATGTTTAGATCTCACAATCATTACCTAATAAATCAGCAGCAGTTTTTACGTCGGCAGAAAAATGTGAACTAGTGTTCCTCCAAAAGCTAGTTATAGATTATCTGGACAACTCAGCCAGTGTAATTGGGCCTTTACTAACATACTGGGGGAGATTTATCAAAACTGGGGTAAAGGTAAACTAGCTTAGTTGCCCATAGCAACCTCATTTTTCAGGACTCTTTTGGAAAAGAGAAGATGTAATTGGTTGCTATGTTTTCCTTTACACCACTTTGATAAATCACCCCCTCTGTAAGCAAGTCTCCCATGCAGTCATTTTGCCACGCTCCTGGTCTTTATTTCCTGCTGGTGCGAGTTCTTGTACTCCGAACATGTGGTATTATCCCCTTCTCCCCACGGCTGTAGTTACAAAACACTGATACCATCCAGGTGCCTTCCACATTATGCAGAACAGAACTTCTGACACATAATAGAACAGTCCTCTTCTTGTCCATAATGGAGACAGGAATAGGAAGTGTTCTATTTTTTTGCAGGTGCAGCGAAACAGACACACGTGTGCTGTCCGCATCTTTGGCGGCCCTATTGAAGTGAAAGAGCCTGCCTCTGACATGCACAAAATGCAGATCAGATGAGGACAAAAAATATGTTTGTGTGCATGAGCCCTAGAGTACATGCCGTCACACATTTTCCTCTTCTCAGCTTACTAAGTCTATTCTTCCCTCCCAGTCTCTGGAAGTGGTGCGTGCAGAGTTAGCACCAGAGCATGTATGGTCTGGGAAGACAAAGTACTTACTACACTACCTTACATCCTGCATGCAGAAAACTAAAAAATGGAGGCAATATTTGTGAAAGGGGAGAGAAATCATGTGAATTGTAGTTCTTTACATTGTTAATCTTGCCCACAGAAAGCACTAACATGAAAACTGTGCTGCACACAGCTGACCACATAATAGAAACTACGGCTAATACATGGTGGCAAAAACTATTGAGAAGACATCTCAGCACTATGTTATATAAGCTCAGAAACCCCCATTAATTATGGCTGCAACGGTGTAGTTTTAATTTATTTCTATGGTGTCTCATGAGACACCCGCCACCCAAATTGTCACAAAGCTATCCCTGTTTGTAAAGTACTGGATGCACACAGCATGGTCCTCTAATGAATAGCTAACAGGAGTCCAAAAATGCCAAACACTACCCCTGCAACAGTATCAGAATATTGGGTAAAAGGGGCTACCACTGAAAACATCACCAAACAAGCTTCAATTCTTTTCAGTAATCAAGTACATAAGTTTAAAGTTTCACGATATTTCTTGCTCTGCCATGTTATACGTAATACAAGGCCCCAACAACCATTCTATGTCAAAAGTATACAACATGCGACAAGGTGGAATATATACATAGACTATGTGGAAAATAACAGACCCCATTTTAGTACACTCCCTATTAAATGTCATGCTCTCTGCAGTATCACCAGTTGGTGGGATACCCAGTGCTGAGAAAGAGGAAGAAATGGATAGTTCAATATCCAATCTTGGGAGGTCTGACTCGGAGTCACGTTTGAGTAAATAGTACACCACAACCAACCTCACTGATCTGCTGCTGTTCTGACACTTGACCGGCTCAAGTCGCCAGAAAAACGGCATGCTTAGCCAATTCCTGAGTCACCACAAAAGGTCAGTGACTGGCTGTGGGGACCGTGCTCAGCATTTCTGGTATGTTGAGCCAACACCAAGGAGGAAGTGGTGGTAGGACCACCGTTTTATATGACAGCAGATTGGCAAGGTCAGTTTGGCTTTAATTATTTATAACCCCTTGCAGTCCATTTTTTTATATTTGAAACTTTTTTTCTGGGAAACATTCTTGTTTATTTTATTTACATTGCAGGGCTCCTTAACCATCTCGGTTTCCAGGGCTGGCCTGGCCAAATATAACTGCCACTAATGTGTTTAAATTGGAAAATGACTGATGCCTATCTGGGCAACCCCGTACCATGTGGCCTACTGCAGGCTAAGCAGAAAGAATGAAATAGTGCTCGATTACTTCATCATTACCAGCAATTACTTGGATGTGGGTCAATAAAAATCTGCATGAATTCACTCTCAGTACTTTGTTTTCATTAATGTAGAACGGTTACATAAAGCATTTTCCAGTCACGCCTAAAGGTAAAAACCAGAACTGCACTGGTTTCCAATTACTACCACTATGCAAGGCTACAGTCACATGGGACTCCATCATATTTAATGGCATGAACACTGCTGCGTGCAGCACTACTTGACCCAGCAAAGGGATGGCTACTGCTACACTCGGACAAGGCAAGGTATTGCAGTGTAAACACTTTTCATTTAGAATGTCACCAGGGCTCGTGCCAGTCATTCATAGTCGCCTTCTGGGATGCTACACGGGAAGCCAAACAGATACAGTATATGCCTGCCTATGGCAGCCGCTACGACAGCTTCAGGCTAAACATCTTTCATAAGCTGCAGTCACCTTATCACAAGGCATGTAGGGCAATGCTTTTTCCTTTACTGCGGAATTGTTCTAAACCATGGGTGCTCAAACTGCGGCCCTCCAACTGTTGCAGAAATAGGTGTAGGCAGTCCAGGAATGATGGGAGGCTGCAGGTTGGGCGTCCCTGTTCTAAACAACAGCCATAAAGAGATGTTAGAAGGGGAAAAGTGGGTAGGACAACAAGATTACAAACTAGGGAGGGGTGGGTGAAATAAAACAAATCTACATAACGAAAGAAAAGCCCTCAAAAGGATTACGTAACTTGCATCAACTGAAAAAGTTATGATGTAGTCGTTACTATGTTATTCCGGCCCTTCTACAGGACACACCACCACAATGGGCCCCAAGCTGGCTAGACATAACAGCCATCTTTGGTCCAGCCTATTTTTGAGCAGCATCCACTTTTAATCTCACATGTATGGCCATCACATTCAACGGCATTTGCCAACGTTCTGCAGATAAATACTTCATGCCTATGCCCGGTTGTATTCAGAAAATCCTGATATATATACACACACACATACACAAGACAAGCCCTCCAATACCTGCACTCAGGCCGCCTACAGCAACAATATAAAAAAAATAAAAAATAATAAGTGATGGAAATTGCCAAGTCTGCAGCTGCTGGCAGTGCCAACTGCCACTATGGACTTTATGACTTCATTCTATGGCTCCTAAATGAGTAAACAGCAGAGGACATGAAATCAGAGCAGCTTCTTGCCGGTAGCTTACTAAATGCTAAAGCGAAAGCGCTTGTGCCATGACAGGTTAGTCACCACAAGCCACGCCCACCTTTACCGAGGGCTAGTGTGGCATCACCCACCCGTGTAAGCCCCGCCATGTCTAGTGCCCAGGGATAGCAACCACTCACAGCACTGCTAATCCACAAGTTCCACTCGGAACTGCTGCATCAGCACAATAACACATTGCAGCCATGATCCTTGCCCTCCCCCTCAGCGCCATTTACCCAGCTACACCAGTACGACGACGGCCACGCATATGGTGAGGAGGCTCATACCCGATTTCGAAGCCGGGTTGCTGGTATCAAAGCCCAGAACTCTCCCTGCGCCCGGATCCTTCTTGAATTTGGCGTCAAATGGAGAGTGGTTGTGCTGCATGGCCATCAGCGTGTCCCTGACCGTCTTCGGCTTGTTGATCCATTCCTCTGCCCTCCCCTTGTGGTTGTCTCCCAGATCAGAGTAGCTATCAGCCCGGTGTTTCTCCTTGGCATCGTGCTCGCTGCTGGATACAGAGCCCGGCCGCTTGCTGCCCATATCAGCAGAAGTGGTGGCGGCAGCTACCAAGGAGGCCGAGATCCCTAAAGGAGGAGCCCGTCCGCCCATGGGTGATCCGTTCATCAGGGCACCCAGAGAGGGCACGGCGCTAGTCCTGCGCGGGTTGGGGCTCTGGCGGTTGAGCTCAGGCGGCTCGTCGGGCTTGGGAAAACCGTTAGGGAGAAGGATCCCATTGACCTGCCGCCCAACGCCATAATCCGAGCCTAGGCGGGGCGGCGGCCTCTCAGAGACCAGTGGGTAGCGGTCTAGGCACTGCGGTGGAGGGGGCTGCTGAGAGGCCCGCGAGATGCCTTCTGGGCCCCCCACCGTGTGTCCAATCTGCGCCATCTCCTTGGCGGTGAGCTGCGGCTTCACAGACGACGCAGTAGAGGAAGAGGAGGAGGTCGGCGGCCCCGGGGACCTGCCATCCTGGAAGCCGTGGGCCCTCTTCAGATGTCGGGCCGTCTCGATAACAAACTCTATGCGATCGGCGCCCTCGTAATTGACACAGCCCCTGCACACGGGCTCCGTGAAGTCCCAGATCATGGCCCATGGCATGCGGGGCAGGTCACACAGGTAACACGACTGTCTCCGGGAGGCGGCCACCGTGGCGGATGACATAGCAATAAAGATCAAGCCGCTCAAATCCAGTGAGAACGTGCACTCCCCGCCTCGGAGCTGAGCGTGTTCCAGGGGTGCAGCAAGTGGGGGGTACTCAGCCTCGGGGAGCTGGGCGGCGGCGCCCTCCGCCTTGGCTAAAGCGAGGTCCGGCTTCTGACATGCACACTACGCCCGGGATAAGGAGGAGGAGGAAAATATTCTCTGTGAAGTGCTCCTTCTCTCGCCTTCCTCAGCTGCACCGCTCCTGGGAGGGGGAGGAGGGAGAGCAGAGGGGGGAGGGGAAGCAGGCAAGTGATTGGCTGCGGCCTCAGTCACCAGAGGAGCCCCCCTCTCTAGACTGCCAAAAGCTCACAACAACTCTGGCCTTAACCCCTTCCTGCTCCAAGCCGGGCTAGTCCTGGCACGACATCGATATGTGCCGACTTGTCGCACTTATGGCATCCAACAGTTGCCCGCAGCTCGTTTCTAGCGGCAGTTCTTTCCGCACAACGCCTTCCCGCCTCTCGTCACAGACTCCCTGTTGAAGCCGGTGACGTCACGGCCGAGCTAACCGTTGTGATTCCAAGTTCTCTATTTACTTGATTCTTCGACAGTCCCAGTCCAGCCGCCACCGCCTCCTCTGTGCGCAGGCGCAGTAACTGTTGCACGCCCACGCTTCCTCGCCTGCTCTCCCTCCCCCTCATTCTTTGAACTGCTGCCAAGACAACAAACAAGAGCTGCTGCAGGAGATCCACTGACTCAGTTACTATGCTCTGCTGGGGGAGGGCGGCGCGGACTTTGTGCCTGTGATGCAAGCACATTTTCTCTGTCGTATAATTAGGGACAGATATGTGATCTTCCCACAATATTACTTGGGGGAGGCTGTTCATTTGAAGTGTATGAAATGCTGCTGGCGGCCATGTTACATGTGTATGTGCAGTCTGTGGCGGGCACGTGTTGCTGGGTGAGCATTAAGGGTGCTCTCAATACGAATGGATAGTGGAAGTGGTTAATAATTAGTGAAATGCTTTGAGGAAAACCAAATCTTTCCTGAAATGCCTGGGCTCCGCACATACAGGCAGGGCCCGCCCTCTCCCACAGGACATTACTGTGACTTGCTCCTTTTCTCTAGCTCTCCGCCATGTCTCGTATGAGCTGGAAGATCTCCTGTCCCTGTATATCACGCCATCAGACATCTCTGGCTCCAAATGGTGCACATTACTGTATAGACGAGGACATTATAGTAAGGCTACTTTTCACACTCGCGTTTGGTGTGGATCCGTCATGGATCTGCACAGGCGGATTTGCACCAATGCATCCGTTCAGAACAGATCCGTTTGTATTATCTTTAACGTTGCCAAAACGGATCCGTCTTGAACACCATTTGAAAGTCAATGGGGGACGGATCCGTTTTCTATTGTCAGTGAAAACTGATCCGTCCTTATTGACCTACATTGTCAGATCCGTTTGCCTCCGCATCGTCAGGTGGATACCAAAACGTTGCAAGCAGCGTTTTGGTGTCCGCCTCCAGAGCAGAACGGAGGCAAACTGTTGCATTCTAAACGGATCCTTATCCATTCAGAATGCATTAGGGCAAAACTGATCCGTTTTAGACTGCTTGTGAGAGTCCTGAAACGGAAACCAAAACACCAGTGTGAAAGTAGCCTAATCCACAAAGCTGGATAAGGCCTCAGAGCTGGGGGCAGTAGGGGCCCTGTGGCCCCGCAGTGAGTAGATGGTACAGCATGCTGCCATGGTATCCTGGAACTGGCTTATTTTCCACTACAAACATATAACCTCTGATGGGCACTGGGCTTTTCATCCAGATGTATTGCTTCTGGGCAGCAGATCACTGTTCACACAGCACAATCAGCTGCCTGAAAGATAATGATCACCAGCACATTTATATAGGCCTATTATTGTGAATGAGTGTTTGTAGTAATGCTTGTTCCCTATAAGGACTCATGCACACCAACTTTTTTTTTAAATCCACATCTGCATTTTTTTGCAGGGTCGCATACATTTTAAACAATGCAACAACACTCTGCAAACACAAATAATAAAGTAAATATGATAGTGCTATAATCAGTATAGAAAATGTACTAATACTACGTTATAAGTGTGAGATTCTTGGCAAATACATTATGTACAAATCTATTAGTGCCTGTCTGCCAATGACAAGGCAATCATACTACCTCCGCTTGTGCTACACCAACCTTCATTAAATTCAGGTTCCACATGCATGGTGTGGAACCTACATTCCCTGAACATAATGGAGGCTGGTATGGCATTTAACCGCCTAACGCAGGATCGCGTTCCGGAGGCGGCTCACTCAGGCACAGTCACGCATCTACGTGTCATCTCGCGAGACGCGAGATTACGCTCACAGCTGGCCTGCGATGCAGGACAAGTTCGTCATCAGCCTGCCAGCCAATGATCAGCGATGACAAGCTGATGATTTTCAAAAAACGAATCAGAAGCCATATAACACATTGGGCCAGATTTATCACGACTCTGACAGCTCACTCCACTTTCACATATGGCTAAAGTCAGTTTTAGCCTAGTCAGATTTATGATCGCCCCTTTAAGACTGTAATAAATGTGGTTTGACGGTAGCAGTTTATCCGTCAGTAAGCAGCTTTACAAAAGTCGCACGTTTTTATGAAAAAGTCGCATGTTCTATTAAAAAGTCTCATAAGATAAGCATGGTCCTCACTGGAGTGTAGTTGCGACTTTTTTGCGACTTTTTAAAAAAGTCCCAATAGTAAATCTGTCTAGAGATTCATTTACATACGAAAACACGCCCACTTTCAGAAAACTGGCGAGCATAGTGCAGAACAGAAAAAAGTCGCAAATTTGTGCGCAGTTTTAGCCTTTGGGACTTTTTTGCGACTTTTCCACTCCACAAAAGTGACTTTGCCTAATGATATATCTGGCTCATTAAATTTATAAACATAAGGTGTTGAATGGCTTCTGTGCTCCTCTGCTTGTCCTTTTCGTCGGTTGGTTCCAGCAGAGGAGCACACATCACAGTGAGTACACCCAACAGATCACCCCAATTAACCCCTTGATCGCCCCTGTCAATCACCCAGTGAAAGGGGAAAAAGTGATCAGTGTAAACTGTCACTTTTTTTTTTTCACTGGTATTGACGGTTAGGTTTAGGATAGTTTAGGCCCCTTGGTTAGGTAGTTAGCGATCATTTAGCGTCCAGCCCACCGCACCGCAGTCACTAATTCGCTGATTAGCGTATCGCTAATCAGCTTTTGTACTTTTATAGAACTGATCACAGTCAGATCTATAATAGTATTAGTGTCACCTTAGCTCGCCCTCCACCCAAAACACAGTGTTTGCCCGATCAGGCCTGATCGGTCACCCACACGTGCGTTCACCCACGCCCGCCCCGCTGCAGTGGCAACAAAATTATTTTATTTTTTTATGACTGCACAACCACTTTACAAGCGCTGCGGCAATAAAAAAAATCAGTTTTTATATTTTTTTATCAATCGCAGCGGCCTCGGGTACTTCGCTAGCCTCCCATTTGTAAGACAGGCTTGCTTTTTTTCTTGGGTAGTCTCAGGGAATACCCCTAAATTTAGTTGCCCAAATGTCAAACAAGGGGTATTCTTCTGAAGAGGCCTACAGGCTTCTGACCCAGTCGGATGAGGAATGGAAACCCTCATCTGACGAATCCAGCGGGTCAGAATATGAACCTGTAGAAATCAGTGGCAGTCTTACTCAAAGTTCGGACGAGGAGGTTGAGGTCCCTGATAGCACCAGGCGTACCCGGCCCCGTGTTGCTAGATCACAGGGGTAAATAAAATATTCCATGCAGTGTCCTTTTTTATTTGTAACCCTTTTTACTGGTCCACTTAATAGATGCACTGGGAACTCTCCCAGTGCATACACGAAACAGACAAACAAGATGCTAACTAAGGCCCCTTGCAGACGAGCGTGTCCGGATTATGTCCGGACGCGTTCAGTTAAAACTGCGCGATTTTGAAAACAAAGCCATTCAGTTTTGTTTGCGATCGCGTTCAGTTTTTATCGCGCGGGTGCAATGCGATTTACTGCGTTTTGCACGCATGTGATAAAAAAACTGAATGTTTACAAACAACATCTCTTAGCAACCATCTGTAATCGCATCCATACTTGCTTGCGGATGCGATTTTCACACATCCCCATTCACTTCTATGGGGCCAGCGTTGTGTGAAAATCACAGAATATAGAACTGTGCTGTGATTTTCACGCAACGCAAAAGTGATCCATGAAAACCACCGCTCATGTACACAGACCTATTTAAATGAATGGGTCTGGATTCTGTGCGGGCTCAATCCGTTCGCATCACGCATTGCACCCACATGGAATTCTCGCCGGTGTGAAAGTGGCCTAAGGGCTTGTTTACATGACCGTTGCCCCTCCGTGCTGTGGTCCGCAATGCACGGGCCCCGGCCGTGGGGCTGCCGCATGTGGATCGCGACCCCATTCACTCGAATGAGGTCCGTGATCCATCCGTTCCGCAAAAAGAAAAAGTTCTATCTTTTTGCAGTGTGGACACACGGAATGGAACCCACGGAAGCACTCAACTGTGCTTCTGTATCTCCAGATTTGCGGGCCTCACTACAGCAACGGCCGTGTGAATGAGCCGTAAGGCTAGTTTCACACTAGCGGCAAAGAACTCCGGCGGGTGAACAGCCTGTCGGATCCGTGCTGCCACTATTAATAGTTTTATTCCGACCACCTCTTGGCATGTTTGCCTTGCTGCACCCGGAACTCCTGCCCGCCCCCATTATAGTCAATGGGGCCGGAGAGGTAGTCCAGGGGAACATGTGCACTAGCGGCAGCACGGATCCGACAGGCTGTTCACCCGCCGAAACAGCATGTCGGAGTTCCTTCACGCTAGTGTGAAACTAGCCTTAGTGCTTATGCACACAAATGTATTTTCTTTTCGTGTCCATTCTGTATTATTTTTTTTGCGGACCATATGCGGAACCATTCACTTCATTGGGTCCACAAAAAAAATGGAAGTTACTCTGTGTGCATTCCATTTCCGTATGAACGTTCCGCAAAAAAATTAAACATGTCCTATTATTGTCTGCATTACGGACAAAGATAGTTCTGTTCTGTGAAGGGCCAGCTGTTCCGTTCCGCAAAATACGGAATGCACATGGATGTCATCCATATTTTTTGCGGACCTCAAAATACATACAGTCGTGAGCATGAGCCCTTACAAGCTATACGATAGGCGTTTAGTACAGGAAAATCGGCCTCTGTACCACCAATGAGTGTGCCACATGCAATTTCTTAGTGGCAGAACTGCATCGCTAAATGTGTGGAAACACATACGCTTTTTTAAAAACAATCAGGGTGGGTTCACGTCACGTTTTATGCCTCCATTTGAAGTATTTGTTTGGGGAAAAAAGAATACAAAAACACAGCAGATTATGTTCTTGTATCCTGCACAATCCAGTAAAAAAGGTATATATTTTTTATTTCGTTTTTTAAAATGGAACTGTATGGCATCAGTCTGAGACATCATGTTTTATGCCTCCATTTCAGGTATATGTTAGAAAAAAAGATACAAAAACGCAGCACACCACATTCTTGTATCCTGCATAGTGCAGTAAAAAAAAAAGTGTATATTTTATTTTTACAATGGAACTCTGGTGAACAGATACCATATACAGGTGCAACTCGAAAAATTAGAATATCGTACAAAGGTCCATGTATTTCAGTAATGCAAATTAAAAGGAGTTGCATTAACGCAGCTTAAAATTAGAATTTTGTGAAAAGGTTCAATATTCTAGGCTAAAAGTGTCACACTCTAGTCAGCTAATTAATCCATACCCCCTGAGCAAAGGGTACCTGAGACTGTGACTTTGGGGTTTCATAAGCTGTAAGCCATAATCATCCAAATGATAACAAATAAAGGCCTGAAATATCTCGCTTTGCATGTAATGAGTCTATCTCATATGTTAGTTTCACCTTTTAAGTTGCATTACTGAAATAAATGAACTTTGCACGATATTCTAATTTTTCAAGTTTCACCTGTATATGTTTTTTTTGTATACGTTAAAAGGATGCGAAAAACTGTGATATGAACCCCATCCTTAAAGAGGATCTTTCATTGGTTTATAGTAAGGGAGATAAATATCTCCAAAGACATACTGATAGGGACCTTAGATTGTGAGCCCCATTGGGGACAGTTGGATAATGTCTGTAAAGCGCTGCAGAATATAGTAGCGCTATATAAGTGCATAAAATAATAATAATATCTGTACATGCAGGGTGAACCCCCCCCCCCCGGTTCTGCCACCCTGCATGTTTTTTTAAAATAACGCTATTGCGCCTCCTGTATAGGGAGAAGACGCAGTCTTTCTCTGTGGGCGTCTCCTTCTCCCCTGGCTGTAGTGTTGTCCAATTGCAGCGCAGAGCGTCACAGCCAGGGACGCAGGTACAGATATTTATCTCCATTACTACAAACCAATGAAAGGTCCTCTTTAAATATATACGTTTTTTGTATATGTTAGGCTACGTTCACATTGGCGTTTCAGTTTCCGTTTGTGAGATACGTTCAGGGGTCTCACAAGCGGTCCAAAACAGATCCGTTTTTGCCCTAATGCATTCTGAATGGATAAGGATCCGCTCAGAATGCATCAGTTTGCCTCCGTTCCACTCTGGAGGTGGACACAGCGTTTTGGTGTCCGCCTGACGATGCGGAGGCAAACGGATCCATCCTGACTTACAATGTAAGTCAATGGGGACAGATCCGTTTTCACTGACACAATAAAAAATGAATCCGTCCCCCATTGACTGATGCTGTTCAAGACGGATCCGTTAGGGCTCTTTCACACTTGCGTTCTTTTCTTCCGGCATAGAGTTCCGTCGTTGGGGCTCTATGCCGGAAGAATCCTGATCAGTTTTATCCTAATGCATTTTAAATGGAGTGAAATCCGTTCAGGATGTCTTCAGTTCCGGAACGGAATGTTTTTTGGCCGGAGAAAATACTGCAGCATGCTGCGCTTTTTGCTCCGGCCAAAAATCCTGAAGACTTGCCGCAAGGCCGGATCCGGAATTAATACCCATTGAAAGGCATTGATCCGGACTTAAGCTAAACGTTGTTTCAGCGCATTGCCGGATACAACGTTTAGCTTTTTGGTTACCATGGCTGCCGGGACGCTAAAGTCCTGGCAGCCATGGTAAAATGTAGTAGGGAGCAGTATACTTACCGTCCGTGCGGCTCCCGGGGCGCTCCAGAGTGACGTCAGGGCGCCCCAAGCGCATGGATCACGTGATCGCACGGCACGTCATCCATGCGCATGGGGCGCTCTGACGTCATTCTGGAGCGCCCCGGGAACCGCACGGACTGTAAGTATACTTCTCCCCCGCTCCTACTATGGCAACCAGGACTTTAATAGCGTCCTGGCTGCCATAGTAACACTGAAAGCATTTTAAAGACGGATCCGTCTTCAAATGCTTTCAGTACACTTGCGTTTTTCCGGATCCGGCGTGTAATTCCGGCAAGTGGAGTACACGCCGGATCCGGACAACGCAAGTGTGAAAGAGGCCTTACAGATAATACAAACGGATCCGTTCTGAACACATACATGCGGTTGTATTATCTGAACAGAAGCGTTTGTGCAGATACATGACGGATCCGCACCAAACACGAGTGTGAAAGTAGCTTTAAATGGATGGGAAAAAATGTGATGTGAACCCAGCCTTACAGGGGCTCTTTAAATCAATCAGTTAGTACTGTACACCTGAAGAGTGCAGGCTCCTTCAATTCACTACCATGTCTCAGAATTGACATTTCGCAGCTGAGCTCCTGTTAAGGGTTAAACTTGTCGCTGAAGCTCAGCTCTCCCAGTTTTTCCCCTTGAAAGGCCTTCCATGTACAGAATGATAAGGCAGCGACTGTTTACGTGAGCGGGAGGACAGAGCAGCAGGAAGGGAAGAGGGAGGGGCTGGCTCTGTGCCAGCGCTGGAGGGCCTTCTAGTACGCGTGCGCGGCGCGTCTGTAGTGCTGGGCAGCTTAGCCTGACATTCCAAGGAGAAAGAGAATATCAGTGCTGCGTCATTGCGCCGTCCTAATATAGCTCGCTCTACTAGGAACTTTCTGTAACCTGGCCTGTTTCGGATCGTGCGCCAATAAGTCAGTCGGGTCGTAAATCGTGTCTGCTGTTGCAAGGGCATTTACTTTCCGCCCAGTACGTCTCCTCAGACGTTGCAGGGCGCGGCTATCATGGCGCTAAGACTGTTCGCCGTCTATTAAAGCCCATGTGTGTCTGCGGCTTTCCTGAGTACTGTATGTGACGTGTGTAACAGGCTAGGACAGCTGGGCATGTGTGCTAATGGATGGCGGGGCTTCTGTTCACAGCCCACATCCGGGTATTTTTCACCATGTGCCCCTGTGTATAAATATAGCGAGAGGCATGCAGCGTAGTAATGAGGAACAAAGAGGACATTATCTGAGATGTGGAACAACCGGATTGGTAGCTTCGGCGGGAAGGCGGAAACGCTCCCTTCACCCTTGTGCTGCAGACAGATCGCTGACTTGCTCTGCATTTGGATATGTCCTTGGGAATTTCCAGAAAAGCTAACTAAGTATCCTGCTCTCCGCGTGGATCATGTTACAGCCATTGGGACACGAGGCCAGCGCTGCTTCCAGTCATCCTTCTGTTCCCTTATTTCTGGGCCTGTGCACCATATTATGTGTCTGCATACACAGAACAACACCACAAATCCCAGTAAACTACACGTGCAATGAGGCTGCATGAAAGCATAGGGGTTTTTTTTAGTGCCGTTTTTCTGCACTTTTCCATATTTATTTTTTATTTCCCTTTTCTTTTTGTGTCCAGATTTTAGCTGAGCGTGTGTAGGAAATGTGACATGCAGGATGCGCAAATGCGTTCTGCTACTGGCAATTCCAATTTGGTGGCTTTTATTTTGTTTTTATTTTAACCCTGTTTGTTGAAGCAGGGTCATGTTTGCAGCAAAACATAGGGTTTATTAGACACCCTGATCACACAGGTGATTCTTGGGAGGGAAGCATTTGCTTGTTGCTATGCCATTGCTAGTCCCCATGCTGGGCAGTGGTTTCCCAGAGGCAGATCTCTATTAGCACGATCTGCCACCAAAATTACTTATGTTTAGCATATCGTGAATAAAACAAAATTGTGGCACATATCCTTTATGTATTTGGAGCAGCAAGTGTGCCGTAAATTCTGGCACAAATATCAATACTTTCCAGATGCAGTGACATTGATGTATCTATCCCTTACCCTGAGTTCAGACCTGAGCGTTTCACAGCGCGTAGCCGCTCAACAAGGCGAAACCAATGATTCCCTATGGGAATGGGTCCCACCGGGGTGTTTTACAGCGCGTACAATCGCACTGTAAAACGCCCGACACTCAAACAAGTTCTTGAGCTTTTTTGAGGTGTTTTGTCGCGCGTTCCCGTACATAGACTTTCGGGAACGCGCGACAATGTGTGTTCGCCTGTCTCTGTATGCGCGATTGTAAACGCCGGTACAATCGCGCATACAGAGCGCTCGTTTCAGAACGCTCAGGTCTGAACCCCCTGTAAGGCCTCTTTCACATGGGCGAGGGCTGGATGCGTTAAGGGCAAAAAAAAACCTGTTTTTCACCAGCTTATTTGTGGCTTTTTTTTTTTGTTACAACCCCTTTAAAAGAGGACCTTTTACCTCTCATGCATTCACCATGTAAGGACAAGTCTGGAGCATCTATTCTTATGGCTATATGGTGTGCAAACCTTTATCACTTCTTTTAGAAATTATGAATGAATTGCTAGCAGTCTGCAGAGGTGTGGTAAGAAGTTTTGGAGGCTGTACCCGCACAGACTCATTCTATCCAATCAGTGCTGCCAATGTCAGGCTGTGCAGGGACACCTCCTTAACTGGTTACCACCCCTGTGTACCCTTGCTGCAGACAGCTAGCAATTTATTCATAACTTCTAGTAGAAATACTAAAGGAATGGCACACCATATAGCTATAAGAATAGATGCTCCAGAAATGTTATTACATGGGGAATGCATTTAGCTAATATAACAGGCAGGGTTGCATCGCGTATCGAATAATCCAATACTTTTTGTTCCTGTATCGATTCGATACCAGGATTTGCCTTTTATCGATACTAGGCTCCCCCCTGTGCCGCTGCTGCCACCGATGAGAGAGGAAGGACTGTGGCCACTGCGGCACCAATGAAGATAATTAACGTTTAATACAGATACAGGAGGCGGGTGCCGGCGCCAGAATCACATAGCCGGCACCTGGTCTATGACAGGGAGCTGCGATCGGCGGCAGTTAACCCCTCAGATGCAGCACCTGAGGTGTTAACTGCAGCTGATCGAAGCTCTCTGTCATAGTCGGGTGACGGCAATGTGATTCTGTCACCAGCTCCCGCCTCCTGTATCTGTATTAAACGTTAATTATCTTCATTCATGGCGCAGTGTGCCCACCCCAGTTACAAATAATTGTTGGCAGTGGCCACAGGGTCCCCTAGCCTCATTGCATATCACTTCATCTGAAAAGTCCAAACTAAATAAAATATTTAAAAAATCTCCTATGCAGTGAACGCTGAAACAGAAAAAAAAAAATATGATTTGCCTTTTTTCTGTCACCTTGTCCCCCCCAAAAAATAGGATTGGACTGTTCAATTATGGGCCCGGATGTTCCATAAAATGCGGAATGCTCGCGGCTTTTTGGGGGTTTTATTATATTTTTTTTTGCATGGTATTGAATGGTATCGAGTATCCCAATACTTTTTTCTGGTATCGAAATCGAATCAAAATTTTGGTATCATGACAGGTCCTTTTTAATGACCAGGCACTTTTTTGTGATTTAGCGCATGCAGTGGTTTATCAGTTGTAACTTTATTAAACTGAATACCAAATTAAATTATTAAATTGGGTTCCCTATTTTGTCATTTTGCTGTATCATATGTAGAGTTTTGCATGAATGGCCGATAATGTTGGAAATTTTGGTTGGAGCAGGTGTTTTTATGTGTATTATATTTTTACTTTATTTATTTTTGCACAGATCTCCCAAGCTATGAGGTCATTAAGGACTAGCGCTGTACATGTACGACGGGCGCAGCTGGACTCCTGCTGTATGCACCGGCATCCGTGAAAACGCTGATGCTGGCGCATTAACCCTTGATGTGCAGCGCTGTCCGCGGCACGTGCGATGTCTGTAGAGGGAGGGAGCACCCATCGGGTGACTATGATATTGTGTAAAACTTAAATTAAAAAAAGTATACATATTTGGTATCGCCTTGTCTTTAAGAACCTGCTCTATAAAGATGTCACACAAACTAACCCCTCAAGTGAATACCATAAATAAAATAAAAACTATGAAAAAAGCTATTTTTTTGTCGCCTTACATCACAAAGTGTAATACCAAGTGATACGCACCCCAAAATAGTACCAATCAAACGTCATCTCATACCGAAAAAAATAAGCCCCTACATAAGACAACCGCCCCCCCCCCAAAATATATATATATATATATATATATATATATATATAGACACAAAAGAAATCTTTTTTTTTTCAAAAATGCTTTATTATGTAAAACTGAAACAAACAAACCCCAAAAAGTAGTCATATTTGGTATTGTCACGTCCGTAACAACCTGCTCTATAAAAATACAACATAATCTAACCTGTCAAATGAACATTGTAAATAACAAAAATTAAAACTGCCGAAAAGGCTTATCCCGTAGTTTCCTAAATGGGGTCACTTTTTTGGAGTTTCTACTCTAGGGGTGCATCAGGGGGTCTTTAAATTTGATATCGCAAGTTAAAATTGTCCCAGTGAAATCTGCCCTCCAAAAACCATATGGCGTTCCTTTCCTTCTGTGCCCTGCCAGAAACACCACAGATGGGGTGTTTCTGTAAGCTACAGAATAAGGCTATATGCACACTACCGTTGTGTGTTTTGCGGTCCGCAAAACATGGATGGCGTCAGTGTGCGTTACGCAATTTGTGGAACGGCACAGACAGCCATTAATATAGCTGCCTATTCTTGTCCGCAAAGCGGACAAGAATAGAACAGGTTATATATATTTTTTTACGGAGCAACTGATACGGACAGTTGTCTCGGATGCGGACCAAAACAACGGTCGTGTGCATGTACCCTAAGGGTAATAAATATTGAGTTTTGGTTGGCTGTTAACCCTTGCTTTGTTACTGGGAAAAATGGATTAAAATTGAAAATCTGCCAAAAAAGTGAAATTCTGAAATTTCATCTACATTTTCCTTTAAGAGAGTTTGTAAAAATCACTTTTGAATACCTTAAAGGGTGTAGTTTCTAAAATGGGGCCATTTATGGGTGGTTTCTATTATGTAAGCCTCCCAAAGTGACTTCAGACCTGAACCGGTCCTAAAAAAATTGGGTTTTGGAAATTTTCGGAAACATTTCAAGATTTGCTTCTAAACTTCTAAGCCTTCTAACGTCCCAAAAAAAAAAGAAAATATAATTTACAAAATGATCCAAACATGAAGTAGACATATGGGAAATGTAAAGTAATAACTATTTTAGGAGCTATCACTATCTGTTTTAAAAGCAAAGAAATTGAAATTTTGAAAATTGCAAATTTTTCAAAATTTTGGGTAAATTTGGTATTTTTTTTTATAAATAAAAATGAAATATTTTGACTCATATTTACCACTGTCATGAAGTACAATATGTGATGAGAAAACATTCTCAGAATGGCTTGGCTAAGTAAAAGCGTTTTAAAGTTATCACCACATAAAATGACACGTCAGATTTGCAAAAATCAGTGTGGTCCTTAGGCCTCTTTCACACGAGCGAGATTTCCTCGCGGGTGTAATGCATGAACACATTGCACCCGTACTGAATCCGGACCCATTCATTTCTATAGGGCTGTGCACATGAGTGGTGATTTTCACGCATCACTTGTGTGTTGCGTGAAAATCGCAGCATTTTTTATATTCTGCGTTTTTCACGCAACGCAGGCCCCATAGAAGTGAATGGGGCTGCGTCAAAATCACAAGCAAGTGCGGATGCGGTGCGATTTTTCACGCTCGGTTGCTAGGAGACGATCGGGATGGGGACCCGATCATTATTATTTTCCCTTATAACATGGTTATAAGGGAAAATAATAGCATTCTTAAAGGGGTTGTCCGGGTTCAGAGCTGAACCCGGACAGCCCTCCATTTTCACCCTGGCAGCCCCCTGACATGAGCATCGGAGCACTTCATGCTCCGATGCTCTCCTTTGCCCTGCGCTAAATCGCGCAGGGCAAAGGCATTTTTAGGAGTTCCGGTGACGTACCGGGGCTCTCCATGGGGCTGACAGGAACCCCGGTGACGTCACCGGCACTGAAGGGCGGGATTTAGCTCTGCCCTAGCCAGTAAAATGGCTAGGGTAGAGCTGAAGCCCGCCCCTCAGAGCCGGTGACGTCACCTGAACACACTGCCGGGCGGAAGTTACCGCCCGGCAGTGTGTTATTGAAAACAAAAGAGCTCGTGCCCTGCGCGATCTAGCGCAGGGCACAGGAGCGCATCGGAGCATGAGATGCTCCGATGCTAGGCTCAGGGATGCTGCCGGGGTGAAAATAAGGGTATGTCCTGGGTTCAGCTCTGAACCCGGACAACCCCTTTAATAGAGAATGCATAGTACAATAGGGCTGGAGGGGTTAAAAAATATATATATATAGCGCGCCTAATCCACTTGATCGCGCAGCCCGGCTTCTCTTCTGTCTTCTTTGCTGTGCACAGGAAAAGGACCTTTGATGCCATCACTGCGCTCATCACATGGGCCGTCAGATGATCCATCACCATGGTAAAAGATCATGTGATAAGCACAGAGACGTCATCAAAGGTCCTATTCCTCAAAGAAGAAGACAGAAGAGATGCCGGCTGCGCGATCAAGTGGATTAAGGTGAGTTATATTATTTTTAAATATTTTTTTTTAACCCCTCCAGCCCTATTGTACTACGCATTCTGTATTCAGAATGCTATATTTTTCCCTTATAACATGTTATAAGGGGAAATAATACAATCTACACAACACCTAACCCAAACCTGAACTTCTGTGAAGAAGTTCGGGTCTGGGTACCACATTCCGTTTTTTATCATGCGCGTGCAAAACACAATTGCATACCTACTCGCGCGGGTTTTGCCGCAACGCATCCGGACCTTATCTGGACACGCTCGTCTGCAAGGGGCCTTAACCCCTTAAGGACTCAGACCTATTTCACCTTAAGGATTTGGCCATTTTTTGCAAATCTGACCAGTGTCACTTTTTAAAGGGATTCTAGTCATCAGAAATGAGGCCTATAACCTAAACATAGTGAGCGGACGTTAGAGAGGTGGCGATGAACTGAGGTAGGCGGATCTAATGAAAGGGAGGGCGGCAATTTCACTTCAGAAGGCTGCGCTGGGCACCTAAACGAGATGGCTGCAGCCGGGCACCCTTCACCATGAGACCTCCCCTTGATATAAACCAGTTTTTTATGATTATAGAGCCACAGGTGCATTTGATAAAGTCACTTTAGTATTCAGTGTATTACTAGGGACATCGCCATATGTTTAGGTTATAGGCCTCATTTCTGATGACAGAATCCCTTTAAGTGCTTTAAAATGCTTTGACTTATCCAGGACATTCTGAGATTATTTTTTCGTCACATATTGTATTTCATGACGCTGGTAAAATGAAGTAAAAAATTATAATTTTTATTTATAAAAAAAAATACCAAATTTACCAAAAATTTGTAAATAATTGCAAATTTCCAAGTTTCTATTTCTCTACTTCTATAATACATAGTAATACCTCCAAAAATAGTTATTACTTTACATTCCCCATATGTCTACTTCATGTTTGGATCATTTTGGGAATGATATTTTATTTTTTGGGGATGTTAAAAGGCTTAGAAGTTTAGAAGCAAATCTTGAAAATTTTCAGAAACCCAATTTTTAGGGACCAGTACAGGTCTGAAGTCACTTTGCGAGGCTTACACAATAGAAACCACCCAAAAATGACCCCATTTTATAAACTACACCCCTCAAGGTATTCAAAACTGATTTAACAAACGTTGTTAACCCTTTGTGTTCCACAAGAATTAATGGAAAATAGAGATACAATTTCAAAATTTCACTTTTTTGGCAGATTTTCCATTTTAATAATTTTTTTCCAGTTACAAAGCAAGAGCTAACAGCCAAACCAAACTCAATATTTATGGTCCTGATTCTGTAGTTTACAGAAACACCCCATATGCGGTCGTAAACTGCTGTACGGGCACACGGCAGGGCGCAGAAGGAAAGGAATGCCATACGTTTTTTTCGAGGGCAGGTTTTGCTGGACTTTTATTTATTTATTTTTTTACACCATGTCTCATTTGAAGCCCCCCCCCTTATGCACCCCTGGAGTAGAAACTCCATAAAAGTGACCCCACGGTAACAAGAACTAGCTGTTTTGGCACAGTTTTTATTTTTTGCTATTTACAACATTCATATGATAGGTTAGATCATGTGATATTTTTATAGACCAGGTTGTCATGGACTGCTGCGATACCTAATATGTATACTTTTTTTATTTATTTATGTAAGTATTACACAATGATTTCATTTTTGAAGCAAAAAAAATCATGTTTTAGTGTTTCCATAATCTGAGAGCCATAATTTTTTTTCAGTTTTTGGGCAATTACCTTGGGTAGGGTATGATTTTTGCGGGATGAGATGACGGTTTTATTGGCACTATTTTGGGGTGCGAGTGACTTTTTGATTGCTTGCTATTACACTTTTTGTGATGTAAGATGACAAAAAATGGTTTATTTAGCACAGTTTTTACGGTGTTCATCTGAGGGGTTAGGTCATGTGATATTTTTATAGAGCCGGTCGATACGGACGCGGTGATACCTAATGTGTATACTTTTATTTTATTTATGTAAGTTTTACACAATAATATCATTTTTGATACAAAAATAAAATCATGTTTTAGTGTCTCCATATTCTGAGCCATAGTCTTTTTATTTTTTGGGCGATTGTCTCAGGTAGGGGCTAATTTTTTTGCAGGATGAGGTGACGGTTAGATTGGTACTATTTTGGTGGGCAAACGCCTTTTTGATCGCTTGCTGTTGTACTTTTTGTGATGTAAGGTGACAAAAAAATTGTTTATTTAGCACAGTTTTAAATTTTTAAGGTGTTAGGTCATGTGATACATGATCCCCCCCCCCAGCGTTATTACATTTTTGTGAGACAAGGTTACCAAAAATTGAAATTTTAAAATTACATCTCCATTTGCCATTAACTGTTGAGGAACACCTAAAGGGTTAATAAAGTTTGTATAATCAGTTTTGAATACCTTGAGAGGTGTAGTTTCTTAGATGGGATCACTTTTAGGAAGTTTTTACTCCAGGGGGGCTTCAAAAGGGACATGGTGTCAATAAAAAAGGCCATCAAAATCGGCCTTCCAGAAACCATGTCGGTCCTTTCCTTTTGCGTCCCCCCTTTTACTGATACAGCAGTTTAAGACCACAAATGTGGCGTTTCTGTAAACTGCAGTATCAGGGTAATAAATTTTAAATTTTGTTTGGTTGTTAACCCTTGTTTTGTTACCGGAAAAAATGGATTGAAATGGAAAAGTGCCAAAAATAGTGGTTTTGGCACAGTTTTTTTTTTTTTTAACTGTGTTAATCTGAGGGGTTAGGTCATGGGATATTTTTACAATTATTTAGTTTTTTTTTTTTTTACAATTATTTTGGTTTTTTATCCTTTTGATACCGAAACATATTTTTTTTTTTTTGTATCTCTAAAGTCTGTGTCCTTTTTTTTTTTTTTTTTAATCCGATTATCTTATGTGGGGGCTCATTTTTTGTGCGATGAGACTACGGTTTTATTGGCACTATTTTGGGGGCTTGCTATTAAACTTTTTGATATGTAAGGTGACAAAAAATCTTTTTTTGCACCTATTTTTTATTTTTTTTGACCATGTTAATCTGAGGGGTTGGGTCATGGGGTATTTTTATAGAGGAGATTCTTACGGACATGGTGATACCTAATAATAAGTCAACCTTTTTTTTTACAATTATTTAGGTTTTTGACTATATTATCCTTTTTGATACAAACAAAAAATGTTTGTATCGCTAAAGTCTAAGGCCTCTTTCACACGACAGTATGTCCATTTCAGTGTTTTGCGGTCCGTTTTTCACGGATCCGTTGTTCCGTTTTTTGCTTCCGTTGTGGTTCCGTTTCCGTTCCGTTGTTCCGTTCTGTTTTTCCGTATGGCAAATACAGTATACAGTAATTTCATATAAAAAATTGGGCTGGGCATAACATTTTCAATAGATGGTTCCGCAAAAAACGGAACGGATACGGAAGACATACGGATGCATTTCCGTATGCATTCCGTTTTTTGCGGACCCATAGACTTTAATGGAGCCACGGAACGTGATTTGCGGCCAAATATAGGACATGTTCTATCTTTAAACGGAACGGAAAAACGGAAATACGGAAACGGAATGCACACGGAGTACATTCCGTTTTTTTTGCGGAACCATTGAAATGAATGGTTCCGTATACGGACCGTATACGGACCGCAAAAAACGGCCCGCAAAACGGAAAAAAAAAACGGTCGTGTGAAAGAGGCCTAAGTGTCATTTTTATTTTTTTCCGATTATCTTATGTGGGGGCTCATTTTTTGCGGGATAAGACTACGTTTTTTCCCCCACTATTTTGGGGGCTATATGACTTTTCGATCTCTTGCTATTAAACTTTTTATTATCTAAGGTGACAAAAAAAACTTTTTTTTTCACCTTTTTATTTTTTTCTGGACCGTGTTAATGTGGGGGGTTAGGTCATGGGGTAGTTTTATAAAGGAGATTATTACCAATGCGGCGATACCTAATATGTCTACTTTTAATAAATTATTTTAGTTTTTTTGGGTGTCTCAAGTCTGAGAAACAGTGCTAAATTGGGATATAAATGTAGTACTCCATGGAAGTGTGATACTCCCTGAAGCAACCATCAATGCGGAGGATCGGGGCACGTGTCGCACTGAGTAGTGGTGTCCTTCCGTATCCCCCTCCTGCGACACTCTCTGCACTTTTTTGGGGTTTATCCCTTCTTTCCAGTATGGGGGACCACACCTGGAAAGTGTTGGCCAGGGACGATACGGGCGCCTACAGTTCCCGAGGTACTCCGGCCTGCTCTTTCCCGGTCCGAAAAGATCAGGGCCTTGAGGACTGCCTCATAGAACTGGAGGAATGTCCCTGTGCTGCCAGCGCTTCGAGATAGTACAAAAGAGTTGTACATGGCAACCTGTACCAAGTAGACCGCAACTTTTTTGTACCATGCCCGTGTTTTGCGCCTGGCCTTATATGGCTTGAGGACTTGATCCGAGAGATCAATTCCTCCCATATACCGATTGTAGTCAACGATACAATCTGGCTTGAGGACCGTTGCCGCGGTACCTCGCACAGGGACAGGGGTGATGCCGTTACCATGAATTGTGGACAGCATAAGGACATCCCTTATACTTGACCAGCAACAGGTTTCCAGTGGTAAGAGCACGGGTCTCACCCCTGGGGATAGGTACCTGGAGGGGGTGGGCAGGGAGGCCGCATTGATTTTTCCGCACGGTCCCACAAGCGGATGTGGATCTGGCAGCAAGGGACTGGAACAAGGGGATACTGGTATAAAAGTTATCCACGTAAAGGTGGTAACCCTTATCCAGCAGTGGGTACATAAGGTCCCACACAAGTTTCCCGGTAGCACCCAGAGTGGGGGGACATTCTGGGGGTTGATTCCGGGAATCTCGCCCCTCGTATACACAAAATTTGTAAGTGTACCCTGAGGTACTCTCACAAATTTTGTATAGCTTCACGCCATACCTCGCCCACTTGGAGGGCACATACTGGCGGAAAATGAGTCTCCCCTTGAACGCAATGAGAGACTCATCAACCGCGACCTCCCTTCCAGGTACATAGGCCTCCATGAATTTGGCCCCAAAGTGATCGATGACCGGCCATATCTATACAGACGGTCATAGGCAGGATCACCTCGGGGGGGACAGGCTGCATTATCGGAATAATGCAGACATTTCCGGATGGCCTCAAACCGGGAGAGTGTCATGGCCGTACTGTAAAGTGGGGTCTGGTATAGGACATCCCCACTCCAGTACAGCCTGACACTGGGTTTCTTGACCAGGCCCATATGCAGCACGAGGCCCCAAAATGTCCTCATTTCGGCTGCACTGACCGGCGTCCAGCCACCAGGCCTGGGCAGAAAGGACCCCGGGTGTTGAGCGACAAACTGTAAGGCGTACAGATTCGTCTGCTCCACCATCAGATTTACCAGTGGGTCACTGAAAAAATGACAAAAAAAAGTCATATTCAGTGTAGCCCACTGTGGAAATCTGGATTCCTGATTGGCCTACAAAATCAGGAATCACGGGCTCGTATCGCTCTGGGCTACACCAGACAAGTTCACCGCAGGGTGCTCCGATGGATTTAACTGGTGGGCCGGGAAACCAGTACGAGCCCCAGAGCTGCTCGTACTAGTGTGGGCCACAGGGTCCCTAACATGGCGGTCCCCTTGCTCCGCCTGGTGGCAGTCTCCGCCGCCTTGGGGGCTCATCATCGCTAGATGATGAGGAGGATGCGGATGACAACAGGAATGTGGGGTCATCCTCGTCCTCACTGGGACTCTTGGAGTCGGAGGCAAGCTGGTGTATGCTTCCTCGGCCGAGAACATCCGGCGGGCCATAGGGGAGTGTGTATATGTGCATGTGTGTAAATCTTTATTTGGTGTGCGTGTGCGTGTGTGTGGGGGCATGAGTGTTCACAAACTCACCCTAAAACTAACAGGGAAAAAAAAAAAAAAAAATGTGAAAAAAAAAATCAAAACCGCTGTGCGATGCGCTAACAGTGACGCTAAGAATGCTGGCCACAGTCAGCGTATACAAAAAATAAAAACCTGTGCCCCAAAAAAGTGCTGACTGAGGGAAGAGCGAGCATCGGACGTCACTGGGCTCGGCGCATGCCCAGTGACGAGGATGAAGCTCCTGCCCTCAGTCTCCTGCTGATCGCACAGGCGCAGCCCTCAGTGGGTACTGCGCCTGTGCGAGAGTTCGTTCGGCCGTGAGGGAGGGGGAGGAGAGGCTGTGGCAGGCTGGGGGCGGTTAGACAGTGCAAGGAAGGCGGGCTGGGCACTGTAAGAGGGGCGGTACTGGGCTCTCTAAGAAGAACAAAACGCCCCTCTGGGCACCTTCAGGACACATTTGCATATCAATAAAAGTCGTTTTTTGCAGTAACTGCTGGACTGGATTGCAAGATAAAAGAGCACAGCCTAATCCAGGTAAGCTGTGCTTCATGGCTGCTTTAAAATCGTTTTTGGGCTTAGGGGAGGTGACAGAATCCCTTTAAAAAAAATAATAACCTTTGAAAAAATCTAAATTTGCGTTGCCATTTTCTGACAGCCGTAAAGTTTTTATATTTCTGTCTACAGAGCTGTATGAGGGCTTGTTTTTTGCGAAATGAACTGTAGTTTTTGTAGATACCATTTTTAGGGTACACTCCACTCTTTGATTTATTTATACCAATTTTAGGGTACACTCCACTCTTTGATTTATTTAATTTTTTGGGAATTATAATGTGACATTGTGTGTTTTGATTTTCTATTATAGCATATACCATGCAGGAAAAATATTTTTATAATTCAGACATTTTCGCATGCGTTTATACGTTATGTTTATTTTTTGAATAGTTTATATATTTTGTAAAATTTGAACTTTTAATATTTTTTTACATTTTTTTTTAAACTTTTAAATAATAACTTTTAGCTCCCTTAGGGTGAATGCACATAAGATCCACATACATCTCAGTTTCTGTAGCATATCTGCACCTAAATCCACAATTTCTAATAGCAGATTTTGGTTGGGATTAGATTCAGTTTTGACGCAGCTCTCATCCTTCCATTGAAAAGAGTGAAATCTGCAATGCAGGTCAGATTCCGCACAATCAAAGTATACATGAGATTTGTTTAATCTCATACACTTTTCTGGTACTGTACTACACTGCGTTTTTTCCGCATGGGAATCTAAGTGAATTCTGCAGTGTGTGCAGGTGGCCTTAGGGGCTATTTTGATCCCTTGTCCAATACACCATAATAGAGAACTATTATGGTGAATGGGATTCTGCCGCTCTGCCTGCTGAGTTGTGCCTCATGCACAGCTTTGTGGGCAGATTACCATGACAAGCCCCAGGCAGTATGATTGTGAAAGAGTGCATTTTATGAGGTTTTAACTGCACTTCAACTGCTATCTTATTCTTGTATATATATATTTTTTTGCACCCACCATGTATTGAGTGGGCTCAGTGCAGCACCCCGCTCCATACATTCCCTCAGACTCTATGACATACAGGTACAGTACAGACCAAAAGTTTGGACACACCTTTTCATTCAAAGAGTTTTCTTTATTTTCATGACTATGAAAATTGTAGATTCACACTGAAGGCATCAAAACTATGAATTAACACATGTGGAATTATATACATAACAAAAAAGTGTGAAACAACTGAGAATATGTTATATTCTAGGTTCTTCAAAGTAGCCACCTTTTGCTTTGATTACTGATTTGCACACTCTTGGCATTCTCTTGATGCGCTTCAAGAGGTAGTCACCTGAAATGGTCTTCCAACAGTCTTGAAGGAGATCCCAGATATGCTTAGCACTTGTTGGCCCTTTTGCCTTCACTCTGCGGTCCAGCTCACCCCAAACCATCTCGATTGGGTTCAGGTCCGGTGACTGTGGAGGCCAGGTCATCTGGCGCAGCACCCCATCACTCTCCTTCATGGTCAAATAGCCCTTACACAGCCTGGAGGTGTGTTTGGGGTCATTGTCCTGTTGAAAAATAAATGATGGTCCAACTAAACGCAAACCGGATGGAATAGCATGCCGCTGCAAGATGCTGTGGTAGCCGTGCTGGTTCAGTATGCCTTAAATTTTGAATAAATCCCCAACAGTGTCACCAGCAAAGCACCATCACACCTCCTCCTCAATGCTTCACGGTGGGAACCAGGCATGTAGAGTCCATCCGTTCACCTTTTCTGTGTCGCACAAAGACACGGTGGTTGGAACCAAAGATCTAAAATTTGGACTCATCAGACCAAAGCACAGATTTCCACTGGTCTAATGTCCATTCCTTGTGTTCTTTAGCCCAAACAAGTCTCTTCTGCTTGTTGCCTGTCCTTAGCACTGGTTTCTTAGCAGATATTCTACCATGAAGGCCTGATTCACACAGTCTCCTCTTAACAGTTGTTCTAGAGATGTGTCTGCTGCTAGAACTACGTGTGGAATTGACCTGGTCTCTAATCTGAGCTGCTGTTAACCTGCGATTTCTGAGGCTGGTTCCTCGGGTGAACTTATCCTCCGCAGCAGAGGTGACTCTTGGTCTTCCTTTCCTGGGGCGGTCCGCATGTGAGCCAGTTTCTTTGTAGCGCTTGATGGTTTTTGTGACTGCACTTGGGGACACTTTCAAAGTTTTCCCAATTTTTCGGACTGACTGACTTTCATTTCTTAAAGTAATGATGGCCACTTGTTTTTCTTTACTTAGCCGCTTTTTTCTTGCCATAATACAAATTCTAACAGTCTATTCAGTAGGACTATAAGCTGTGTATCCACCTGACTTCTCCACAACGCAACTGATGGTCCCAACCCCATTTATAAGGCAAGAAATCCCACTTATTAAACCTGACAGGGCACACCTGTGAAGTGAAAACCATTTCAGGTGACTACCTCTTGAAGCTCATCAAGAGAATGCCAAGAGTGTGCAAAGCAGTAATCAAAGCAAAAGGTGGCTACTTTGAAGAACCTAGAATATGACATATTTTCAGTTGTTTCACACTTTTTTGTTATGTATATAATCCCACATGTGTTAATTCATAGTTTTGATGCCTTCAGTGTGAATCTACAATTTTCATAGTCATGAAAATAAAGAAAACTCTTTGAATGAGAAGGTGTGTCCAAACTTTTGGTCTGTACTGTACAGAAATAAAAAAAAATTGTTTACATATTAGGTATGACATGACGTCCGTGACAACCTGGTCTATAAAAATACCACATGATCTAACCTGTCAGATGAATGTTGTAAATAACAAAAAAAAAAGTGCCAAAACAGCTATTTCTTGTTACCTTGCCTCACAAAAAGTGTAATACAGAGCAACCAAAAATCATATGTACCCTATCCCGTAGTTTCTAAAATGGGGTCACTTTTTGGGTGTTTCTACTGTAGTGGTGCATCAGGGGGGCTTCAAATGGGACATGGTGTCAAAAAACTAGTCCAACATAATCTGCCTTCCAAAAACCGTATGGCATTCCTTTCTTTCTGTGCCCTGCCGTGTGCCCGTACAGCAGTTTACAACCACATATGGGGTGTTTCTGTAAACTACAGAATAAGGGCCATAAATATTGAGTTTTGTGTGGCTGTTAACTTTGCTTTGTAACTGGAAAAAAATTATTAAAATGGAAAATTTGCCCAAAAAATTGAAATTCTGAAATTTTATCTCCATTTGCCAATAACTCTTGTGGAACACCTAAAGGGTTAACGACGTTTGTAAAATCAGTTTTGAATACCTTGAGGGGTGTAGTTTCTTAGATGGGTCAATTTTATGGCGTTTCTACCTTAGGGGTGCATCAGGGGGGCTTCAAATGGGACATGGTGTAAAAAAAAAACAGTCCAGCAAAATCTGCCTTCCAAAAACCGTATGGCATTCCTTTCCTTCTGTGCCCTGCCATGTGCCCGTACAGCAGTTTACAACCACGTATGGGGTGTTTCTGTAAACTACAGTATCAGGGCCATAATTATTGAGTTTTGTTTGGCTGTTAACCCTTGCTTTGTAACTGGAAAAAAAAATATTAAAATGGAAAATCTGCCAAAAAAGTGAAATTTTGAAATTGTATCTCTATTTTCCATTAATTCTTGTGGAACACCTAAAGGGTTAACGACGTTTGTAAAATCAGTTTTGAATACCTTGAGGGGTGTCGTTTATAGAATGGGGTCATTTTTGGGTGGTTTCTATTATGTAAGCATCACAAAGTGACTTCAGACCTGAACTTGTCCTTAAAAAGTTTGTTTTCAAGATTTACTTCTAAACTTCTAAGTCTTGTAACGTCCCCCAAAAATAAAATGTCATTCCCAACAGGGCTGTGGAGTCGGTAGATAAATGCTCCGACTCCGACTCCTCAGTTTTTTGTACTTCCGACTCCGACTCCTCTGTATTTAAAGAGGACCTTTCATCAATATAATTTTATTTAAATGACCCCCCTACCTAATAGTCCGGCATCCACTGATGTTCCCCCTTTTTTTTTTTTTTTAAATCGACCCCCGAATCTTGAAATAACAGCCTTTTTCTTCTGCTGCAGCGTCTGTCAATCAGACGCTTTTTTGTAGGGGGCGTTGCTCAAGTCTTTTCTTTGCTATTCTCCTTGGCTGAGAGCGCAGCCAATCGCAGCGCTCTCTCTCAGCCAGGGAGAAGGAGCTCAAGTTCTCGCGAGAATCGCGAGAACTTGAGCTTCCTAACATCCGGTTCCAGCGCCATCTTGGATTCCCCTGACGAGGATCGCGGCGGGTGAGGAAGCAGCGCAACGAGCGGCAGGGTAAGTATTAGAATATACCCCTTTTGCTCGATGTCTAGGGGTATATTCTAATACTTACCCTGCCGCTCGTTGCGCTGCTTCCTCACCCGCCGCGATCCTCGTCAGGGGAATCCAAGATGGCGCTGGAACCGGATGTTAGGAAGCTCAAGTTCTCGCGATTCTCGCGAGAACTTGAGCTCCTTCTCCCTGGCTGAGAGAGAGCGCTGCGATTGGCTGCGCTCTCAGCCAAGGAGAATAGCAAAGAAAAGACTTGAGCAACGCCCCCTACAAAAAAGCGTCTGATTGACAGACGCTGCAGCAGAAGAAAAAGGCTGTTATTTCAAGATTCGGGGGTCGATTTGAAAAAAAAAAAAAAGGGGGAACATCAGTGGATGCCGGACTATTAGGTAGGGGGGTCATTTAAATAAAATTATATTGATGAAAGGTCCTCTTTAATATGCGAATGTATTTTATACATTCCTTGAAGGAATACATGTCATTACCAAATGACCACTGGCTGGGAAGCCAACAGTCTGCTGTATTGAACAGTTTAAGCAAAAGACAAACACAATGAAAACAACAGTTTTATTCTTTTTTTTTTTTTTTAATCAAGTGGCTGGATAGTAGCAGCAGGCATAAACATCAGGAACTTTACAAGTTAAAAAATACAAACCACATTATTTGGTTGTTTTACAACAAAAACAAAGCTTATCTATATGAACCAAAAACAAAATCTGTAAAACCTAGAAATGGTTTATATAATCTTCTTCACATCACTGAACGCGTTTGTTTTGCGGTTACGTGAGGCACTGCATGCATTGGCCTTTATTCTTACAGTAGAGAAGTCTACTTATAACTGTTTATGAATTCGGACATTTAAACTTGCCTTTTTATTTATTTTTTATTCCAATTTAAATTTAGTAGGAGTCGGAGTCGGTTCATTTTTTTGCCGACTCCGACTCCAGGTACCCAAAATTGACTCCGACTCCGACTCCACAGCCCTGATTCCCAAAATGATCGTAACATGAAGTAGACATATGGGGAATGTAAAGTAATAACTATTTTTGTAGGTATTACTATGTATTATAGAAGTAGAGAAATTGAAACTTGGAAATTTGCTACGTTTTTCCAAAATTTTTTGCAAATTTTTATTTTATTTTTTTAATAAAAATGATTTTCTTTACTCCCATTTTACCAGTGTCATGAAGTACAATATGTAATGAAAAAACAATCTCAGAATGGCCTGGATAAGTCAAAGCGTTTTAAGTTATAACCACTTAAAGTGACACTGGTCAGATTTGCCAAAAATTGCCTGGTCCTTAAAGGGTTTCTACCACTTAGGTGTCACATATTTAGCTGTCAGACACTAGCGATCCGCTAGTGTCTGCTCTGGCCAACCATCCTAATATAATTGCTTTTGGGGCGGTGGTTTGGCTAAAAAAACTACTTTTATTAATATGCTAATGAGCCTCTAGGTGCTATGGGGGCGTCATTAGCACCTAGAGGCTCCGTCTACCTTCAGAAACTGCCGCCGCCCAGCGCGTCCCTCCAGCCCGCCCATCTCCTCCTGAATGCGATCCTCCTTGTGAGCGCCTGTATTCGGCGCATGCGCAGTAAATGTCTGACAGCTTCCCTGCTCAGACATCTCCACTGCGCCTGTTCCTCGGAGCACTATGGCGTCATCGCGCAGGCGCAGTGGAGATGTCTGAGCAAGGAAGCGGTCAGACATTCACTGCGCATGCGCAGAATACATACGATCTCATTCAGGAGGAGATGGGCGGGCTGGAGGGACGCGCTCGGCGGCGGCAGTTTCTGAAGGTAGACGGAGCCTCTAGGTGCTAATGACGCCCCCATAGCACCTAGAGGCTCATTAGCATATTAATAAAAGTAGTTTTTTTAGCCAAACCACCGCCCCAAAAGCTATTATATTAGGATGGTTGGCCAGAGCAGACACTAGCGGATCGCTAGTGTCTGACAGCTAAATATGTGACACCTAAGTGGTAGAAACCCTTTAAGGTGAAATAAGGCTGTGTCCTTAAGGAGTTAAAGGTGTCAGCAATATTTTTGGATTCATAAACATCAGTATTTGTCTCTGTTTTGACTTTAGCAATTAAAGATCTGGCTCTATCTTTGCAAACTACATTTAGACATAAATAGATATCTCTGGGAATAAATCTGTAATAGCTCTTAATTTTAATATGAGGTCCACAAGCTCACCCTCTACTTGTGTATCTGCTTAAGTTTCCTAATTTTGTTCAGTACATCATCTACTTCTTTATTTCTAGCTCTCTTCTCCCTGGAGCCTAGTTGAATAATAACCCCCCGCATAACCGCTTTGTGGGCCTTCCAGGTTAGGGGCTTGCAACCTCCTTCTGTCAGATGTTTGTCAAAATAGTGTTGTAGGTGGGAAGCTAATCATTTTATATTTAAAAATGGTTTAGCGAGGAGTGATTAATTCAATTGCCATGTTGTGGGGTTATTGCTACCTTTATGAAACTGGAAGTGAGCCTGTAGAGGTGCATGGTCAGATATGAGAATCGAATCGTAGTTAATACTTTTGACCGCTTTGATATCCTTTTGACTAATCAATAAGTAGTCGATACAAGAGTACGTACTAAATACTTTTGAGAAAAAAGAGAAAGCTTTAACTGTCAGATGTGTTACCCTCCATATGTCGACCAGCTGGTATTGGTGGGACAATTTTTTAATTGCGTTAAGCCAATGATATGAAATGTACGTTTTTCTGTGTGAGGTATCTATGGTAGGCTCCATTGACACATTAAAATCACCTCCCATAATCAAGGTTCCCTCTATGAACAATTCCAGCCTGTCGAATATATATTTGAAAAAAGCACATTGCTGAGAATTGGGGGCATATACATTGACTAAAGTAAATAATTGTTAGTTTATTTTCCTCCTTTAGAAAGATAAATCTTCCTTCTGGGTCTATCAAACAATCAGTTTTGATAAAGTTTAAGTTTTTACTAAATACAATTGAGAACAAGCATTAAACCAATGTGGAAAATAATTATTTTTTCGTGATGGGTGTGTATGTCTTCTTGAAATGAGTCTGCCGTAGAAACAAAATGTCAATTTTTCTCTTTTTCTTTTGAACAATTGCAGGATATACCCTCTCTTAGATGGGATGTTCAGACCATTGGCATTATAGGTTTCACAATTGAAACTCGTCATGTTAAATAGTAAAGTGACTTAGGTCCATTAATACATGTTGACTGATATAACATAGGGAAACTTAAACAGTGAAACATTCAGAACAACTCTATCAAAGAGATTAGTACTGTAGGGGATATAACAGCTTCTGGCTCACAGGAGAAGGAGAAAGACAGGGCTCTCTGAGTCAGAGTTTAAGTGCTAAAGGCAATGCACTCCTGGGGGGAGGTGCCAACCAAAGAACAGGTATTTCTGATGAGTATAGTACACAGGTGTTCGCCTATTATTTATAGTGTAATACACCATAAGAAATTCAAACTGTAATATTATTTTAGGAAGTAAATGGGTAGGTAAGAGGTCTAAGGATTCACTCTGAAAGACCCCTGACCTTTCCTGTTAGAAACACAAATTTTAAAGAGAACTGCAGAGGGAGCTCGCAACAAGGGTATATGGTGTGCCTTTGAAATCAGACAAAAATTTGAAGCGGGAAGGGAAGAAATAAGTCCATTAGTATAAAATCACATTACATGAAAGGCATAATTGTCAACAAGGCCAGGGGTTGCATTTAATGGCCTGAAATCACATAAGGAAAGATATAGGTTGTCAGCTAGCTTCTATGAATGCTGCAGCTGCTGTTGCTTTGATAGACAGGCAAAATGCGTTTTGTTGTTTCAAGCGTCTTATCTTTACAGCAAGACCAAGCAACCTGCAAGACGTTCAGAATAGAGAAAAACGAGCTAGTCCTTGTTATAAAAGAGGCTTCAGTCTAACTGTTATATATAGCAATAGTTCTAGGACTGAGAGACTCGCTGTAGATGTATTCAGCAGAGATATTTCTCAGTTCTGGGGCCACCGCTATAAATTTAGCCCCCGATTTCTCCCGAATATAGGCCTCTTGTTATAAAGTGGTAAAAAGTAATGAAAAGCGGCTTAAAAAAAGAGTGATTATATAACCGGAGCTTAGTCAGGAAAGGCGGGAAGTCCACAGTGTTATTTATGATTCTTGAGGCAGCAGCTCAGTGCAGACCCTGCCCGCCACTTTAGTCCCCAGCTTCTGTTACGGCCTGCACCGCAACATAAAACATGCCATGGGCCACCCAAGAAGGAGATGTGCTGATAGCTTAGAGTCCCCTCTATCTTCCGATGTGGTTTTTACTCTGAAGTAGTAGAAAATGCATGTAGAGAAGATAAATGCAGGAGCTCAGGCATGATGCGTCTGCTCTGCAGTTGGCTCCGCCCCGGATCCGTTTTTCTATTGTGTCAGAGAAAACTGATCTGTCCACATTAACGTACACTGTGTGTCAGGACGGATCCGTCTTGCTCCGCATGCTTGCAGCGTTTTTCGGTCCACAATGGGGACGCAACCAAACGGAACGGAATGCATGTTGGTGCATTCCATTTCGTTCAGTTCAGTTTGGTCCTCATTGACAATGAATGGGGACAAAACTGAAACGTTTTCTTCCGCTATCCTAAGACGGATCTCAATAGTGGAATTGAAAACGTTAATGTGAAAGTAGCCTTATTTTTAAATGTGTTTTTTTTTTTTCTGCCTGTCTTCCAGTTGAACTCACTGTAGCCAATGAGTTAACATTTTGCACAGTTTGACTTTCCTTTATCCTTTTCTTTGACCCAGAATCAGTGACCCTGTGCGGTTGAAGTTATTGGAATTTGACATCTCTGCCTAGTTTGCAGTATTTAATCATGTAAAGGCGGTTGTTGTTATGTTACAACAAGCTCAGTGAGATGAAATTGGACTCCTTCCAATGAGGTCGCAGCTCTGCCTTTATGAGCAAGGCTCCTGGGTGAAGCAATGCGTCTGAAATTTGCAGATGCAATACACAAGGCAGGAATTGTAATAGCTGTTTATCATGTGATGTCTTATGAAAGAGGAAGTTTAAAGGTTTAGTCACGTACACTCTGTCCTCTTTTTCAGACCCAGATTTTCTATAGGCTGGCTGAGTTAATGAATGTAGTTTTACAACTATGAGGGGTTGTTTGAATACTGTAGCCTTGGGTAATCCAAACATGACTGCATATAACTAGTAAACAAACTCATACTTCTGACTTTGCTGGAATTCTGGTATATTACTCAACTTACTACTTTACTGTTTATGCTCACATTTCCATTACACACATTTAAAAATGTTACATTAGATCTACCATTCTAAAAAATCCAACACTTTCTGTTATATAAACTTAATTAGGCAACAAAATATATAATTTAATCTGTTGCAGTCCAGATGGAGCTTTCAAAGACTGTTCATAGAAATCAGGCTCTCATTATTAGTGAATGGTTCATATATAGATGAGAAATTACCAGTCCTCTGCTTCTGCACACCATTTACTAAAGAACACAAAGCAGGAAAATGATCCCTTTCCCAGAAGCTTGCCAGGTCATTAGAAGGAGACTCTGTGACCTTGTCACTGGCACTTAGCTATTTTTATTAAAGGAACCCCTAAGGTGGATTTAGACGTGCAGATAATTGGGCAGATTATTGCGAATTAGTAGGAGTGTTCCTGTGAACACTCGTTTCCAACAATATGCCTGTGTAAAGGTGCAGCCGATCACCTGATGAACGAGCGAAACGCTCATTTATCGGGTGAAACT
Source organism: Bufo gargarizans (assembly GCF_014858855.1). Taxonomy (NCBI): domain Eukaryota; kingdom Metazoa; phylum Chordata; class Amphibia; order Anura; family Bufonidae; genus Bufo; species Bufo gargarizans. Next base: position 349,288,680 of record NC_058083.1, read on the forward strand.
GACGTTATTGTAGGCACCGAAATGATCATTTCTGAGGAGCAGATCATGCTGTCTAAACAGCGGTCTGCTGCCCAGAAACAATGCAGCTGTATCAGGATGAGGAATCGCAATAGCAATCCCTCATCTTCATACAGTGGAGAGGATCGCTGCATATAAATGCGGTGCTTCGCCTCCACTTAACGAGCAGGCAACTGTCAAGAAGGAACAGTGTAAATCCACCTTAGGCACAGAAGCCACAGACATTTTCCTCAAATTATCATTCTGCAATCATGTGCATATTGCCAACTTTAGTATGAAAATAAAAAACGTGAAGATCAAAGAATTGTGCCAAGTTAGAAACGTATCCCCTTTCTAGCATTTGACGTCACACATCGATATAGTACAGATATATATATCCTTAAGATTATGTGATATCATCTTTTGTATATTCCATGACCCTACTGTACTGTACTCACACCCACAGTAAGATGGAACTCAGTGCATCGTAAATCCCTGTGATGCAGTGAGTTCCTGTCAGAGGTGTAGCCAACACATGGGCCATGTTTCCCGGACTGCACACGGTTGTGTGCATGCCTCCTAACCTGTATTTTTTTTATTTAAATTTCCTGCTCATTCTGGGCTTTTAAGTCAGTTATTGACAGCCTTTCCTGTATGACAGTGTATTCAGAGAGAACTGTCAATCACTGATAGGACCGCCTCTTTGACTTCAAAGCCCAGAAGGAGCAGGAATTTAAATGAATGAACTACGAGTCATGCTGAATCTTTTCCCATAAAACTATATATTAATCTGCTCAGCTCCTCCTGCTCTGTAACATGGTGCATTTTGGGGAAGGGGGTGATTTGAATGTTTATATTTCTAAATGTTTTTATTTAAAAAAAAATGTTTTTACTCGGGGAACTTTTTACTCATAGGGAACTATAATAAGCAATCAATGGATTGCTTCTCTTATACACTCGAATGTTTTGAAGTGTATGAGAAATACACTATGGAGGTCATTTACTAACCAGAAATACAGTATATTAGTGTATTTATGGCTCAGATTGCGGCGACTTTTTCCTGCTCAAGCCAGGTCTAAAAAAGTGGGTGTGTTGTGGAAGGGGACAGGCCGGTAGGCACTTGTTATTTACCATTTTCTATGCCTAAGTATAAGACAGCTAGGATCTGCCAAAGTTATGTAGAGGGGATATTAACCCCTTCCCCTGCGGGAAGTGACTTCCCTACTAGCGCTGTAGTACCACGGTACACTGATCGGGTGCGTGCAGGAGCTGTGCTCGTCCGATCAGCTGCAGGGGTCCAGCTGTTCCCATTAGCCAGATCCCTGCTGGCATCTGTGAAAATTCCAATCCTTGTGCATTAACCCTCACTATGCCACGGTCAGCGCTGATGGTGGCATGTGCGGTGTGGATGGAGGGAGCTGACTCCCTGTCCCCATTAGGTCCCCAGATTGCAGTGACGGGGACCCGATGGCTGGGAGGGCAGCCCAATGCCTTCCTTAGGCATCGTGGCTGCCTTCCCTGTTAGCTTGCGAGACACAGGCCCCTGGATCTCACAGGCAGGATGGCTATAAGTGTATTACACAGTGTAATACACTTACAACCAATGCATTACAATACAGATTTATTGTAATGCATTGGAGAGGGGATCAGACCCCCAAAAGTAAAAAAAAAGTTTAAATAAAGTTTTGCTAACCCCCAACAATTGGTGGCTTGGAGCGGGCAGCGTTCCCTGCCGAAAGGAGACAACTGGTTGCTAGGGGCAACGGCAGGTGCTGCTGAATTCTGCTGTGTTGCAAAGGAAGTTGTCTCTAGAGAGTGAGCTGGGTCTCTGTTTTAAAGTGGACTTGTTGCTGAAAATGGCTCTGGTGCCTGGGCTGTCTGTTGCTATGGGGTTGATGGAGGATCTCACCAAGCAGCTGAGGCAGGCCAATCTGGAGGCTAACCAAAGGCACCTGAAGTGGCAGCAGGAGCGTGAAAAACTCATGGAGAAGTATGAAAGACAAAGAGAACTCCTAAACCAAAGCGTTTCCCAGGGTAACAGCTGTGCTGATGCCTTGAGGGCGCAATTGTAGTGGGCCCTGGAGAAAAAAAAACTGCAAAGCTGAGTGGACAATGTGTAAAAGTCCAAAGAGTCGGTGATATGGCTGGAAAACCAGTCGAATAGGTGATGTGTGTTGTTGCCAAGAGCAACCGCCGGGAAGAAAAGGGGGCGGAGAGCGGTGCGGCTCTCAAGAGTTCAAGTGTTTACGGCTTGGCTGTACAGAGTCCTAGAGTGGATGTCCGGAGGAGCCGTGATGCGGGTGCTAGGTGCAACCAACCACGATGGCAGACAGCTGTCCTGCAACAAAGAGAGCACTGCTGGAGATGCCGTCAAGTCACAAAGTGTGAACCTGATTGTCCTATGGTCAGAAGTCAGGTAACCAGGAATCAAAGGCGGGAGGTTCCTAATGTCCAGGAGAAGGACGGTGACCTCAGGGAAGATGTTGCTCGCACTCCCTCATCGCCTGAGACTGCCGAACCAGTGACGTCTGTGGGTAAGACTGTTCCGGGTTTTTCTTGTGTGAAAGACAAAGTGACAGTGTCACGGTTCTGTGTAGAAAGATGGAGGGCCACAGCAGCATATCACCAAAATTCTTCTTTATTTAGAAAAACACCTCACAGCAAGGCATAAAAAAATTTGCAGCAACGTTTCGGCTAGGAGTAGCCTTTGTCAAGCATATTTAACAATTAAAATCACAGCCTATAAATCACAAATAGTAGGACCACCCACACCGCTGAACAACCAATAGAAAATGATGTGTATATGTCACACCTGCACAATCAACATGGGAACACCAACATATTAAGGCATGTTAAACAGCTGATGCAGATTGTAACAATCGTACCTGTGTGGGGCCACACTGCACAGACACCCATAGCAGATCCAGCGTCTCGCGCTCAGTGATGCGCATGTCCGCAGACGTCACCACAGGGCGACATGCGCAAGGAATCGCTACGTGCATATGCCGAGCAGCATCCGGATACACAGTCTGCGCAAGTACAAGCGCGTCATCAAGGGGCGGCCGGCCAACGTCACAAGGCCACTCCCACATGACGCTCCCGGCATGTGGGAGTGGCCTTGTGACGTTGGCCGGCCGCCCCTTGATGACGCGCTTGTACTTGCGCAGACTGTGTATCCGGATGCTGCTCGGCATATGCACATAGCGATTCCTTGCGCATGTCGCCCTGTGGTGACGTCTGCGGACATGCGCATCACTGAGCGCGAGACGCTGGATCTGCTATGGGTGTCTGTGCAGTGTGGCCCCACACAGGTACGATTGTTACAATCTGCATCAGCTGTTTAACATGCCTTAATATGTTGGTGTTCCCATGTTGATTGTGCAGGTGTGACATATACACATCATTTTCTATTGGTTGTTCAGCGGTGTCACCTACTATTTGTGATTTATAGGCTGTGATTTTAATTGTTAAATATGCTTGACAAAGGCTACTCCTAGCCGAAACGTTGCTGCAAATTTTTTTATGCCTTGCTGTGAGGTGTTTTTCTAAATAAAGAAGAATTTTGGTGATATGCTGCTGTGGCCCTCCATCTTTCTACACATGCCTTTGGATCGCGTTGGATCTGTGATCCCCTGCCCAGCTGCTGCATGACCACCATCCTCGCTCTTTACAAGCCGCTTGTGTTGCTGCTCCTGAACAAACCTATCTCCCAGTGTCACGGTTCTGGAGACTGGGCAGGTTGCTGACCAGTGCCCTGGGGCTTCAGAAGCAGTGAACTCTGGTGTGAACCGGCGGCAGTTGCTATCTTCTGAGACGGGAGGTGTTGAGACACCAGGACTGGAGACTGAGCCGCAAATGATAGATGTGCGGGACAGTCATGCGGATAAGGGCTCTTTCACACCTGCGTTATTGTCTTCCGGCATAGAGTTCCGTCGTCGTGGCTCTATGCCGGACGAATCCTGATCAGGATTATCCTAATGCATTCGGAATGGAGTGAAATCCGTTCAGGATGCATCAGGATGTCTTCAGTTCCGGAACAGAACGTTTTTTGGCCAGAGAAAATACCGCAGCATGCTGCGCTTTTTGCTCCGGCCAAAGAAACTGAAGACTTGCCGCAAGGCCGGATCCGGAATGAATGCCCATTGAAAGGCATTGATCCGAATCCGGCCTTAAGCTAAACGTCATTTCAGCGCATTGCCGGATACGACGTTTAGCTTTTTTAGAGTGGTTACCCTGGCTGCCGGTACGCTAAAGTCCTGGCAGCCATGGTAAAGTGTAGTGGGGAGCGGGGGAGCAGTATACTTACCGTCCTTGCTGCTCCAGAGTGACGTCAGGGCGCCCCAGGCGCATGGATGACGTGATTGCATGGCACGTCATCCATGCGCATGGGGCGCTCTGACGTCACTCTGGAGCGCCCCGGGAGCCGCACGGATGGTAGGTATACCGCTCCCCCGCTCCTACTATGGCAACCAGGACATTAATAGCGTCCTGGGTGCCATAGTTACACTGAAAGCATTTTGAAGACGGATCCGTCTTCAAATGCTTTCAGTACACTTGCGTTTTTCCGGATCCGGCGTGTAATTCCGGCAAGTGGAGTACACACCGGATCCGGACAACGCAAGTGTGAAAGAGGCCTTATAAGGACTATCCAGTGGTTCTCACTCAGTGTGAGACTCCAGTGAGAACTGGGACTTGTGAACCTCATGTTATAAATATGCTCATACATGAGGGAATGTTGGGCCGTTATTTTCCATTGTTCCGTGACTTGTGGGGAAATGGAAGCACTTTTGCAGTCAGTGACGAAACTCCTGCAGAACTGGTACCTAATCCGTTAAGTGAAGTGACCATTAAAAACAATGGTGCAGATAAGGTGCAAGGCAATTGTGCCCAGTTGGTGGAAATGCATAATGAAAGGGGGATGTCATGTGAAATATATGATGTTGTTAACATGCCTTTTCCGTTGCAGGTTGTGGTCAGGGGAGAAGCGCCCCCTGGTGGAAAATATGTAAATGATGATGAAGCTTTATTTTTTTCATTTGCTATTTTACATGAAGATCTATATGACTTGATCAAAATTTGATTTGAAGAAATGCATATAAGTGGTGTGGAGCAAAGCACTCAGTGTTTGAATGTGCAGGAAAATATCATCGGGCTAGAGGGTGTATTGCATGTTCCAGAGGTGGCTATGCAGTCTCCACAGTGTTTTATGGTTACTAAGGAAGTGTCTTAGGTGGGGATTAGCTCATCGGTGCCCCTAGAGGTCAGAATTAATAATGACACGAGCGGTATATGTGATGTATGTGCTGTGACCGATAGCAACTCAGAGAGTGAAGCTACCATGTCAAGGTCCTATGAAACTAAGATGGTTACTAATAGCGACCAGACAGTTATATCTGACGAGATGAGAATTAAGTCGGGTGAAGTCACCCTAGTGGCTGAAGCCCATATCCAGACAGTTGTAGATGACCTGACAGGACAGTACAGCTGCAAACAGGAGGATGATCTCTCTCTCTCTCCACACGCTCCCTAGAAACGTTAGAGAAGGGACTAGCTGTCTTTACAGAGCAACTGAAGAAGGCTTCAGAAGGGTCAAAGGAGGAGAGCCAGAAAGAAAATGGTGATACTCCTACATCTGCTGCAGCAGAGCCGAGCGAGGAGCAGCTGGAACCGGAGGCCCAAAATTGGGGCACTTCCCTGAAGCTTGTGCGAAAAGTGGAAAATTAACTGTTGAAAAACATGTAGTTGATGGTTCAGCGCCTGGAGAAAAAGGTTCTGACATACAAATAGTTGGAGAAAACCAAGAACAAACTTCAGCGAGAATTGGATGATCTGATGGTGGACCTCGACCACCAGAAGCAAGTTATGTCTAACCTAGAGAAGAAACAGAAGAGGTTTGACCAGCTCCTGGCTGAAGAGAAATACATCTCGGCTCGATCTGACGAAAAACGTGACCGAGCAGAGACTGATGTTTGGGAGAAGGAGACCAAGGCCCTCTCCTTGGCTAGAGCCCTTGCAGAAGCGCTTGAGGAGCATGCTGAATTTGAGAGGCTGAACAAGCGGTGCTGGCTGAGGCAGAGACGATTGAAGATGCTGGGCAGGGAGTGGATTGGGAGGCCTCGCTCCGGTCTTATCTGGGGCCTGCTCCCGAGGCTGCTGTCTCCCGCCTGGGCTCTGGTAGTTCCAGCTGGATTGCGCGCCCAGCTATATAAGTTACGTCACTTCCGGCGCCAGGATGACATCACTGGAAGTGACGAAGGCGGCGCATATTCGGCATGAGAAACCACGAGGCTGGGAGATAGCCTGGAAGTGAGCTGGACTACTGGCTAAGAAAGCTGCACCTGAAACAGTGTGTGAACTGTGATGTATACTTTAGGCGAGTCAGGTCATATATGTTTAGTTAGAGCCCAGCCGGGCAGGTGTTTCTTTTGTATTATGTTTTTTGTATGATGTAGTTTAAAGGGTTGATTCTAGGGTCTGGGTCTGAATTTCTGTATGTTGATATAGATGCTGAGGATGGCTACAGCAGCTAGGGGTAATAAGCACTGCAGCCATCAGGGGTAGTCCCCATGGTGGCCTGGGTCGAATGGAAATGAGAAGAAGGAAAGAGAATGTTTGCAATAGTAATGTGATTTCTGAGTCACTAGATTAATAGAGGAGCTATTCCTCATTACATAACTATTTTGGAGCACATTAAGAACCAGTTTTATAAATGAGAACGGGGCCATTTATAAAACTGGTGTGAAGTAGCCCATAGCAACCAATCAGATTCCATCTTTCATTTTGGAAAATGAAAGGAGGAATTTGATTGGTTGCTATGGGCAACTAAGCCAGTTCTACTTTACACCAGTTTGATAAATGACCCCCTTTGTGTTGTGATGTTCCTCATTTATTCTTACAGCAAATGTATCAATACGCTGACTTTGGCCTTGATATAACACAGTGGACCAACACCAGAAGATGAGATGGCTCCCCAAACTATCAGACTGAGGAACCTTCACACTGGACTTCAGGCTACTTGGATTGTGTGTCTCTCCACTCTTCCCTCTGAGACCTTGATTTCCAAATAAAATGAAAAACTTACTTTCATCTGGAAACAGGACTTTGGATCACTGAGCAACAGTCTAGTCCTTTTTCTCTTTAGCCCACGTAAGACATTTGTGATGTCTCTGGGTCATGAGTGACACAAGGAATGTGACAGTTGTGGCCCATGTCCTGGCTACATCTGTGTGTGGTGTCTCTTGAAGCACTGACTCCAACTGCAGTCCACTCCTTGTGAATCTCCCCCAAATTCTTGAATTACCTTTACTTGACAATCTTTTAAGGCTGCGGTTACCCCTGTTGTTTGTGCACCTTTTCTACCACACTCTTTCCTTCTTCTCAACTTTCCATTAACCCCTTCAGCCACCGTGACGTACCTGTACGTCACAGTAGCTAAGGGCTTGTATGGAACGGGCTGCTGTGGTGGGGCTGCTGTGGTGAGCCTGCTCAACATATGGCAGGTACTGGCTGTATAATACAGCAGGCACCCCGGCCGCAATGACTAGGATTGGCAATGATGCTGAAACCGCTCAGTTGCCGTGTTCCATAGAGATTGCAACATCTGTGAGGTTAGGCAGTGGGATGCACAATGAATTTGCGGGGCTCCAATTGGTTACTATGATAGGCTGGGCGCTGCTGAAGCTTCCCAGACCTGTCATGGTAATCTGCCTGCTGAGCTATTAAGGTGAATAGGACAAGGGATCAAATATCTCAGGTTCTAGCCTCATCAGGGGGTAAAAGTTATTGTTAAAACAAAGGCAATAAAATATATTTTTTTCAATATTAAAAGTTTAAATCGCTCTGCTTAGCTAATTATACATATAAAAATATATAAATAATAATAAAAAATAGACATAACAGGTATTGATGCATCTCAAAATGTCTCAACTATTAAAATATAAAAATATTTTGCCTGCGCAGTGTACGCTGTAACGGAAAGATGCAAGTGATTCATCTTAACTGCCCAAAAATTGAATAACAGTGATCAAAAAGTTGTATGCACCCCAAAAGTGGTAACAATAAAAACTACAGTTCGTCCTGCAGGAAACAAGCTACCATATAGCTCTGTGGATGGAAATATAAAAAAAAGTTATGGCGGTCAGAAAATGGCGATGCAAAGAAAATTTAGATTTTTTTAATTTAAAAGAAGTAAAAAACAAAAAAACTAAATTTGGATTTGATTTCGATAACATCAAAATGTATTTCGATACTCGATACCATTCAATACCACGCAAAAAAAAGAAAACACCAAAAAAGCCATGCGCATTAAGCATTTTATGGAATGTCTGGCCCATAATAGAACAATCCTATTTTTGCAGGAGGACTAAAAAATGGCGTTCACCACATACGATATATTTTTTAATATTTTAATTTTTTGGACGTGGCGATACCTAATATGATTATTTTTTATTGTTTATATATTTTTGTATGTAAAATTAGGATTAAAATATTTTTTTTTTTTTACTTTTTTTTAATAACTAAGTTATTAGGGGTGTGTTTCCAAATAATGTCCTATCAATCGAATTTATCACAAGTGGACTCCAAATAAGGTGTTGAAACATCTTGAAGATTATCAAGAGACATTGGAGGCACCGTGAGCTGAATTTCAAGTATCATAGCAAAAGGTCTGAATACTTAAACTTAGTACAACCCTCACATTTTTGTATAATATTGTATTATATATTTTCATGGGAAAACACTGAAGATATGACACTTTGATATAATGTAAAGTAGTTAGTGTGCAACTTGTATAACAATGTAAATTTGGAGTGCCCTTAAAATAACTCAACACGCAGCAATTAACCCCTGGGATTTTCCTTTTTTTGTTTTTCACTCCCAACATTCCCATAGTCCAAACTTTTTTATTTTTCCATTCACATAGCCTTATGAGGGCTTATTTTTTGCGGGACAAGTTGTACTTTCTTTTTTTTTTATAACAAGTTTTATTTATTTTTTCCAGATTAAGTAAAGGAAATCCAGTAATCATTAAAGACGCCTGTTATAAAGTTAATGTCAATAATAACACATGTAACAGACATCTATGATATATATCATATTCTTAAAGGGGTTGTCCAGGTTCAGAGCTGAACCTGGACAGCCCTCCATTTTCACCCCGGCAGCCCCCCTGACATGAGCATCGGAGCAGTTCATGCTCCGATGCTCTCCTTTGCCCTGCGCTAAATCGCGCAGGGCAAAGGCATTTTTCTGAGTTCCGGTGACATACCGGGCTCTCTATGGGGCTGACAGGCAGCCCGGTGACGTCACCGGCACTGATGGGCGGGATTTGGCTCTGCCCTAGCCAGTAAAACGGCTAGGGCAGAGCTAAAGCCCGCCCCTCAGAGCCGGTGACGTCACCGAACACACTGCTGGGCGGAAGTTACCGCCCGGCAGTGTGTTATTGAAAACACAAGAGCCTGTGCCCTGCGCGATCTAGCGCAGGGCACGGGAGCGCATCGGAGCATGAGATGCTCCGATGCCAGGCTCAGGAGGGCTGCCGGGGTGAAAATAAGGGTATGTCCGGGTTCAGCTCTGAACCCGGACAACCCCTTTAAATAATCACTGCAATAACATAGTAATAACATAGTAATTTTGCCAAATCCAGAACTTGTAATCCTTCTGTGAGGCGTAGTATATTTTAACCACTCAAAACCAAAGTATGAGTAGCATTGTAACCTAAATGCATATGGATATGTAAGTCGTGTCATTATATAGCCGTTCATTCACCGCTTCTCCCCACTGCTGTTAATAAATATTACCGCTCACTACAAAGCCATCGATGGTATTTTAGAGGCATATGAGAAAGAGTTCCATATTTCCCATCTTTTTAAGTGTTTGCAAACGCTCTATATAGGATCCTGCATATATACATTCATGTTGCATATATTGATTCACTAAAGGGATCAAGTCTGATAGCTTTGGAGTGGCAAAGCTTCCTAGCTGCTGATAAAACTCTGATTATGACCGGTCTGTGACTGTAAGGCAGATCAGACATCCCGATGGATAAAACAGCTAGTGAAGGGTTGAGAGGAATTGGGGAACTCGCCACTGAAGAAAGAAGATTAAAGACCTTTTCCCAAAAGGAGAGAATAATAGGGCATGACCACCACATGTGCATTAAAGTTCCCCTTTCCCCACAAGCTCTCCAGCAGCCTGGGTTATAATTAGGATCTATATGGGCTATACGGGCTGGAGTTAGATACCATCTAAGCTGTATTTTCCTATTTTGTTCAATGTGATTGATACACTTGGAATTAGCTATCGTCCAGTGGAATGCATCCTTCCATTCTTCAACCTTCCAGGAACACCCCTTCCCAAGTTGTACTTTCTAATGGCACCATTTAAGGTTGCATACCATGTAGTAAGATGCGGGGAAAAAATTCCAAAGGGATAAAATTGGGAAAAAAATTCAATTCTGATTAAAAAAAAATATATTTTTTAACACTATACGGTAAAATTGACCTGTTATCTTCATTCTCCAGGTCAGTACGGTTGCAACGATACCACATTTGGATAATTTTTCTTGCGTTTTAACCCCTTAGGGACCGGGCTCGTTTTCACCTTAACGACCAGGCCATTTTTTTACAAATCTGACCAGTGTCACTTTGTGTGAATAAATTTAAAACATTTTTACTTATCTAGGCCATTCTGAGATTGTTTTTTCGTCACATATTGTACTTCATGACACTGGTAAAATGGAATAAAAAAAATCATTTTTATGTATAAAAAAATACCAAATTTACCAAATTTTAAAAAATTAGCAAATTTTTAAGTTTCAATTTCTCTACTTCTATTATACATAGTAATACCTACAAAAATAGTTATTACTTTACATTCCCCATATGTCTGCTTCATGTTTGGATTATTTTGGGAATGACATTTTATTTGTTAGGGATGTTACAAAGCTTCTAAGTTTAGAAGCAAATCTTGAAATTTTTCAGAAATTTTCAAAAACCCACTTTTTAAGGACCAGTTCAGGTCCACTTTGTGAGGCTTACAGAATAGAAACCACCCAAAAATGACCCCATTCTAGAAACTACACCCCTCAAGGTATTCAAAACCCTTTAGGTGTTCCACAAGAATTAATGGAAAATAGAGATACAATTAAAAAACTTTTTTGGCATTTTTTCCGATTTAATAACTTTTTTCCAGTTACAAAGCAAGGGTTAACAGCCAAACAAAACTAAATATTTATGGCCCTGATTCTGTAGTTTATAGAAACACCCCATATGTGGTCGTAAACTGCTGTACGGACACACGGCAGGGCACAGAAGGAAAGGAATGCCATAAGGTTTTTGGAAGGCATGTTTTGCGGGACTGCTTTTTGGCACCTTGTCCTATTTGAAGCCCCCCTAGAGTAGAAACTCAAAAAGTGACCCCATTTTAAAAACTATGGGATAGGGTGGGAGTTTTGTTGATACTAGTTTAGGGTACATATTATTTTTTGTTGCGCTATATTACACCTTTTGTGAGGCAAGGTAACAAGAAATAGTTGTTTTGGCAATTTTTTTTGTTATTTACAACATTCATCTGACAGGTTAGGTCATGTGATATTTTCATAGAGCAGGTTATTACGGACGCGGCGATACCTAATATGTATACTTTTTTTATTTATGTAAGTTTTACACAATAATATAATTTTTGAAACTAAAATAATCGTTTTAGTGTCTCCATATTCTGAGAGCCATATTCTTTTTAGTTTTTGGGCAATTACCTTAGGTAGGGTCTCATTTTTAGCTGGATGAGATGACAGTTTGATTGGCACTATTTTGGAGTGCTTATGACTTTTTGATCGCTTGCTATTACACTTTTTGTGATGTAAGGTGACAAAAAAAATGGCTTTTTTGCACAGTTTTTATTTTTTACAATGTTCATCTGAGGGGTAGGTCATGTGATATTTTTATAGAGCAGGTTATTACGGATGCGGAAATACCTAATATGTATACTTTTTTAAATTTACTTAAGTTTTACACAATAACAGCTTTTAAAAATAAAATAAAAATGTTTTAGTTTCTCCATATTCTGAGCCATAGTTTTTTATATTTTTTGGGCGATTGTCATATGTAGGGGCTCATTTTTTGCGGGATGAGGTGACGGTTAGATTGGTACTATTTTGGTGGTCATAAGCCTTTTGCTGTTGTACTTTTTGTGATTTAAGGTGACAAAAAATGGTTTATTTAGCAGTTTTTATTTTTTGCGGTGTTCATCTGAGGGGTTAGGTTATGTTAAGGAGCTGGAGTGTGCGTGACTTTTTTTTATCACATTTTATTCCATTTTGTAAAATAAGAGAAGCAATGAAAAAATGACAAATCGGCCATTTTGGCCCTTTTTTCCATTCCGCCATTCGCTGTATTGGAATTTGTTTTCTCTATTTTAATAGTATGGGCGTTTTCGGTCGCGGTGATACCCATGATGTTTATATTTATTATTATTTAGGTATTTCTTTTTTTAATTATACGGAAAGGAGGATGATTTAAACTTTAATATATATATATTTTTTTTTACATTTTTGTAAAACATTTTGTGGCTCATATATGAGCCTATAAATTATGTTCTTTTAATTTTGTTCTATTGGAGATTTTTTTTATGCCATTTAAACTTAACTCCCTAAGGACACATTTCACCTTAAGGAACATATTTTACCTTATGGACTAGGCCATTTTTTGCAAATCTGACCAGTGTTACTTTAGGTGGTGATAACTTTAAAACGCTTTGACTTATCCAGGCCATTCTGAGATTGTTTTTTTTTCATCACATATTGTACTTCATGACACTGGTAAAATGGAGTAAAAAAAAAATTCTATTTTATTTATAAAAAAATACAAAATTTACCAAAATTTGGGAAAAAATTGCACATTTCCAAGTTTCAATTTCTCTAATTCTATAATACATAGTAATACATCCAAAAATAGTTATTACTTTACATTCCCCATGTGTCTACTTTATGTTTGGATCATTTTAGGAATGACATTTTAGTTTTTGGGGATGTTACAAGGCTTAGAAGTTTAGAAGCAAATCTTGAAATTTTTCAGAAATTCAAAAACCCAATTTTTATGGACCAGTTAAGGTCTGAAGTGAGGCTTACATAATAGAAACCACCCATGGTATTCAAAACTGATTTTACAAACGTCGTTAACCCTTTAGGTGTTCAACAAGAGTTAATGGCAAATAAAGATACAATTTCAGAATTTAGATTTTTTGACAAATTTTTCATTTTTATAAATTTTTTCCAGTAACAAAGCAAGGGTTAACAGCCAAACAAAATGCTATATTTATTTCCCCAATTCTGTAGTTTGCAGAAAAACCCCATATGTGGCCGCAAACTACTGTAAGGGCACACAGTAGGGCGTAGAGGGAAAGGTGCACCATGTGGTTTTTGGAAGGCAGATTTTGCTGCACTGGTTTATTTACACCATATCCCATTTGAAGCCCCCCTGATGCACCCCTAGAGTAGAAACTCTAAAAGTGACCCCATTTTGGAAACTACAAGATAAGGTGGCAGTTTTGTTGGGACTATTTTTAGGGTACATATGATTTTTGGTTTATCTATATTACATTTTTGCGAGGCAAAGTTACCAAAAATAGAAATTCTGAAATGTTATCTCCATTTGCCATAAACTGTTGAGGATCACCTAAAGGGTTAATAACATTTTTAAAATCAGTTTTTCAATACCTGAGGGGTGTAGTTTCTTTATATGGGGTCGCTTTTATAGAGTTTCTACTCTAGGGGCGCATCAGGGGGGCTTCAAATGGGACATGGTGCCAAAACAAAAAGGCCATCAAAATCTGCCTTATTTTCCTTCTGCGCCCTGCCGTTTGGTTATACAGCAGTTTACGACCACTTATGGGGTGTTTCTGTAAACTGCAGAATCAGGGTAATAAATATTAAGTTTTGTTTGGCTGTTAACACTTGCTTTGTTATTGGAAAAAAATGGAAAATTTGCCCAAAAATTGCTGTTTTGGCACAGATTTTATTTTTTTGACCATGTTCATCTCAGGGGTTAGTTCATGGGGTATTTCTATAGAGAAGATTCTTATGGACGCGGCGATACCTAATATGTCTACTTTTTTAAATGTATTTATGTTTTACACTATATTATCTTTTTATAAACATAAAAAAATCTTTTTGGTACCGTATCTCCATAGTCTGTCATATTTTTTTGTTTTTAGCCGATTATCTTAGGTAGGGCTTCATTTTTTGCGGGTTGAGAGGACAGTTTCATTGGCACTATTTTTGGGGCATATGAATTTTTGATCGCTTGCTATTACAATTTTTGTGATGTAAGGTGTCAAAAAATACCTTTTTTTGCACCGTTTTTTATTTTATTTTGTTGACCGTGTTCATCTGAGGAGTTAGGTCATGGGGTATTTTTATAGAGGAGATTCTTACGGACGCGGTGATGCCTAATATGTCTACTTTTTATTTATTTATGTTTTACACTATATTATCTTTTTATAAACAAAAAAATAATAATTTTAGTATCTCCATAGTCTAAGAGTCATATTTTTGAAAGTTTTTAGCCGATTATCTTGGGTAGGGGCTCATTATTTGCGGGATGAGAGGACGGTTTCATTGGCACTATTTTGGGGGGGCATATGACTTTTTGATCGCTTGCTATTACAATTTTTGTGATGTAAGGTGACCGTGTTCATCTAAGGGGTTAGGGGGCGGTTATTTTTATAGAGCAGATTTTTACAGACGTGGCGATACTTAATATGTCAACTTTTTTAATTTATTTTAGTTTTACTAAATAATATTTTTGAAAAAAAATTGTTTCAGTGTCTCAAGTCTGAGAACCATAGTTTTTTTTTATCCGATTGTCAGTGGCTAAATTGGGATAAAAATGTAGTACTCCATGGAAGTGTTGTTCTCCCTGAAGCAACCAATAATGCAGAGGCCCGGATGATCGGGGCACATGTCACACTGAGTAGTAGTGTCCTTCCGTATCCCCTCCTGTGACACACTGCACCTTTTTTGGGTCTGTCCCTTCTTTACAGTATGGGGGACCACACCTGGAAAGTGTTGGCCAGGGACGATCCGGGCGCCTCCAGTTCCCGAGGTACTCCAGCCTGCTCTTTCCCGGTCAGAAAAGATTAGGTCCTTGAGGACTACCTCATAGAACTGAAGGAATGTCCCTGTGTTGCCAGCGTTCTGGGACAGCACAAAAGAGTTGTACAAGGCAACCTGTACCAAGTAGACTTTGTACCATGCCCGGGTTTTGCACATGGCATTATATTGAGGACCAGAGAGATCAACTCCTCCCATATACTGATTGTAGTCGACGATACAATCGGGCTTGAGGACCATTGCCGCGGTACCTCATTACCATGAATTTTGGACAGTAGAAGGACATCCCTCTTGTCCTTATATCTGACCAGCAACAGGTTTCCACTGGTAAGGGCACGGGTCTCACCCCTGGGGATAGATACCTGGAGGGGGTGGGTAGGGAGGCCGCGTTGATTTTTCCGCACGGTCCCACAAGCGGACGTGGATCTGGCGGCGAGGGACTGGATCAAGTGGTACTAGTATAAAAGTTATTCACATACAGGTGGTAACCCTTATCTAGCAGTGGTGCATAAGGTCCCACACAAGTTTCCCGCTAACACCCAGAGTAGGGGGACATTCTGGGGGTTGAATATGTTAATCTCACCCCTCGTACACAGGAAACTTGTAGGTGTACCCTGAGGTACTCTCACAAAGTTTGTACATCTTCACGCCATACCTCGCCCGCTTAGAGGGAACATACTGGCGGAAAAGGAGTCTCCCCTTGAAAGCAATGAGAGACTCATCAACCGCGACCTCCCTTCCAGGTACATAGGCCTGTACAAAATTTGGCCCCAAAGTAATCGATGACCAGCCTGATTTTGCACAGGCGGTCATAGGAAGGATCACCTTAGGCAGGACATGCTGCATTATCTGAATAATGCAGGCATTTCCGGATGGCCTCAAACCAGGAGCGTGTCATGGCCGTACTGGACTTGTTCGTTGGGTGCCCACGTGAGACTGAGGAAGTCCACTTCCTCTGTAACTGCTTACATGTCAAGGGCGCTGCATGTAAGGGGTTAAATAGCCAAGATTGGTGCTTCTGCCAGTCTGGGCTATTAGAGCAAGAGCACAGCTTTTATGTCAGAGCCAAGCCCTCAACTCCGCTGCACGGGACACCGTTGCAACACATAAACTTGGCTGCCATAAAAAGTCAGCGGCCCAGCCTTAGGCACCTTAGTGACTGCGTTAAAAAGGCGTATTGGTGGTCACTAATAAATGAACAAAACTTTCTAAAATTCTGTTTTCACTTACATATTATATGGTATTGAGTGCAGATTAATTATTTTACCACTAAATCGCAACACAAGAAAATGTGAAAATATAAATCTATAAAAATATCACATGATCTATTCCCATCAGGTGAAATGAAAAAAAAACCCTGCCAAAACAGCCAATTTTTTGGTCAAGGATCATGGTAGCTGGTTAGCACTGTTGCCTTGCAGCACTGGGGTCCTAGGTTCGAATCTGACCAAGGGCAACATCTGCATGGAGTTTCTATGTTCTCCCTGTGCTTGCGTGGGTTTCCTCTCACACTCCAAAGACATACTGATAGGGCACTTAGATTGTGAGCCCCTTTGGGGACAGCTTGACACTGATGTCTGTAAAGCTCTGCGTAATATAGCAGAGCTATATAAGTGCATAAAATAGATTTAAAAAAAAATCAGGTCTACTTCTCCTAAACGATGACAATACGTACCTACACATCTCAACCCTGCAGACCAAGCAACCAGATCCGTTGCTGCTAACCGCCTCAAGGGCACAATTTGTTTTACACGCTCTATGTTCTTATATATGCTGATAAAACTTAGCAAGGACTTCCGGTTCCGGCGCCTGCATGTGAGCAGCAGAGAGAGTCAGCTCCGGAATCCCTGACCGAGAATCGACTCATATTGCCCAAACATTCTCTTATCAGGAGCAATTTACCGCTCCAATCGATTGCCAGGGTCCTGAAGTGGTGAATGGAACGTTTCATTGTCACCATGGGCAAGAAAATTAAGTCCAAGACCTCGGCTGATGTTCCCGCCGATATAACCAAGGAGGAAGATATGGCACCTGATGCTCCTTCACCTCACGCTGAAAACGATGAGAGCTCACCCTCCACTATACTATCGCAAGAGGTGACCGCAGCAGGAGGAATTAATTATAAATTGCTGGCGATTGAAGTGGCATCGCAGTTGGCTACTGATTTACAAGCCACACTGGAAGCGTCAGTGAAAACCTCCATGAGGCAAATACATGAGGCGCTGCAAAAGCAAGACACACGCGTGACAGAGGTAGAAAATAGGTTGCATACCAGTCACCACCAGATCTTTTGAGAAGTTCTGATAGACGTTATTCAGTACTTCCTGCATGATCTTCTTTTGTTTTGCTTTTGTTTTGACATCTCTCCTCCCTCTCCGAGCTGTCATCTATTAGCAGTGATTGCCTCCCTATATATCTCCTCCCCATACTGCCTCACCTTGCGGTTTATACAACTTCCTGGACTGTGCTGATGCTAGAAGCTGCTACTGATGCATCCAAAAGATAAGTCTGTTCCTTTATTTCTGTTTTCCTGTGGTCTTGATCCTAGGTGACCCTGACTCCCTCCGTATTTAGTGTAAGGAGCCGGTGGTTGTGTCCCCTCATTATTATAGGGTGTTCAGGTGTTATACAGTCGAGGAACGAGGGTATGCAATTATCTACCATAGAGAGTTTTGCATAGGTTGAGCAGTAAGGGAGAGTGCTAGGGCTGTTACAGGGCTTACCCTCTTGTTCCTTAGTTTTGGATCAAGTCAGTTGGATCTTCATTTGTAAACAATCAGGAGAAGAAAGCGCTGCCGGCACTGCTACACCTGACCAGTATGCAGGATTGATAGGAAGACACAGGTAGTGCGATTCAGTGAATGGATGCGGTGGTGCTCTGCTGAGGCAGACACAGTGGTAAATTTAAAGGAGAGATGAGAAGAAACAGCGGCACTCACCAATTCCAAAGTAAAATGCCCAGTTTATTAAACTTGTTAAAATCGGGTACAAGCAGGTCTGTGCACATAGATCAGTAAAGGTACAGCCGTTTCACGCTAAATGCGCTTCATCATGCCTTTCATGCTGTGGAGGTGAGTGACTGACCTATAAAGGTCAGGTCAAGCCACTCCCCCCACCACATCACATAGAGGAACAAGGTATTAACTCATTCGATACTCTATAGGACCAAAAATCACAGTGTATCAAACAAAAACAAATAAATCATTCCTATCATTAAAACCTAATGGTCCCATCGCTTCTGTCTTAATAATCCATAATGCTTCTCTCTGTAGAAGAAGCTTTTTTCTCTCCCCGTCGCGAGGCGGTAATTTCACTATTTCTAGACCTGCAACCTGTAAAAGGTCCTCACGGTTTTGATGCGTTTCTTTCATATGCTGAATTAATCTGGTAGCTCCAATTTCTGTTTTAAGGCTATGCTTGTGCTCTCTGAAACGAACAAAGAGAGGTCTAAAGGTTTTGCCAATATAAAATTGGCCGCAGGGGCAGAAAAGGGCATAAACTACAAAGGTGGACCTACAATTAATGAAGTCTCTCACTCTGTGTTTTATCATTCCAATTTTCAGGTGTGCCCCTCTCCTCATCTGTTCACACATAGAGCAGTGTCCACACCTGAAGTTGCCCTCAGGAATGCAGCGTTCAAGCCAGTTTTTATTCACATTACATTTGAACTGGCTCTGTGTGATCATACTGCCTATGGTTTTGCTTCGTCTGAAGCCCACCTCAGGCACACTAGACACTTTTTCTGAAAGGGTCGGATCCCTTTGTAAAATGTGCCAGTTTTTTAATATGGCATTTTTTATTTGCTGCGCCATGGGTGAAAAGTCAAATGTGAACACTGGTCTACTAGGAACCATGTCTGAAGTGCAGTTTTTTTTTTTTTTTTCTTGTAGCCCTACATTTATGCACCTGCGGTTTAACCTTAGACCAACATCACCTGCAGATCTTCTCCCTGCAGATTTGCAGAAAGCTTGATCGATGCTAGGTTCTGAGTAACCTCTTTGTAGAAACCTTATTTTCATTATTATAGATTGTTCTAAAAACTCGGTATCACTAGAGATAATCCTATTCAAACGTGAGAATTGGCTGTAGGGGAGCGCAGAGGCTACATGTGGGGGATGGAAGCTATTGAAGTGCAGTAATGCATTGGTGGAGGTGGGTTTTCCCGAATATAGTGGTTTCCAGGCGACCTTGTTCCACCTTCACCAAGACATCCAAGAACTCCAATTGTGAGGAATTTATTTTACTGGTGAACAGCATATTCATATCGTTTTCGCGATTTAAGTAATCCACAAAAACTGCAAAGCTTTCTTCATTACCTGCCCAAACAATGAACACGTCATCGATGTATCTAAAGAATACTTTGATACATCTGACAAAGGGATTTTTTTACTGAAAACACAAATTTGGATTCAAAGTATCCTAGAAATAGATTTGCAAAGGTACATGCGATGGGCGTACCCATTGCTGTACCAGATTGCAGATGGTACCACAAATCATCAAACAGGAAAGCATTGGGTGTAAGTATGAAGGAAAGGGAGTCTGTGATAAACTCCACAAGGGTTTTGCTTTTTCCTATATCCCTCAATTGATCTCCAATCACTTTTACTCCAAGTTTCTGGGGGATTCTGGTATACAGACTTTCAACATCAATAGATGCTAGAAAAAATTCTTCATGCCATTCTATCTCTTTTATTGCTGTTAAAAAGTCGCTCTCCTTTAAATTTACCATTGGATCTTCATTTGTGTCTTCTAGTTTTCTGCAACACCATCCGTGACATTATAAACCGCCAAAACCGTCTCAAGCATGGATCCGGTTTCACTTTTGACTGAACGCATGCAGGGTCTTTCATTGGAGGTAGCAGATTTCCGTAAAACTGTATCTCAGTTTCAGGTGACCGGTTCAGCTTGCGTTCATGGAGTTTGTTCTGAGCCTAAGATCTCGTTCCCGGATACGTTCTCCGGGGGTAGTGAGAATTTTTTAGTTTTAGAGAGGCTTGCAAACTCCATTTTCGCCTACTTCCCCATTCCTCTAGTTATGAGGAGCAGAGGGTGGGGATCATCATCTCGCTGCTCAGAGATAACGCTGAGTCTTGGGCCTTTCTGCTGCCGGTGGGGGCACAGCCCCTCCGTTCAGTGTATGAATTTTTTTTAGCCCTGGGTCAGATATATGATGATACGGATCGTATTGCTTTGGCTGAATCTAGACTACGTCTTTTATGCCAGGGTAAACAGTCCGCAGAGATATACTGTTCATAATTTCAGAGATGGGCAGCTGATACTGGTTGGAATGATGCTGCACTCCGAAGTCAATTTTGCCATGGTCTTTCAGAGGGATTGAAAGATGCATTTGCCTTTCATGAGAGACCTACCTCCTTGGAGTGTGCATGTCTCAGGGCCGTTTGTATTGACAGGCGTCTTAGAGAGAGGGGAGAGATCACTCCTTCCTGTCATACTCAGTCCAAGGACAGTGCGGCGGTCTCATTCAGTGCGCAGGGCTCTCAGTCTCTCTCATTCCCCTCTGAGCAGGAGCCCATGCAGCTGGGTTTGCTTGCCTAAAACAACAGAGGATTCAGCTGTCAGAGGAGGGTTTGTTTCTGTTGTGGAGGTATAAATCATTTGGCAAATGTTTGCCCCTCTAGGAGATTCAGGCAGTTTTTTGAGAGTAATAAAGTAACAAAAAGAAAAAAGTCCTCAAAAAATGTTCCATCTGTTACTATTGGCAAGGTTGATGCGGAAATTAAAGGTTTTCCGTTTGCTTGTAGTTCCCGTTTTGTCCTACCTGCCAGGGTGGCGCTAGAGAGCAAGAACATTCTTTGTGAGATTTTTGTAGATAGTGGAGCAGCTGTCAATCTAATTGATAATCAATTTGCTATAACACATGGTTTCCAGGTATACACTTTGGAAAGGACATACCTGTTTTTGCTATTGATTCCGCTCTCAAAAATTGTTAAAAGGCATAGTTCACAATATCCGTTTGATTGTGTGTGATACTCATGTTGAGGATGTGTCATGTTTTGTCCTAAGCGGGTTACCTACTCCTCTAGTATTGGGGCTATCCTGGCTCACTAAACATAACCCCACCATTGATTGGCAAGCGAGGCAAAAAAATGGTTGAAGTGACTTTTGCAGAGAGAATTGCCTCTCAACATCTGTTTCAGAGGTTTCTACTAAGACTGTACCATCTTTTCTCTCTGAATTTGTGGTGTTCAGGAGCTGCCCCCTCACAGGGAATACGATTGCCCTATTAATCTCATCCCAGGCGCCAAGCTGTCTAAATCTCGTTTATACAATCTCTCCCAACCTGAAAGGGTCGCTATGCGTGCTTATATCTCTGAGAGCCTGAGAAAGGAACACATACGACCCTCAAAGTCACCTGTTGCCGCAGTTTTTTTCTTTAAGAAAAAAGATGGTTCTTTAAGACCATGTCTGGATTTCAGGGAGCTGAACAGTATCACAATTCGTGACCCTTATCCGCTTCCTCTGATCCCGGACCTGTTTAACCAGATTGTTGGGGCTAAAGTTTTTTCCAAGTTGGATTTAAGAGGGGCATACAACCTGGTCAGGGTCAGAGAAAGAGACGAATGGAAGACGGCCTTCAATACCCCTGAGGGCCATTTTGAGAATTTGGTTATGCCTTTTGGTTTGATGAATGCTCCAGCCGTCTTCCAGCATTTTGTGAACAGCATTTTTTATCATTTAATGGGGAGATTTGTACTAGTGTATCTAGATGAGATTTTGATTTTTTTCTCCTGATTTCAAAACTCATCAGGACCACCTACGTCACGTCTTGCTCATTCTGCGGGAGAATAAATTGTATGCTAAACTGGAAAAATGTGTTTGCGGTTCCAGAAATTCAGTTTCTGGGGTTTCTTCTCTCCGCTTCTGGTTTTCGCATGGACCCCGAGAAGGTCCGCGCTGTGCTTGAGTGGGAGCTTCCTGAGAATCAGAAGGCGCTGATGCGCTTTTTGGGTTTTGCCAATTACAGGAAGTTGTTAAACCACTCACTGATATGACTAGAAAGGGGGTAGATTTTTCCTCCTGGTCGGTAGAGGCACGTAAGGCCTTTTCTGGGATCAAGGAGAGTTTTTTGCTTCCGCTCCCATCTTGGTACAACCTGATGTCTCTCTACCCTTCATAGTTGAGGTTGACACTTCTGAGGTGGGTGTGGGTGCGGGCTTGTCTCAGGGTCCCTCTCCTGCCAAATGGCGACCGTGTGCCTTTTTCTCAAAGAAACTCTCCTCCGCAGAGAAATTACGATGTGGGAGATAGGGAGTTGTTGGCCATCAAGTTAGCTTTTGAGGAATGCCATTGGCTAGAGGGAGCCAGACACCCTATTACCGTGTTTACCGACCATAAGAATCTGGCCTACTTGGAGTCAGCCAAGCGTCTGAACCCGAGACAGTCCAGATGGTCTTTGTTCTTTTCAAGGTTTAATTTTGTTGTCACATTCCGCCCTGGGGTTAACAATGTGAAGGCGGATGCCTTGTCACGTTGTTTTCCAGGAGGGGGGAACTTTGAACACCCGGGTCCCATTTTGGCTGAAGGGGTGGTTGTGTCTGTTCTTTATCCTGAATTGGAGGCAGAGGTTCTGGCAGCCCATGCAGAGGCTCCTGATCTTTGTCCTCCTGGGAGGTTGTTTGTGCCTCTCGCTTTGCGACACAAGGTTTTTAAGGAGCACCACGATACTGTCCTTGCTGGGCACCCGGGGGGTAGAGCCACAGTGGATCTCATCGCTCTGAGATTCTGGTGGCCGGCTCTTGGCAAGTCGGTTGAGGGTTTTGTGGCAGCCTGCAAGACCTGCACCCATGCCAAAGTCCCTCATTCACGGCCATCAGGTGCTCTCCTTCCATTACCCATTCCTTCTCGTCCTTGGACACATCTGTCAATGGATTTCATCACGGACCTGCCTCGTTCCTCGGGGAAGACTGTGATTCTGGTGGTGGTGGACCGTTTTGGCAAAATGGCGCATTTTGTTCCTTTTCCTGGCTTGCCCAATGCTAAAACGCTGGCGCAGGCATTTATTGATCACATTGTCAAACTGCATGGTATCCCTTCAGACATAGTCTCTGATAGGGGCACGCAGTTTGTTTCCAGATTCTGGAGGGCCTTCTTTTCTCGCTTGGGGGTTCGGTTGTCATTCTCTTCTGCTTTCCACCCGCAGTCGAATAGCCAGACAGAGCTTGTCAATCAGAATCTGGAGACATATCTGCGTCGTTTTGTGGCAGAGAATCAGGAGTATTGGTGTTCTTTTCTCTCCCTTGCTGAGTTTGCTTTAAATAACCGTCGTCAGGAGTCCTCTGATAAGTCACCATTGTTTGGTGCATATGGGTTTCATCCGCAGTTTGGGACATGCTCTGGAGAGGGGGCTTCTGGTTTACCTGATGAGGAGAGATTCTCCTCGTCTTTGTCATCTATTTGGCAAAATATTCAGGATAATCTAAAAAGCATGAGTGAGAGATATAAGCGTGTGGCGGATAAGAGACGTGTGCCTGGTCCGGACCTGAATGTTGGTGATCTGGTATGGTTGTCTACTAAGAATATCAAATTGAAGGTTCCCTCCTGGAAGTTGGGTCCTAAGTTTATTGGGCCTTACAAAATCTTGTCCGTCATCAATCCCGTTGCCTACCGTCTTGATCTTCCTCAGACTTGAAAGATCCATAATGTTTTTCGCAAGTCCCTATTAAAACCTTATGTCCAACCCACTGTACCCTCCTCTTTGCCTCCTACTCCAATTGTGGTTGATGGTAATCTTGAATTTCAGGTCTCTAGGATTGTGGACTCTCGTATTGTCCGTGGTTCTCTTCAGTACCTCGTTCATTGGGAGGGTTATGGTCCTGAGGAGAGGATGTGGGTTCCAGTGGCGGACATTAAGGCCACTCGTCTTCTCAGGGCATTCCATAGGTCCCATCCTGAGAAGGTGCGCTCTGAGTGTCCGGAGTCCACTCGTAGAGGGAGGGGTACTGTCACCGCCAGATCTTTGAGAAGTTCTGATAGACATTCTTCAGTACTTCCTGCATGATCTTCTTTTGTTTTGCTTTCGTTTTGAAATCTCTCCTCCCTCTCCCAGCTGTCATCTATTAGCAGTGATTGCCTTCCCTATGTATCTCCTCCCCATACTGCCTCACCTTGCGGTTTATACAACTTCCTGGACTGTGCTGATGCTAGAAGCTGCTACTGCTGCATCCACAAGATAAGTCTGTTCCTTTATTTCTGTTTTCCTGTGGTCTTGATCCTAGGTGACCCTGACTCCCTCCGTATTTAGTGTAGGGTGCCGGTGGTCGTGTCCCCTCACTATTATAGGGTGTACAGGTGTCATACAGTCGAGGAACGAGGGTATGCAATTATCTACCATAGAGATTTTTGCATAGGCTGAGCAGTAAGGGAGAGTGCTAGGGCTGTTACAGGGCTTACCCTCTTGTTCCTTAGTTTTGGATCAAGTCAGTCGGATCTTCATATGTGTCTTCTAGTTTTCTGCAACACCATCCGTGACAATACCCTGGAACTGTACTCTGAGGAATGTATCACGCAAATCCGTGGTCTTATGCAGGAAAACAGGAAACTGGGACTGAGTGGAAGATCTCGAAAATCTATCCCGCAGGGACAATTTGCGGATCGTTGGCCTGTTGGAAGAGATCCCTGCAAAGGACTTGCTCACTATATGCGAACAAGAATTGCCTAAGCTACTGGACCTAAACGGGCCATGCAAAGTCGAGCGCGCTCATAGACTGGGCCCTGATTTGAATAATCTATCTCATGTCGCTGATAATAACGGTGCTTGATTTAATCGCAAGCCGAGACAAGTGATAGTGAAATATCTTGATTTTCAAGACCAGACGAATATACTTCGTAACTTCAAGATATTCACTGAACCTGTTTAACTGAGGAATTTGAGAAGTTACCAAGAGACTGAGGGCCTTCTCAGCCATCTGCTCTGAGCTCTACCAGAGGCATACCAGGTTTGCGCTATTGTACCCAGCTTTGCTGAAGGTCTTTAAAGACGATGGCGATGCAAACCTTTTCAACTCCGGAGGAGGCTGCTGACGACTTACAGATCACAGTGGATTCCTTAGACCGGGCCCAAGAAAAACTAATTAGGGAGAAGGATGAGGACTTTGATCGCCCTTCAAGCCCGAAGAGATACGTGGGACGACAAAGGAAAGATCTGGACAGTCAGTACAGTACAAGAGCCGCCAAGGGATCCGGATGAAGATTCTTGACTCTAGCACAGGGAGTCGTGTTTTCTGCTGAAGGGTTGTATGGATAGTCATGTCTAGACAATATGATTCTAGGAAGTGATCTCTAGATAATCCAGGTTAGTAGATGGGTTCTGTAGTTTTATTTCTAGATAGCCATTCTCTTTAACATAGGTCAGGGACCGAGTTTAGCGGTAATACTATAGAGAAAACATTATGTGTAATACTGCACATAGGCAGGAAAAAAGTGAAGCCAGCTCACAATTCGCTATTGGAGGGAGGAATGGAATTTTCCCAGACAGGGAATTGTTGCTTAGTTGCCTTTAGGCATTATTTTTGTATTGTTGTTTTTTTTTTTTTTGGGGGGGGGGGGGGGGGATTATGGGATGGTTATTTTCTGGATGTGTACTGCAGGGCCCTACATGCATCTTTTCCATGTGAAGATCCCATGACGCGCATCGTGTCTTGGAACGTCAGAGGTTTACGTTCCCCAGCCAAACGTAACATGATACTCAAATTTCTACACCAGCTCAAACCAGATATCGCTATGCTGCAGGAGACCCACTTAGCTGAAGGGGAATTTTTTCGCATTGAAAAGATGTGGGTTGGGAAAGTGGTTGGATCGCCCTCTATAGCCGGGAAGGCAGGTACACTAATTCTGATAAGTAAACACTTAGACCATAAAATACTGCACCACGAGCCGGATATAAACAGAAGGTTTCAGAAGCTGAAAATGCAATCTCCCTTGGTCGAAATATGTCTGGTAAAGGTATACGGCCCAAATGGGGAAAACAGATCTTTTTTTAGGGAATTGAGCGTTCTAATGGGACAAGATCCTTTAACACAGTACATTGTTGGAGGAAACATGAATGCTGCTGTAGACAGCAGGGAAGACAGACGGATTACATCTGGGAAGGTTGTTTCACAAAGGATTAGAGACACTGTTCTAGCAGATTTCATAAAAGATAACAACCTAGTGGATCTTTGGAGACTAGAAAACCCTGAAGGTAGAGAGTACACGTTTTATTCCCCACCAAACAATTCATGGTCCAGGATTGATCATATTTTTGCGACAACTTCTGTCCAGCGCAGAGCCCACCACTCCAAAATATTAGATATTGCAATCTCCGATCATGCTCCAGTGCAGATAGATATAAAAGAGCAGATTCAGAAGGGATCTGACTTCATCTGGCGATTCCCCTCTTTCCTGTCAGAGAATGAAAATTTTAGAGATCTGTTAAAGGGGTGGGTTATGGAATATTTGCAGGACAACGCCGAGCACAGAAACAACCCCTCTCTACTATGGGACACAGCGAAGGCTGTTTTGCAGGGGAGAATTATTTCCTATGTGCATTCTCTAAAAAAGAAGACTAGGGCAAAACTGGATGAAACTACACTGTCGTAAAGGAGGGCTTACGTCTCTTTCTTGGCAAACCCCACAAGTGAAAACAGCTTAAACTGGAGAGTGGCGAATAAAGAGTACGAACTTTGGTTTGTGCGGTGGGAAGACATGTATAGGTCCCAAAAAGAATCCAGATTATGTTCATTTGGTAATAAGTCAGGGAGAATACTAGCAAGATTGGCCAAGGGGGCAAGGGGACCCATACGACTTCCGACGTTAAAAGATTCACAGGGACACCTTCAAAAAGAACCCAGGAAGGTAGTGGAGATCTTCAAAGACTTTTTGTCATGCCCCACTCTGACGATGTGCGTAGGTCGGCCAGGATAGCAGCACGAGTTTAGTGTTGTTTTGGTGCCATGCTGGATCCACCTCTCATCAGGTGCACTGGGTGGAGTCATTAGTTTAAATGGCCTCCAGCCAAGTGTTCTGAGCGGATTATACTAATCATTGTGGTCTGGGAAGGTTGGCTGTCTGTTATTGCTCTGGAAGATAAGTGTCATTTCTAGTTTGGTTGTTTGTGTCATCTATCCCATCCAGGTTCTGTGCGAGCAGGCTGCTCCTATTTCCCCACTTCACCATCTCAGGGAATTCAGGGTTTTGTCAGCCCAGGCTGGAGGACACATCACACCTACCTTCAAGGTCTGCATGTGGGCTGAGCAGTGCAGGGAAAGAGGTCAGGGATTAGCTAGGAGGTGACCCTTCCCCTGTCTCTCATCCAGAGCCTGGTTGGTGCGTTATCTGTTATGCTGAGTGCACGTCCGCCGTGACATTATAATCCGCCATACTGTGGCTGCCATTGCTCAGCGCTTTTGTGATGGCGTCAATTGATGCACTGGTTGACCGCATGCAGGGTTTATCCCTAGAGGTTGCGGATCTGCGTAGTTCGGTCACACAGTGTCAGGGTTCTGGCATCAGGTACAGGTCAAATTGTTGGGGAGCCTAAAGTCGCTCTTTCCGAGAAATTTACAGGGGGTACGGATGATTTTTTTTCCCGCTTCAAAGAGTCATGTAATTTGTACTTTCGACTGCGTCCATTTTCATCAGGTAATGAAGATCAGAGGGTGGGTATCATCATGTCTTTGCTTAAAGGGGACGCGCAATCCTGGGCTTTTTCTCTGCCGCCCGGTTCTCTGGCCCTCCGGTCGGTGGAGGAATTTTTCAAAGCCCTGGGATTGATTTACAATGACCCATATCGAGTCTCGATGGCAGAATCGAAATTACGTAACTTACTACAGGGTAAACATACTGCTGAGGTTTACTGCACAGAGTTTAGGAGGTGCGCTACTGAGTAGAGGTGGAACGACCCCGCGTTACGTAGTCAGTTTTGTCAGGGGTTATCTGAAAGGTTGAAAGATGCCCTGGCTTTTCATGAGTACCCAGATACTTTGGAGAATGCAATGTCTTTGGCTATACGTTTGGATAGACGTATCAGAGAGAGGTGTAAGGGTCCCTGCAGGGGATTCCTCCCGCGTGTGGTTTTGTTTCACCTACTTCCCAGGGTGATATTACTTATAACTCTGGGGTAGGGGAGGAACCCATGCAGTTAGGTCAGATATCTTGCCATTCTGATAGTAGAGACTTTAGAAAAGTGCACAATCTATGTTACTATTGTGGGAAGATGGGTCATTTTATTTTTTCTTGTCCTTATGTTAATCCACAGGTGGAAGAGAAAAAGAGAAAAAAAAAAACTTCCCTCACACTTGGTAGTATGAATGGTGTGGTGGAGCAGACGGGTATACAAGTTCCCTGCAGTTCCTGTTTTCTCCTTTCAGCTATGGTGGCGCTAGAGTCTAGAAATGTGTTTGTTGATGTTTTCCTTGATTGTGGTGCTGGGGTAAACCTAATTGACCTTCTTTTTCTTCAAAACCTAGGACTAAGTACTTGCACTTTAGAGAACGAGATTCGTGTTTTTGCAATTGATTCTTCCCCTCTTTCTCAAAGGAGCCTTACTGACATTGTTCATGGTATTCATTTAAGGGTGGGTGATTCACATGCTGAAATAATTTCTTGTTTTGTCATGAAGAATTTGCCAGCTCCTATAGTTTTGGGGTTGCCATGGTTGTCTAGACATAACCCAATTATAGATTGGCAAGCGAGACCAATCATTGGTTGGAGCGAGTTTTGTTCGAATAATTGTCTTGGCACATCTATCTCTGGTGTGTCCATTACGGCCTTGCCTCAGTATCTCTCAGATTTTTCAGATGTCTTTTCGGAGGGTGGGGCTCAGGAATTGCCCCCTTATCAAGACTATGATTGTCCAGTAAATCTCATTCCGGGGGCTAAGTTGCCTAAGTCTCGGCTTTACAACCTCTCTCAACCCGAGAGAGAGGTAATGCAAAAGTATGTCGCTGAGAGTTTGGCAAAGGGTCATATTAGACCATCTAAGTCTCCAGTGGCAGTAGGTTTGTTCTTCGTGAAGAAAAAAGATGGATCACTGAGACCGTGTTTGGATTTCCGGGAGTTGAACCGTATTACAGTCCGGGATCCATATCCCCTGCCTTTGATCTCTGATCTTTTTGATCAGATTGTTGGAGCCAAGGTGTTCACCAAGTTGGATTTTAGAGGAGCATACAATCCGATCAGGATCAAGGAGGGGGATGAGTGGAAAATGGCCTTCAATACGCACGAGGGTCATTTTGAGAACCTGGTAATGCCTTTTGGGTTGACGAACGCGCCAGCAGTATTTCAGCGATTCGTCAATGACATTTTTCATCACTTGGTTGGGAGGTTCGTAGTAGTTTACCTAGATGACATTTTAATTTATTCTCCTGATCTGAAGACCCATCAGGATCATGTGAGACAGGTTTTGACAATCCTTCGGGAGAATAAGTTATATGCCAAATTGGAGAAATGTTTGTTTGCGGTGCAAGAGCTTTCGTTCTTGGGATACATGCTTTCTGATTTCGGTTTTCGTATGGACCCCGAAAAGGTCCGGGTGGTTCTGGAGTGGGACCGACCAGAGAATCAGAAAGCTTTGATGCGGTTCTTGGGGTTTACGAATTATTATAGAAAATGTATTTCGAATTATTCTACCCTAGTCAAACCTCTTACTGATATGACCAAGAAGGGCGCCGATGTCTCTGTCTGGTCAGATGAGGCATTGCAGGCCTTTTCGGCTATTAAGGAGCGTTTTGCGTCTGCTCCCATTCTTGTGCAGTCGGATGTGTCTCAGCCATTCGTGGTGGAGGTTGATGCATCAGAGGTGGGGGTTGGGGCGGTGTTGTCACAGGGTTCATCTCCTGGCAAGTGGGTCCCGTGTGCCTTCTTCTCCAAGAAGCTCTTGGCCGCCGAGAGGAATTATGATGTTGGAGATAGGGAGTTGTTGGCTATCAAGTTGGCCTTTGAGGAATGGCGTCACTGGTTAGAGGGGGCGTCTCACCCCGTTACGGTGTATACAGACCTCAAGAATTTGGCTTACCTGCAATCTGCCAAGCGTCTGAACCCTAGGCAGGCCAGATGGTCACTGTTTTTTACCAGGTTCAATTTTGTGGTTACCTTTCGCCCAGGGGTCAAGAACGTCAAGGCAGATGCCTTGTCTCGTAGCTTCCCTGGGGGAGGTGATTCAGAAGATCCGGCGCCGATTTTGGCGGATGGGGTGGTGGTCTCCGCTCTGTACCCTGTATTGGAGATGGAGGTGTTGGGAGCCCAGGAGGGGGATCCTGGTTCTTGTCCCCCAGGGAGGTTGTTTTTTCCTGAGGGCCTACGATACAAGGTGTTCAAGGAACATCACGATACTGTTCTCGCTGGACATCCTATTGGTAAGTCCACCTGTGATCTGGTGTCCTGGAGGTTCTGGTGGCCAGGGTTACGTAAGAGCATTGAGAATTGCGTGACAGCTTGTGAAACCTGCGCTCGGTCAAGGGTTGCTCATACTCGACCGCCTGGTTCACTTCTTCCATTGTCTATTCCATCTCGTCCTGGACGCATTTGTCTATGGACTTTATTACGGACCTGCCGAGTTCCTCCGGGAGAACAGTGATTTTGGTGGTCGTTGACCGTTTCAGTAAAATGGCTCACTTTATACCACTAACGAGTCTGCCTAACGCTAAGACTCTTGCTCAGATTTTTGTGGATAATATTGTGAAATTGCACGGTATTCCTTCGGATGTGGTCTCTGAGAGGGGCACGCAGTTTGTCTCCAGGTTTTGGAGGGCGTTCTGCTCTCGGCTTGGCATTCAACTTTCATTCTCTTCGGCTTTTCATCCGCAGTCGAATGGTCAGACGGAGCGTACTAATCAAAACCTGGAGACCTACTTGAGGTGCTTTGTGGCTGAGAATCAGGAGGACTGGTCCTCATTCTTGTCCTTAGCAGAATTTGCGTTGAATAACCGTATGCAGGAGTCCACGGGTAAGTCGCCATTTTTTGGCGCATACGGTTTCCATCCTCAGTTTGGTACCCTTTCTGGGTCTGGTTCCTCCGGGATGCCAGAGGAGGAGAGATTCTCTTCTGCCTTGTCCTCTATCTGGCGGAGGATTCACGGGAATTTGGAGAGGATGGGTGAGAGGTATAAACGAATGGCTGACAGGAGACGTGTGACTGGTCCGGACCTGTGTGTGGGTGATCTGGTGTGGTTGTCCACTAAGAATATCAAGTTGAGAGGGCCATCTTGGAAACTGGGTTAAAGATTTGTTGGTCCGTATAAAATTTCTGCGATGATCAATCCTGTGGCGTTTCGGCTGGATCTTCTGCAGACTTGGAGGATCCATGATGTCTTCCACAGGTCTTTACTAAAAAAAATACGTGAAACCGGTGGTACCATCGCCATTGCCTCCTCCTCCTGTTCTAGTCGAGGGAAACTTGGAGTTCGAGATCTCCAGGATTCTCGACTCAACAGTTC
Source organism: Bufo gargarizans (assembly GCF_014858855.1). Classification (NCBI taxonomy): domain Eukaryota; kingdom Metazoa; phylum Chordata; class Amphibia; order Anura; family Bufonidae; genus Bufo; species Bufo gargarizans. Next base: position 349,320,213 of record NC_058083.1, read on the forward strand.
TTCGGGGTTCCCTCCAGTACCTGGTACACTGGAGGGTATACGGTCCTGAGGAGAGGATGTGGGTTCCGGCATCAGATGTCAACGCCAGCCGACTGGTGAGGGCCTTTCATAGGTCCCATCCGGATAAGGTTGGTCCGGGGTGTCTGGAGGTCACCCGTAGAAGGGGGGGTACTGTCATGCCCCACTCTGACGATGTGCGGAGGTCGGTCAGGATAGCAGCACGAGTTTAGTGTTGTTTTGGTGCCATGCTGGATCTGGATCCGCCTCTCATCAGGTGCACTGGGTGGAGTCATTAGTTTAAATGGCCTCCAGCCAAGTGTTCTGAGCGGATTATACTAATCATTGTGGTCTGGGAAGCTTGGAGGGAAGGTTGGCTGTCTGTTCCTGCTCATGAAGATAAGTGTCATTTCTAGTTTGGTTGTTTGTGTCATCTATCCCATCCAGGTTCTGTGCGAGCAGGCTGCTCCTATTTCCCCACTTCACCATCTCAGGGAATTCAGGGTTTTGTCAGCCCAGGCTGGAGGACACATCACACCTACCTTCAAGGTCTGCATGTGGGCTGAGCAGTGCAGGGAAAGAGGTCAGGGATTTGCTAGGAGGTGACCCTTCCCCTGTCTCTCATCCAGAGCCTGGTTGGTACGTTATCTGTTATACTGAGTGCACGTCCGCCGTGACATTTTTACCAGAAGTTATACACTAAAGATCCTGAGGCCCTCCATCCTCCTACTTCCTTTTTAGATAAGGTCTCTCTTCCGAGTGTGAAGGCAGAACAACTAGCCTCACTCAATCAGTCTATATCAACTGAGGAAGTGGTGTCCACTATAAGAACCTTGAAGTCAGGGAAGGCTCCGGGATCTGATGGATTCTCTGGGGAATTCTTTAAGTTTCTTAGGGATGACATTACACAGATACTAGTAGAAAATTACAATAATATATTAGGTGGCCAAAACCTGACGGAAACAAGCAATTTAGCACATATCAAATTACTACCCAAACCTGGGAAAGGCCCCTTCCAACCTGCATCCTACCTCCCTATATCCCTTATAAACGTAGATGTCAAAATACTTTCTAAAATAATGGCGGACAGGTTGGCCAGTATTCTACCATCACTGATTGGAAAATCCCAAGTGGGCTTCGTGACGGGGAGATCGGTGGTGTTCAATATCCGTAGAGTTCTATCTGTACTGGACCATGTTAACAGGAAAGAGAGTACTATACCGTTACCTGCCTTATTGACTATTGATGCTGAGAAAGCATTCGACAATATAAGCTGGAGTTGGCTGGGAAATGTTATGGACAGAATGCAGATTACAGGAGTCTTTAGGACTTATGTCAATGCTTTATATAGATCTCCTAGAGCGCAGATTGCAATACCAGGTTTTTTGTACACCTCTTTTCCACTTTTAAAGGGGACGAGACAAGGATGCCCTTTGTCTCCTTTACTATTCAACATTGCACTTGAACCATTAGCTAGACTTCTGGAGTCCACAGACGTCTACAAGGTTATTCGCATAGGCAAACAGGAGATTAAACTCTCACTGTTTGCAGAGGACATCATTATGATGTTATCAAATCCGCAAAGGGATATTAAAAACATTTTTGATGTCATGAGGAACTTTGGCTCCTTCTCAGGCTTCAAAGTGAATCAAAGCAAATGTGAACTGATGACTATAGGGACGGGACTTCGTAGGAAAGATTTCGTCCTGGGAGACTGCCCGGTATCTTTGGTTACAAGTCACATCACGTACCTGGGGATTAGGATAGGTCGTACACCTCATTCTTTATGCACCCTTAAATATCCACCACTATTCGCACAAATAAAGCAGGAACTGAAGAGGTGGCAATCATTACCATTGTCAGTAATAGGTAGGTGCCACTTAATCAAGATGATTAGTTTTCCGAAATTGTTGAACCCCATGCAGACTATGCCGATTTTACTTTCAGATGTGGTAGGTATTAACAGGGGCTTTACCCATTTCATCTGGTCTGGGAAGAAACCACGTATAGCTTTAAAATTGCTGTGGGCTCCCGTAAACAAGGGAGGGATAAGAATGCCGGATGTGAGGAGCTACAACTTGGCGTGTCTTTTCAGACACTGTAGAGACTGGCTGAATGCAACATCACACTACTCTAACTGTAGTCTGGAAAGAGAATTGGCGGGAGGATGGGATCTTGGATCCCTATTACATTCCAGGTTGGGCTCCTTACCTTCGAATATAAAGAACTCAGTAGTGAACTCAGCAAGGAATGTACTTTAAGAAAAGAATAATGCCATTTGGAGCAGAATGTGATAATGGTACTCTTCTTTTTTACACGATGGATTGATTGGTCAGTATGCCATTATTTTGACTCTTCTCTTGTATTTCAGCATTGTGTAAAACCATATTTTGCTTCTGAAATGCTTCAATCAGAAAATAAATAAAATGTTATTTAAAAAAAAAAAACTTACCAAAGAAATTGTGTCATCAGTCACAGAGCCTAGCCTAAAGGTAGTGTTCTTAGAAACCTTCACCCAGTCATCAATGCTGATTGGCTCTTAAGAATAGGAGGATGCCTTAAGGAAGCCAAGGTAGGTTTTGCAAAGAAACATCCCATGATAGTTCCCGGTGTAACAACGTTTGCTGACCGCTGATATTCCCCTGCTCATAGCCACAGTCCCAGTCTCCATGTTCGGGTGAGCACTGTCCTCCCTGGCCACTTCTATCATTGTCCGTGCCCAGCTGCATTATGGGGCAGGTAGCTGTAGTGATCTGCTGCTGGTGTCTTCCTATTCACTGACGCTTTTTCTGGGCTCTGTTCTTGCAGGCATCTTCCTTCCTGGAATCCGCTTGTCACGTATGGGAACCATCCTGTCAAGTGACCTGGGTGTCACAGCCAAGGGTCAATCTATTTCACTCATTCTTTTTCATCCCCCTTCGGCAGAGGGTGGAGCTGAGAGGAGTCCCCTCCCCATCCTTGGCCCAGCTGGGTATGTGCTCCATCTCTGTCTCTCGGCTGGCAAGCATAAAATATTAATAAAACATGGCTTCCATCCACACTACCCGATATTCTGGCCCAACTGTCACAATGCAAGGGGAGGGGAGAAACACCAGAAAGACAACAGAAGGAAAATGACCAGAAACTAGGGACAGGGAAATGGTGACTATCTTTGGAAACCCTAAACCTAGCACTGACCCCTGTAAGTATGAATAGACCCTAAAGGTGGGAATATTTATACACCGGAAACCTAGGCCCTAGAAATCCTGAAAAGCCCTAGGATTGGTGACAGGGTCTGATACTACTGGTTCCTTCCCAGATGAACGATCCAGCGTCTCCCTGAGGCCTACAGTCGTGGCCAAAAGTTTTGAGAATTACATAAATATTGGAAATTGGAAAAGTTGCAGCTTGAGTTTTTATAATAGCAATTTGCATATACTCCAGAATGTTATAAAGAGTGATCAGATGAATTGCATAGTCCTTCTTTGCCATGAAAATTAACTTAATCCCCAAAAAAACTTTCACTGCATTTCATTGCTGTCATTAAAGGACCTGCTGAGGACATTTCAGTAATCGTCTTGTTAACTCAGGTAAGAATGTTGACGAGCACAAGGCTGGAGATCATTATGTCAGGCTAATTGGGTTAAAATGGCAGACTTGACCTGTTAAAAGGAGGGTGATGCTTGAAATCATTGTTCTTCCATTGTTAACCATGGTGACCTGCAAAGAAATGCGTGCAGCCATCATTGCGTTGCATAAAAATGGCTTCACAGGAGAGGATATTGTGGCTACTAAGATTGCACCTCAATCAACAATTTATAGGCTCATCAAGAACTTTAAGGAAAGAGGTTCAATTCTTGTTAAGAAGGCTTCAGGGCATCCAAGAAAGTCCAGCAAGCGCCAGGATCGTCTCCTAAAGAGGATTCAGCTGTGGGATCGGAGTGCCACCAGTGCAGAGCTTGCTCGGGAATGGCAGCAGGCAGGTGTGAGCGCATCTGCACGCACAGTGAGGTGAAGACTTTTGGAAGATGGCCTGGTGTCAAGAAGGGCAGCAAAGAAGCCACTTCTCTCCAAAAAACCCATCAGGGACAGATTAATCTTCTGCAGAAAATATGGTAAATGGACTGCTGAGGACTGGGGCAAAGTCATATTCTCCGATGAAGCCTCTTTCCAATTGTTTGGGGCATCAGGAAAAAGGTTTGTCCGGAGAAAAAAAGGTGAGCGCTACCATCAGTCCTGTGTCATGCCAACAGTAAAGCACCCTGAGACCATTCATGTGTGGGGTTGCGTCTCATCCAAGGAAGTGGGCTCACTCACAATTTTGCCCAAAAACACAGCCATGAATAAAGAATGGTACCAAAACACCCTCCAACAGCAACTTCTTCCAACAATCCAACAACAGTTTGGTGAAGAACAATGCATTTTCCAGCACGATGGAGCACCGTGCCATAAGGCAAAAGTGATATTTTGAGTCCATGGCCTGGAAACTCGCCAGATCTTAATCCCATTGAGAACTTGTGGTCAATCCTGAAGAGGCGGGTGGACAAACAAAAACCCACTAATTCTGACTAACTCCAAGAAGTGATTATGAAAGAATGGGTTGCTATCAGTCAGGAATTGGCCCAGAAGTTGATTGAGAGCATGCCCAGTCGAATTGCAGAGGTCCTGAAAAAGAAGGGCCAAAACTGCAAATAGTGACTCTTTGCATAAATGTAATGTAATTGTCGATAAAAGCCTTTGAAACATATGAAGTGTGTGTAATTCTATTTCACTACATCACAGAAACAACTGAAACAAAGATCTAAAAGCAGTTTAGCAGCAAACTTTGTGAAAACGAATATTTGTGTCATTCTCAAAACTATTGGCCACGACTGTAGTAAGTGACGAGCAAATGGGAGCAACATAATACCAAGAGCAGTACACTTATCTTATATATAAAAAGGATGAGCAGGAACTCAGATGAGCACAACACACCAGCACTTCCAACTCCAGACAGAGAATATCAACCGCATGGTAAGAAGTGTGAGTCCAGACTAAATAGAGGAGCAGTGATGACCACAAGCTACACCTGAAATAAGAGGTGTGGTCATACCAGCAACAACACTGCAAAGTAAAAACTGAGAGGCTGTCAGATAACCTCACGTGAAGCAAGTCTCTCAGATCTTCTAATCTCTGTCATGGGAGAGATCATGACAATACCCCCCTTTCTACGGGTGACCTCCAAACACCCAGGACCGACCTTATCCGGATGAGCCCTGTGAAAGGCTCTCACAAGGCGACTAGCATTGACATCAGCCGCTGGAACTCACATTCTCTCCTCTGGACCGTAACCCTTCCAGTGAACGAGATATTAGAGGGATCTACGGAGAATACGTGAGTCCACTATCCTGGAGATCTGAAATTCAAGATTACCGTCCACCATAACAGGCGCGGGTGGCAAAGAGGACGGTTCAGCAGGTTCGAAATATCTCTTCAGCAATGATTTGAGGAAAACATGAATTTTTTAAGCCTGCGGAAGTTCAAGACGAAAGGCTACTGTGTTACTAATGGCAGAGATCTTATACGGACCAATAAACCTTGGACCCAACCTCCAAGAAGGTACCTTTAACTTAATGTTTCTTGTGGACAGCCACACAGAATCACCCACTCTCAGGTCCGGAGCACTCATACGTCTCTTGTCAGCCGTACATTTATACTTGTCGCCCATTTTTTTCTAATTATTTAGAATTTTCTGCCAAATAGATAAAATATTTCCTCTTCAGGTATACCAGAAGTCTCAGCACCAGAAAATGTGCCTAACTGCGGATGGAACCCATATGCCCCAAAAAACGTTGACTTATCATTGGACTCCTGCCTACGGTTATTTATGGCAAACTCGGCCAAGGACAAAAATGAAGACCACTCGTCCTGATTCTCCGCGACTAAGCATCTCAAATAAGTTTCCAGAGTCCCCCTATCGGACACCACATCAGAGGGAATCCCTGGGCCTCCAACACTTCTCGCTCAAGGTCAGAATAAAGGGCGGATATTACCACACCTTCAGCCAATATCGGAGCAGGATCTTCCGAATCGCAACCCCCCCCCGCCCCCCTCAGGGGTAAGCGACGCGACAAACCATCCGCCACGTTCTTAATCCCAGGGCGATAGGTGACAACGAAATTAAATCTGGTTAAAAAACAATGACCATCTGGCCTGCCTTGGATTCAGGCATTTAGCCGACCCCAGATAAGCCAGATTTTTGTGATCGGTAATTACCGTAATAGGATGAATATCTCCTTCCAACCAATGAAGCCATTCCTCAAAAGCCAACTTAATGGCGAGCAACTCTATTACCCACTTCATAATTTTTCTCAGCAGCTGGGATCTTCTTCGAGAAGAAAGCACATGGGCGCAATTTACTATGCGAAGGACCCTGCGACAAGACTGCTCTTACCCCTACCTCTGATGCGTCAACTTCCACAATGAAAAGCTGTGACACATCAGTTTGCATCATTATAGGAGCAGAAGCAAAACATTCCTTTACAGCTGAAAAGGCTTGAAGTGCCTCATCAGACCAGGTTTCCTAGTCATGTCTGTTTAGCAATCATCGAGTAGTTCAAAAAAAATTTGCGGTAGAATTTGGTGAACCCCAAAAATTGCATAATCGCTTTCAGATCTTCGGGTCGATCCCAGTCCAACAGAGCACTCAGCAACAGAGCATTCTCTCAGTCTCTAACACTTGTCTCACGTGATCCTTGTAACGGAGGGCTGGCCATGCTCTCTCTCCCTACAGCGCCACCGGCATCCCATTCATGAGGACTAAGGACATGGCCAGTGTCCTCGTCTCCATACTAACAAGGGGCGGGAAGGACCCAGCCACACACACCTCCTCAGCATGGTCGGCGTCCTTCATCCCTAGACCAGTGTTTCCCAACCAGTGTGCCTCCAGCTGTTGCAAAACTACAACTCCCAGCATGCCCACACAACCAAAGACTGTCCGGGCATGCTGGGAGTTGTAGTTTTGCAACAGCTGGAGGCACACTGATTGGGAAACACTGCCCTAGACAATGAGCAGGGGGAGAACTAAGCGCCGATGTCAATGAGTCGGCGCTCAGGTGTATAGATATGCTGGATATGGGTCACATGACGCTGGCCACGTCACATGACCCATCAATTAGACCTATTTAAACAGGTAACCTGCTTGCCACAGGTTGCCTGTGATTGGTCTTGTTACCTCACTAGCGTTCTCTGCATGTGTGACTTCTGTTTGTTTGACCTCTGCTTGAATTTGACTTTGACCTTGTGATACCCCTTGTACTGACGCGACCTCGGCTTGCATTGACTTTTTTTGATCTTTTATTACTCCTTAGTGCCTACATTACCTCCTGGCTCTTGGCCTCGGTTTCCACTGGTTCCGGTTCTTCTCGGCCTGGGAAGCTTTTGCTTCTGTGTTTTCTGTCTTTGTCTTTTGTTTTCTCCCTTGTTGTTTCATTCCTTTAGGCCCCTGCATGTACATAAGCTAGGGACTGCCGCTCAGTCTGTCGGTTAGGACAGACCATGCAAGTATGTAGGGATAGAGGTGTGGGTGGAGTTCAGAGCTGCACCTATGCCTACCTTTTCATGACAATCACAAGCCTTACCTAAAACAATGGACGCTATGCGAGTTCTTACGGATCAAGTGCATAATATCACCCAAATAGTGCAGGAAATGTCAGAGAGGCTACAGCAGCAGGAATTGCTTCAGACCCCACCTATAGCGACCTCCTCCTTTCAGAATCTTGAACCTCATGTTAAGTTGCCGGAGGGATCACAAGCATTTTCTGACATTTAAGGAGAGCTGTAAGCTTTATTTTCGTCTACACCCACACTCAGTCGGGTTCCGAACAACAAAGAGTAGGCATTATTATATCTTTGTTGCAGGGAGACCCACAAGAGTGGGCTTACTCTCTCCCCATGGACTCTCCTTGCCTAGCTACTGTTGAAGCATTTTTTCAGGCTTAAAGTGTACTCTACGATGAACCCGATAGGAAGGCTGTGGCAGAGTCTCAATTAAAGGCTCTTAGCCAGGGAGACAAATCTTCGGAGGAATATTGCACCAAATTCCAGAAATGGTGTGTTTCCTCTGGCTGGAATGATCCAGCGCGTAAGTGTCAGATCAGGGTAGGGCTCTCTGAAAACTTGAAGGATATATTAGTCAGTTACCCCTTCCCCGACACCTTAGAGCAGACGATGACTTTAGCTGTTAGACTGGACTGACAAATAAGGGAAAGACAAAGAGAACTACTGACGTTTCCACAGGTGGTTGCTAAACCTGACTCCTCACCATTGAGAGTCAAATTGGAGGATCGTCTAGAAGAGCTCATGCAGCTCGGAATGACCACGAGGGATCAAAGACATCAGAGGGCTGCCTGCTTTTATTGAGGAGAATTGGATTACTGGTTACGGCAATTTCCTAAAAATTTCCTCCCTCCAGCAGATTCCCGCATCCAGACACCCGGAAGGATAAGGTACTCCCAAAGGTGGTTAAAGAGAAAGTATTGTTACCTGTGGTTATTTCTTTTGGCACCTGTAAGGGGTCTGGGAAGGCATTTATTGATTCTGGGTCCGCCTCTAATTTTATTGACCACAATTTAGCTCTTTCCCTTGGTGTGCCCATTTTGTCTCTTGCTAGCCCCATTCATATTATTGCTATTTATTCTACTGCTTTGGTGGGTGGAACAGTAGAATATTGTACCCCTGAGGTGACCTTTACTGTGGGGGCCCTTCATACGGAGTGTTGTTCTTTTTTAATTTTAAAGAATTTACCCGTGGAGATAGTTCTTGGCTCCAGGTTCATAACCCAGTCATCAACTGGTCCACGGGTGAATTAGAAAAACGGGGGTTAAAATGTGATTCATGCTGTCTACCTATTATTCAGGCTGGAGTCACTAAGAAGTCAAAAACTCTTCCCACGTATATCAATGACTTTGTGTCACAACCAGACAGCTGAGAAGCTCTGACAGAAGCCTTTCAGAACCTCCTCCTTGAGTTTTCATTGTTGTGGTGTTCAGTTCCTCATCTCGTTAGCCTCTCTCAGCTGTCATGTAGTTGGACTGATTGCATCCCTTTAAGTTCCGCCCCATAATGCATTACTGGGCGGCTTATACTACTTCCTGGAGTGTGTGTGCATGCTGATCCTGTTTCCCAGTCTGCTACAAAGTTAAGTGCTGTACATTTATCTGTTATTTTCTGTTTGCTGGATCCCAGGTGACCCTGACTCCCTCCATGTCTGGTGTGGGGAGCCGGTGGTCGTGTCCCCTCACTATTGTAGGGTGTTCAGGGGTTATATAGTCGAGGTGCGTGGATATGCAACCGTCCACCTTTGGGATCTTTGCATGGGCTGAGCAGCCAGGGAGAGTGCCAGGTCTTGTGCATGGGTCTCCCTTTTGGTTCCTTAGCTTTGGATCCAGTGAGTCATATATGCATGTTGCATTGTCTTGTTTCCTGTACACCGTCCGTGACACTTTGCTAATGTTCTTTCCATGTCCGATGCTGATATCCTTCCCCCTCATAGACCATATGATTGTGCCATCAATCTTGTTTAGGGATCTAAGTACCCTAGGGGTCGTATTTATAATTTGTCCGGTCCAGAACGGAAGACTATGAGGGGTTACTTGAAGGAGAGCTTACAAAAAGGACATATTAGACCCTCGGGCAGGGTTTTTCTTTGTTGGGAAAAAGGACGGTGGACTAAGACCATGTATTGATTATCGAGAGTTAAATAAGATTATTGTTAAGAAACATTACTCTTTGCCTTGGGGGGTCTATAATATTATTCGAATTAAGAAGGGGGATGAGTGGAAAAGTGCCTTTAATACCCATTGTCATTATGAATATTTGGTGATGCCGTTTGGTTTAAGTAATGCTCCGGTGGTTTTCCAAAATTTTGTCAATGACATTTTTTGAAAATGTATTGGAAAATTCTTGATTGTTTATTTGGATGATATTCTGATTTAGTCTCCTGACTGGGATTCTCACATTATTCACACTAGACAGGTACCTGAGGTTCTTCGAGAGAACCGATTATTCGCGAAAGGTGAGAAGTTATATTTGGAGTGCAAGAAATTAAATTTTTGGGATATATTCTCACACCTTAATCCTGTCAGATGGATTCAGGGAAGGTGCAGGCTATTTTGGAATGGGTGAGACCCTCCTCTCTTAAAGTGTTACAGCGCTTTCTGGATTTTTAAAATTATTATAAAAAAAAAATCTATTATTGCAAAGCCTCTCACTGACCTAACCAAGAAAGGGGCGGATCTAGTGAATTGTTGCGTGAGGCCATAGAGGCTTTTAAAACACTCAAGAGGTGGTTCGTTAACGCCCCAGTATTAGTTCAACCAGACCAAGAGAGACCTTTTGTGGTTGAGGTTGATGCCTCCGAGGATAGTAGGGTAGGGAAAGTACTCTACTCTTCCAGGGGTCATCAACTCTCACTAACCTGAGCCTTTGTGCTTTTTTTTCTCTTCTACTGAGATAAATTATGATATTGGTAATAAAGAGTTACTTGCTATTAAATGGGTCTTTGAGGAATGGCGTCATTTTTTGGAGGGGGCTTATCATCGTGTTACGGTACTTACTGATCATAAGAATTTAATGTTTTTGGAATCTGCTAAATGTTTGAATCCCAGACAGGCTAGGTGGGCATTGTTCTTTTCGTGCTTTAACTTTTGCATTACTTTCAGGTCAGGAAGTAAAAATTTCAAAGCTGATGCCCTATCCCGGAGTTTTTGTATCTTTCAGGCTCCTGATACTCCAGTCCTGGTGGGAGACTCAGTCTTTAGAAAATTATTTTAAGGCTGAGATTGTCCCCAAAGGCCTACGTATTTTTATCTCCCCAGCAACCAGATCCCAAACACCTGATCTATTATTAAAGTGGGAAAAAACTCTGACAGAAAGTTCTCTTAATTTAATGCGACTATTGTTGACAGAAGAACGAGCAAAATTGGAGCGAACATCTGCCAGATTAAAGACTGTGATTGAGCAGACTTTGAAATTCAAGGACGACCCTGAATTTCCCAAAAAATAGAATAATCTACAGATCTCTGTTGAAAAATATCATACTTCAATAAAAGAGAGAAAACATAATCAATATAAAAAAGATCTCCTAGAATTTAAAGAACAAAGAGCATATACATATCTACGTGACAAAACTAAACCACCAATAAAAGAGGCCTCCTTTTCGGAGGTGGAGACATCGGATACTGAGAGATCTGTAGATTATAGCTCTCGAGGGAGACCCAGATATAGAAGATATAAGGGACAAAGAGGACCCAGTGGAAGCAACACCAGGAACGAACAAAAAAAACACATATTCAGAGGGACCAAGTTCTTCTGGATCATCTGGTTTACCGTCCAATTTTTTAGTCAGGGGGGATTACTTACCATCTCAGGGAACGACCCCGACAAGAGAAATAGATACACACAAGACAGGACAAATCATCAATTTGATCGATAAAATATTTTCTGATACAGAATTGAACATACTAACTAAAGGCACATCCTTTGTGCCGACTACAAGATATAGTTCTTTTCCTTGGGTGAAAGATGTCTATTTATTTTGCCGTAAACTCAAATGGCAAAAATTCTTTAGACATAATGATCTAGAGGAGAGTATCAAACTAGGGATTCCCTTGGAGGAACTCCCACTAGTAAAAACTATGGCAGATCTACTCGCAGAAGGGGAAAGAAAAATAGGTGAGGGTCCATTTACCAATCTCAAACCCAAAAGCGCCAAGCCCCCTCCTCAGATGGAAACTAGTTCAATAGATCTATTTTTGACCATAGTAAGTAAAGAATTAGAAAAATTGGAACAAAAACAACCCAAATGTAGTTCTAATCTAGAAAAAAGAGAAATAGAGGCCATGATGAAAATTCAATCAAATCATGACATCATTTTAAAACCGTCTGATAAAGGTAGTGATTTAGTAAGTCATGAACCACCAAGAATATAAACGAATGTGCCAGAACATTCTAAATGACAAAAAATGTTACCAAATTCTTGGGGCCGATCCTACATATAATTTCTCTATGGATTTAGAAACCATTCTTGTAGAAGCCTTAGAAAATAAGCTAATATCTAGTGATGAGGTCAAATTTATGCTGATGCCACACCCACAAACTGCCACTTTTTACACCATCCCGAAAATCCATAAAGGACTAACCCCATTAAAGGGATGCCCAATAGTTGCAGGCATTAATTCTCTGACCCAAAATGCAGGTATCTATGTTGATAAAATCCTTAGAAACTATGTCACTGCACTCCCCTCGTATATTAGAAATACTTCTGATCTATTGAGCAAGATAGATGGTATACAACTTGAGGATGACATCCTTATAGCTTCTATAGATGTAGAAGCTTTGTACAGTAATATTTCTCATGACAAGGGTCTATGTGCCATTAATCACTTTTTAAAAAGTCGTGGGACCCAATATAATGCGCATAGTAATTTTGTTCTCAAACTTATGGACTTTATCCTCAGACTTAATTTTTTTTCTATTTGATTCCAAGTACTTCCACCAGCTCAGGGGCACAGCAATGGGGAGCGCTTGTGCCCCCATGTATGCTAATCTGTTCCTGGGCTGGTGGGAGGATACTTTGGTATTTGCAGACGAGAGTCCATGGACATCAAGAATAGTCTTCTGGGGCCGGTATATCGATGATATTTTGGAGCGACCCCAGATGACTGTTCTCAGATTTTCTGGCCGACTTAAATAAAAATGAAATAGGCATGCACTTCAGATCTGAAGTGTATGATCATGGTCTAGCATTTCTGGATCTATACATCACTCTGAGAAATGGCATAATTACTATAAAAACTTATAGGAAACCCACAGCAACTAACAACTTGCTAAGGTGGGAAAGCCATCATCCAGAAAACTTGAAATGCGGTATCCCGAAGGGACAGTATCTGCGAGTTCGCAGAAACTGTACCACACAAAAATATTTTTTTAGTCAGGCCAGAGATCTTAAAAGTAGATTTAATCAAAGAGGCTATCCAGATTATCCTCTACAAAAGGCCTTCAAGTCGGCCGTAAACACCAATAGAATGGACCTTTTATCACCAAAGCCCAAAAAAAATGAAATAGACTCCATCTTTCGCATAATTGGAACATATGATACCTGCAATAGAGAGGTGAGAAACATCTTCCAGAAATATTGGGATATGTTGTTATTGGACCCGGATATTCGAGATATTCTTCCAGCTAAGCCTGCCATAACATATAGAAGGGGGAGATCGCTAGGTGACAGATTTGTCCATAGCCACTATACACCAGTCAAAAAACCTGGCACCTGGCTAGATAGAAGACCTCTGGGCACTTTTAGATGTGGTTCTTGTATAGCCTGTCCCTATATATGCCAAACCAAAACTTTCACTAGTAATACAACTAACAAAACATATAGTATTAGGGATTTTGCAAACTGCAAAACTACCGGGGTGGTATATTTATGTACGTGTGTATGTGAACTTCAGTACGTCGGTAAGACGAAGCGAGAATTTAGAAGAAGAATTGGAGACCATCTAGGGGACATAAAACATAAGAGGGATACTACCCTCTCTAGACATATTCACGATCTCCATGATGGGAATCCCAAATGTCTTAAATTCAGCGCCGTTGAGGTGATTCGTCTGTCTCCAAGAGGAGGAGACCTTAATAAAAAAAATCTTGCAAAAAGGCTGAGTGGACTTACCGATTAAAAACGGTGAGTCCACTTGGTCTCAATGAAATATTGTCTTTCGGTTGCTTCATATAAAATGTGTCCGATTATATGGTAGCCCTCCCTGGGTTGCCCAACCATGTAGTGGGAACTACAAACTTTATAATAGGGGTGTCCCTCTGACATATATTTTTGAAAACCTGCTGTATCTCTTGGTATATATATTTTTTTTTTTCGAAAACTTGTTGTATTTAGTAAGTGATCGTGATTATAAAATAAAATATGGACCACACAAATAATATTTATATTTTTTATTTTTTTTTTAAATTCGTTATTTCTATTTTGCAAAAGAAACAAAATCATGGCATGCTGAATCACATACATCAGAAAATAGTAGTCGGGCCTATGCCGACTGACATCCTTAAGCATAATCCAACAATGCACAAACAATGACAGCACACAAGTCAGTGTTTTGATATGCAGCCTATGGTGACACTAAAGCACCGTGACACATCTGATAAGTACCATATAAAATAAAAAAAGAGAAACAAAGGGCCAAAGAAGACATGGCCTCAGCATAAATATAAAGAAAAATTCAATGAACAAGAACATGAGTGGGGGGGGGGGGGGAGACACAGGTCAGGGACACAAGGGAGGCATTAAGGGACAAAGGGTTAAGGTAGCAGGGGGGGATAAAAGAAGTATACAGGAGTGTCCATACGAGACTCTCAAGCCAGCAAATTCCGATACTCCGAGGAGTCCTGAAAGGTGAACCAAGGGGACCACATAGCAACAAAAGCTCTGTTACCACCGTGCAAAGATGCTGTGAGTTCCTCCATTCTCCGTATCTCTTCAACCCTCTGAATCCACATTCCCATGGAGGGAGGAGAAGCAGATTTCCACCTCGCAGGGATACAAGACCTAGCTGCTATAACCAGGTGACGTAGACAGGACCACCAAAACAGGATCAACGGCAAATCCGAGAGAAAGAGCAAGAAAAACTCCGGTGTGTTAGGAATTGAAAAGGGAAAAATGGAGGCCAGGGTCTCATGAACCGAGTCCCAGAAAGGTTTGATTTTGTCACATTGCCAGAAGACATGTAGGAGGGAGCCTTGTTGGGAGTAACATCGCCAGCATAGAGGTGATGCCGACGGGAACATCCTCTGGAGACGGGTTGGGACATAGTACCATCTCAACAGCACTTTGTAACTGGCCTCCTGATATCTACTGGCAATGGAAGATTTATGGGCAAATCGGAAAATCCTAAGCCACTGGTTGGAGGAGATATCCTTCTGCAAGTCCTGGGCCCATTTGGCTGAGTAAGAGGGGAGATAGTCCGAACCCGGCGTTACCAATGCCTTGTATAATTCTAAAAGAGAGTGCCGATAAAGGCCGGAGCCAATACACGTCTTTTCAAAAGGAGTGAGTGCCCTGTCAGACCCCTGAGAGGAAGGGATCGAGGAAAGGAAGTGATGAAGCTGTCTCGATCTCCAGGGACCTAGAGGGCAGGGATCCGTCAGTCCTAATAGTTCAGAGTAAGTAAGCCACCTACCAGATGTTCTAAAGAATGGCGCCCGACACTTACCACTCGATCTCCACTGAGCAAATGGACCCCCTGAGCTACCTGCCGGGAACTCCGGATGTCCCAAGACAGGGAACATTGGGGAGGGCGTGGGGGAGATTGTAGAGATCTGTTGGTACTTACGGAATTAAGCCAGGGTAGGGCCTATGAGAGGATGGGAGGAGAGGTCACTAGGAACCTTCCTATCTGTCCATGGCAGAAGGGCCAAAGGAGTCCGGGATGTGAATTGCTCAATGGAAATCCACTGTTTGAACTGGGTATGTCGGGACCAATCTACCACGCGTTGAAACATAGAGGCAGCATAATACTTCCTCAGGTCAGGAATCCCTAGGCCCCCCCTGTCCTTCGGCACATGCAATAAGGATCTAGACAATCTCGAACCCTTCCCAGCCCACAGAAATTTAAAGAGGACACGATGCACAACAGAGAAAAAACTGGCCGGAATATGGATGGGGAGGGTTTGAAACAAATACAATAGGCGTGGAAGGACATTCATCTTAAAGATGGCACACCTGCCGAACCACGTATATAGGCCTTTGGACCACCTCTTGAGGTCGTCTTTGATCCGACTCAGGAGGGGGGTAAAATTCCTTGGGAATAGCTCACGCAAGTCTTTGGGGATCATCGTGCCCAAATATTTAATGGCGCCCGTCGTCCAGCGGAAAGGCAAGGACCCCGCCAGTTCAGCTTCGAGAGTGGATGGAATGGAGACATTAAGCGCTTCAGACTTCTGTAAGTTAATTTTCAAATTGGACAAGTTATGGAATACTTTGAATTCCTCAATTAAGTTAGGAAAGGTGACCCGAGGTTTGGTAATCATAAACATCAGGTCATCTGCATAGGCCGCTATCTTAAACTCCTTTTCTCTCACCATCGGACCAGAGATGTCAGGGTTTTTCCTTATAGTCCTCAGGAGTGGTTCTAGAGTGAGGATAAAGATTAGAGGAGATAAAGGACAACCCTGGCGCGTACCATTCCTAATCTCAAAGGGAGGCGAGAGGACACCATTAACCTTTGTGGCTGCCGAGGGAGAAGAATATAAGGAGCGGATCCATGTCAATAGAGAACCCTCCACACCCACATGGTTTAATACTGCAAATAACCATGGCCATCCCACCCTGTCAAAAGCCTTTTCGGCATCTGTGGAGAGGAGACATAAGTTGGAACGTTGAACCTTGGCAAGATGGACCAAGTTCAAAACTTTTGTGGTGTTATCTCTCGCCTCCCTTGAGGGAACGAAGCCAACCTGATCTAAATGTATAAGGTCCGCCAGGAAGGGAGTCAGGCGGGTGGCCAAGACTTTTGCGAAAAGCTTAATGTCTACATTAAGTAGAGATATGGGCCGGTAACTGGCACAAGCGGTCGGGTCCTTACCTTCCTTGTGGATAACAGTAATGTGTGCATGCGACATGTCTTTAGGAAGAGGGACTCCGGAGCTCAATTTATTCAAGGCATTGGTAAGGGGAGTACGCAGGAGGGGGAGGAATCTCTTATAATAGGAGGCCGGTAGGCCGTCGGGCCCTGGAGCCTTACTAGGTTGCATCGATTTCAGAGCCTCCTCAATCTCATCAGTGGTAAACGGACTGTTCAAACCCTCAAGGGCCTCACTCGGCAGTTTTGGTAAGCCCGACCTGGCCAAATAAGAGCTCATGGCCGTGTCCAAGGCCTGACTCGCTTGATTGGACTGAGGAAGATTGTACAGGTCCTGATAAAAGTGGGAAAAAGCTTCTGTGATAGAGTCAGGATTGTGTAATACCGGTCCCCGTGGTGGAGTAATGCACGGGACATAGTTCCTAGCCCTTTGTTCGCACAAGGATCTGGCCAGGAGTCTACCACACTTATTGCCAAATTCAAAAAAGTGTCTCCTGCCCTGCGAAAGGAGGTATCTCGTACGAGTATCTAGTTTATCTTTAAGCTTGCACCTCGCCTGTGTGAGCTCAGCTCGAACCGCCTGTGCATGGGAGCGTTTATGGACCTGCTCCAGATCGGAAATGTCCTTCAAAATCTGGGAAATCTCCAAAGCCCTCTCCCGTTTACGCCGTGCCCCATGTCTGATGAACTCCCCTCTAATCACACACTTATGTGCAGCCCATACCATGAGGGGGGAGGCATCGTCTACCAAGTTTTCCTCAAAGTAGTGCGAAAGGGCCGAGTCAATACCCTGCGCCACTTCCAGATCCTGAAGTAAGGACTCATTAAGACGCCATCTCCAGGATCGGGGCGAAGGCAGAGGGGATTTCAGAGAGACATGCAGCATGGCGTGATCCGAAAAGGTGATTGGGTCAATAGAGGAGGCAGCAATGAGGGGTACTGCCGAGTGTCTAAGCAAGAAATAGTCCAATCTGGAGTATACATCCCTAGGATTGGAATAAAATGTGAAGTCCTTGACATCAGGGTTAACCACTCGCCACACATCCACTAACTGATGAGAATGAAGGAGGCTCCTGATACGACGAGTGTAAGAGTAAGGTAGGTGAGAGGAGCCCTTGGATACATCCACCAATGGGTCCAGGGCCACATTAAGATCCCCCCCGACCAGAAGCGTGCCCTCAGCAAAACTATCCAATTTGGACAGGATTCCCGTAAGGGCTCTCAATTGCTTCATGTTGGGCAAATACACATTGGCCAGGGTATACAACTGGCCCCCTATTTTACCCTTAACAAACAAATACCTACCAGTATCGTCAGCGCTAGAGTCTAGAAACTCCCAGGGGGTGGATCTAGCAATGAGGATACTCACACCTCTGGATTTAGAATCACTATAGCAGCTATGATAAGCGTCAGGGTAGCGGGGGGAGTTAAATTTCAGCATAGTATCCCTACGGAAGTGAGTCTCCTGAATGAAGGCGATCTGTACCTTTTTGCACCATAGGAGCCGGAGAATGGAGGAACGCTTCTCTGGGGTGTTCAGCCCGTTGGCGTTAATGGATGAAAAAGTGATCTCCGACATGGTCCAGGTCTGTAAAAAAAACAAACAAACAAACAAAAAAAAAACACAGAAAGCGGGGGTGGGGGGAGGGGAGGGGAGAGGGGAGGGGACAAACACAAGGATGGGTGAACACCACTAGAGGGTAGACAGACAAATGCAAACACGCCTGTAAGGGGAAGTATCAGAACCAGCTATTCCAGTTCAGATGAGATTCCAAACTCAACAAATCAACAAGTGGAGAAAGCAATCCACTATGCGACTCTTGGGTAGCCCAGAAAAGAGAGCCAACCAAGACTCGCGGACCTAGTGGGGGTGAAGAAGAGCACTCAGGTAAGCTGCCCTTTCCCCCGGTCCAGCAATTAAAGCAACAACAATACTGAGTACAGGAGGGGGTACAAGGAGCGGGGCCCCGCCCCAGAATTACAGGGTACAAACGGCAAAAACGTCTAGGCAGCTTCCCGCCCCCCACACTGGCACCACATCAGGCATTGTGATCGAAGAGCAGGGGTTATAATCAGCCCCTACAAACTAGTGCTATTTGAACCAAAGAAGTCCACTATCCCGGTGAGTGTGGGACTGAAGGACGAGCATGACGGGGACCATCAGACAGACGCGAGGGAGGCCCCCCCCGTCGGGGTTGAAAGAACTGGAACATCTAGCCAGTCCGGTAGGGAGATGAGAGGGCAGTCCAGGAACTGACTGAGCTCCCCCGCCTGGTCTGGGGAGTGTAGAGCAAACGAGACACCATTCTTGCGGATGATTAGGTGAAAGGGGTGGCCCCAGCGGTACGTGGCCCCTGCATCTATGACAATCTGCAGAAGGGGTTTGAGTGTACGTCTCATAAACAAAGTTCTCCTTGACACGTCAGGCAGAAGTTGGATCTGGCATCCTCTGAAAGGGATAGGACCCTGTCTCCAGGCCCGTTGCAAAAGGTCCTCCTTCTCCCTGAAGAAGTGAACTCTGCACAGGACGTCACGAGGAGCGGAGTTCTCAGAACGTCTAGGGCCCAGAACCCTATGAACCCTGTCAAGTTCAATCACTGATTCCTCCGGTTTGTCCAGAAGCGAGTTAAACACCGCTGACACCACCTTCCTCAAATCAGCAGACGGGACCTCCTCCGGGATCCCGCGGATTTTAATATTATTACGCCTGCCTCTGTTTTCATGGTCATCCATCTGCAGCAACAGGTGTCTGTTTAAAACCTGTTGTGATGAGACCATCTTTTCCACATTAGATAGGCGGGCATGTAGTTCCAACGATATCTGAGCTTGCGAAGTCACTTTGGCGGAGATAGATGATAAGTCCCCCTTGACCTCAGCAATAGCCTGAGCATGTTTGGCCTCGACCCTCTGTATTATCACCTCAAGGTCTGCCTTAGTTGGGAGTGCGCTCAGCAATGACCAAATGTCCCTCAGTTTGGGACGTTTAGCAGGTTTGCCCTGAAAAGATGAGGCAGATGACGATTCCCCCGATGAATCAGGGGCAGCTGACGGGTGGAATATGGCTGGAGTAGAGGGGGGGTCAGGCGAGTGAGCCTGGGCAGGCCTGCCACCTCCAAACACTGTCTGCGCACCACTTGGGGCCTGCAAATCAGGAGCATGTATCAGGGCCCCTAGCATGGTAGTGGGTTCCCCCGACTGTGGGACAGGAGTTCCTGGGTGACCGACAGGGTACTTTTGGGCCGGTAAGGCCTTCGCTGGCAGCCCAGGCGTGAAGTCACGGCATATCGCACTCACCGGAGTTAGAACGGAGGTCCCGCCAGAGTCCTTAAGTCCGGGAGCAGGTGCAGGAGGCGGCGTATAAGGATCGTCTCCAGACGCGGCGGGAGGTAAGTGGACCCTCTGCTGTGGAGCTTGTGTGATAAGTTCCGGTGAGCCTACCGACATTACATGCACCTCCATCTCTCTTGGATCATCCGTCGCCATCTTAGGCCATGAGGCTGCTTGGACATATGACTTCCTGCCCGGCCCGTATGCATGGTTCACGGGCGTGGGAGAGACAGCTGGCCAGTCTGAGGACGGTGAGAGCGGTGGCGGGGGGTCCGCTTGTATCAGCAAGGAACCGCCATCTCCCGGCAGCAAGGGAGAGGTCTGTAGCGCTGTTCCTTCCTCCATCGGCGCCATCTTGGCGGGAACTGGCGTTGGTTGGAACGCAATGCGTTCCACCGTCTACATTTTACTTTCTTCCGGCGCACGCCCCCAGTATCCAGATATGTCAGTTCCGGCGCATTTGGCCGACTTCCTGGCTTCTAATGCGCCTCACACTGCATTGTGGGACTCGGCGTGCGTTCCACAAGCACCCAATGACAGAAGTTGGCGCATACTCTAATGACGCACTTCCGGATCCGGTACCGATGATGGTGGAACGCACGCCGGATTCTGACAACCATGAGGTACTCATCTGTTAATACGTTTCAATAATCATAATGGGTATATATAGGGGAGCAGTTCCAGACATTACTCTGGACTGCATTATTCAGTTGGATCATCCCAAAAGAGAGATTGTGCTAACGGCGATTGTGCCATACCTCTATATATTTTTTTGCATCTCTCTTTTGACATCCCCTGATGAATCCGGTAATAACTTTTATCGGAGGAAACGCGTTGGTATAATTATTTAATAATAATTTTTTACATTTGGCTATGCTGACACTGGGAGATTGTTTTTAGGGTCAGAGAAACTGGGATAGCCACCGATAAGTGGGGTCGCTCCCTTTGGGGTGATTCTCCTGCATTTAGGCTTTTAGGCAGGGCCTTACCAGCTGGCTAGGGATATTGTTCTCCCAGTTACCCACCCTCTCTGCATAAGGAGGGCCAGTGATTGCATTACTGTTTTTCCTCAGTACATCTGCAGTGAAGACCTACTACTGGGGTCTTGGTGGACCCTTCTACCACAAATACGTTTATCTGCTGTGGCCGGATACATCTCGATAAATTTTCATCAAACCGTGAGTGGTGACTATATAGTCCAAAATTGTATTCTCTATGTTTGTATACCCAGTGTCGATTTAATACATAAGCCTACCTTATATATGCAGTTATCTAATACTTTATTGTGGGACTTATTTTAAATTGATATTGATATAAAAGCTAAGTTTTAGTAGGATAATTATTCAGTGATATACACTCCTGATACTCCACCAGAACCTATTTTGCCGGTATCATTGTTGCTACGGTTTCTTCTGATTTGATGACCGAAATTACTGCGGGACAACACTTGACTTCGGTACAATCGACTAACGATAAGTTGTTTGTCCCTGGTCATTTGCATCTCCAACTGTTAGGTGAGTGCCACAATTCTGTTTTTAGTGGGCATCCTGGCATTAATGCCACCAAGGAACTAGTTTCTAGGTTTTACCGGTGGCCCACCTCGTCTAGAGATATCCAGTCATATGTATCCTCTTGTGAGGTTTGTGCCAGGTCCAAGACTCCTTGGTCCTGTCTGGTGGGAAGGGCAGAGGTCGCAACTCACCCTAGTAGACCTTGGTTCCATATTTCCATGGATTTTATTACCGATTTCGGAGGGTAAGTCGGTTGTGTGGGTAATCGTTGACAGGTTTAGAAAAATGGTTAATTTCATCCTTTTGTCAAAGTTGCCCAATGCTAAAAGTTTAGCTTCCCTTTTTGTGGACCATGGTCTACACGGAATTCCGGAGAATGTGGTTTCAGATAGAGGCGTACAATTAGTCTCAAAATTTTGGAGGGCCTTTTGTCATAAACTTAAGATTTCTTTGGCTCTTTCTTCTGCCTTTCATCCTGAAACCAACGGTCAAACTGAACGTTTAAACCAGTCTCTGGAACAGTATTTGAGGTGTTACGTCTCCGAAAATCAACATCTTTGGGTGAAACATTTGTTCTTGTCGGAATTCGTCATTAATAATCAGGTGAACTCGTCTACTGGTATGTCTCCCTTCTTTTGTAATCATGGAGTTCATCCGCGATTTAGCCCATTCTCTCCGTCTTCCTTTCAGATTCCTGAAGCTGATTTAGTAGTTAAACAACTGTGCACAGTCTGGGCCCATGTTCAGTCGAACCTGAAAAAAGCCCAGGAGATTCAAAAGATTAATGCTGACAGATACACCACAACAAGCCTGCCTACCAGATGATGAAAGATGTCATTGATGAAATGTTGAAACACCGCAGGAGCATTGGTTAACCCAAAAGGCAAGACCATATTTTCAAAATGACGCACAGGGGTATTAAAGGCCGTCTTCCATTCGTCCCCCTCCTTTATTCTTATCAGATTATATGCTCCCCCCTCTAATCCAACTTCGAGAGCACCTTGGCACCGAACAATTCCGGGATCAAAGGAAGAGGATAAGGATCACGGACAGTAATGCGATTAAGCTTGCAGAAGTCTAAACATGGCCTAAGAAAGAACCCTGCATCCACTGGGGATTTGGATGGTCTAATATGAATGTTGGTCGAACTCTCAGTGATATATTCTTGCATGGCGGTTCGGAAAGATTATACAACCGAGACTTTGACAACCTAGCTCCGGGTACAAGGTTGACAGGGCAATTATACTCATGATGTGGAGGCAACTCCTGGTCTCCACTTTTAGAGAATACATCAGAAAAATCTGAAATAAAGGAAGGTACAACTTGCAATGTGCTAAGACAGTTGTCGATGCAAAGCCTCATCTTAAGCCTAAAGTTCTTATCACCAGATCCAGGAGTCGCTCCCCCCAGCTGCATTGATTCGTCACCAGACATAAACTCAAGTGTTTCTCTACCCAAAGAGTCGGACGAGTCCTCCAACTTATATGATAGAACGTCCTGATAGTGAAGAACCTTAGATCTCTCCCTCAGGCGTCTATCAATATGTACAGCAAGGGACATGGCCGCCTCCAATGACTCAAGATGTTCATGAAACGCCAACGCGTCCTTCGGGCTCTCGGATAAGCCTTGACAGAATTAACTACGGAGAGCTAGATCATTTGACTCCGTATCCGTAGCCCATCTGCTAAATTCAGAGCAATAGGTCTCCACAGAATGCTCTTCCTGCCATAAGCCACACAACTTAGTCTCGGCCAGGGAGAACCGATCTGGGTGATCATAGATGAGACCTAGAGCTCTGAAAAATTAATCTACCAACCGGAGGGACTGTGATCGGGTCGGCAACGAAAAAGCCCAAGATTGAGCGACACCTTTAATTAAAAAAATTGTTATAACTAATCTTTGACTCTCATCCCCAGAAGAGTTAGGACATAGTCTAAAATATAATTTGCACAACTCCCTGAACCGAATAAAGTGGTCACTTACCCTGGAAAATCTGTCGGGGAGAGAGACCTTAGGTTCAGGGCGCAGGCCTGGTTCCCGCTGCCGGAACCAGCGGCCTGTGGTCTCTGGATATGTGAGACGGTCGTGCAGAGGTCAGCTACCTCCAAAGACAGTCCCTTCAGTTGTCCGACCAGTGCAGAAATCGTATCCAAAGCTGCACTGACACAAATAAAATGGCGGTTTTTAGGCGGCTGATAATGTCACAATGTAAGGGGAGGGGAGGAACATCAGAAAGACAACAGAAGGAAAATGACCAGGAACCTCAAGCCTAGGGACAGGGAAATGGTGACCACTCTAAACCTAGGAAACGCTAAACCTAGCCCTGACTCCTGTCAGTATGAAGGTGGGAATGTTAATACAACGATAACCTAGTCCCTAGAAACCCTGAAAAGCCCTAGGATTGGTGACAGGGTCTGAGACTACTGGTTCCTTCCCAGATGAACGAACCAGCATCTCCCTGAGGCCTAGTAAGCGACGAGCAAATGGGAGCAACAGAATACCAAGAGAACATAGTAACATAGTATATAAGGCCGAAAAAAGACATTTGTCCATCCAGTTCGGCCTGTTCTCCTGCAAGTTGATACAGAGGAAGGCAAAAAAAAACAACTGTGAGGTAGAAGCCAATTTTCCCCACTTAAGGGGAAAAAAATCCTTCCCGACTCCAATCAGGCAATCAGAATAACTCCCTGGATCAACGACCCATCTCTAGTAGCTATAGCCTGTAATATTATTACACTCCAGAAATACATCCAGGCCCCTCTTGAACTCTTTTAGTGAACTCACCATCACCACCTTCTCAGGCAGAGAGTTCCATAGTCTCACTGCTCTTACTGTAAAGAATCCTCTTCTATGTTTGTGTACAAACCTTCTTTCCTCCAGACAAAGAGGATGTCCCCTTCTCACAGTTACAGTCCTGGGGATAAATAGATGATGGGAGAGATCTCTGTACTGACCCCTGATATATATATATATAGTAATTAGATCTCCCCTCAGTCATCTTTTTTCTAAAGTGAGTAACCCTAATGTTGATAATCTTTCAGGGTACTGTAGTCCCCCCATTCCAGTTATTACTTATGTTGCCCTCCTCTGAACCCTCTCCAGCTCTGCTATGTCTGCCTTGTTCACAGGAGCCCAGAACTGTACACAGTACTCCATGTGTGGTCTGACTAGTGATTTGTAAAGTGGTAGGACTATGTTCTCATCATGGGCATCTGTCCCCCTTTTGATGCAACCCATTATCTTATTGGCCTTGGCAGCAGGTGCCTGACACTTGTTTTTACAGCTTAGTTTGCTATTCACTAAAATTCCTAGGTCCTTTTCCATGTCAGTGTTACCCAGTGTTTTACCATTTAGCATGTACGGGTGGGTGACTTGCATTATTCCTTCCAATGTGCATAACCTCACATTTGTCAGTGTTAAACCTCATCTGCCACCTATCTTCCCAAGCCTCCAATCTATCCAGATCCATCTGTAGCAGTATACTGTCTTCTTCCATGTCAATTACTCCATGTCAATTACTTTACACAGTTTAGTGTCATCTGCAAAAATTGATATTTTACTATGCAAGCCTTCTACAAGATCATTAATAAATATATTATAGAGAATAGTGGCCAATACTGACCCCTGAGGACAGTGAACCAATCTGAGTGTGTACCGTTAATAACCACCCTCTGTTTTCTATCACTGAGCCAGTTAATTACCCACATACAGACATTTTCTCCCAGTCCAAGCATTCTCATTTTATATACTAACCTTTTATGTGGCACAGTGTCAAATGCTTTGGAGAAGTCCAGATGTACGACATCCATTGATTCGCCACTGTCAAGTCTAGAACGTACCTCCTCATAGAAACTGATTAAATTAGTTTGACATGACCAATCTCTCATTAGGCCATGCTGATATGGCGTTATTTGCTTATTTTCTTAGAAAACCTTCAAAGAGTTTACCCACAACAGATGGTAAACTTACCGGCCTATAGTTTCCGGGCTCTGTTTTTGGACCCTTTTTTGAATATTGGCACTACATTTGCTATGCGTCAATCCTGTGGAATACTCCGTCAGTATAGAGTCCTTAAATATCAGAAATAAGGGTCTGGCTATGACATTACTTAATTCTCTTAGGATACAGGGGTGTATGCCATCTGGTCCTGGCGATTTGTCCATTTTAATCTTTTTAAGACGCCGCTGTACTTCTTCCTGGGTCAGACAGGGCACTTTTAACGGGGAATTAACTTTTACATTCTGCATTTCATCTGACAGCTTATTTTCTTTAGTGAATACAGTGGAGAAAAAAATATTTAATAGCTTTGCTTTCTCCTCATTGCTCTCAATACTTTGTAGAGGGCAGACAACTTCAGATTTATACTTTTTACCATTTATATAATTGAAAAACATTTTAGGGTTAGTTTTGCTCTCTTTGGCAATTAATCTCTCGTTCTCTAGTTTGGCTGATTTTATTTGCTTATTACATATTCTATTTTTTTTCCTTATAGTTTTTCACAGCTTTCTCGCTACCTTCCTGTTGTAGTGATTTAAATGCTTTCTTTTTGTCATGTATTGCTTTCTTTACAGTTCTATTTATCCACATTAGTTTTTTCTTGTTCCTTACCCTTTTATTCCCATAAGGTATGTACCTCTCACAATTAGATTTTAGGATGCTTTCAAAAATATCCCATTTTGTGGCTATATTTTTATTTTTGAGTATTTTGTCCCAGTTATTTAGGCCTATGGCCTCTCTTAGCTGGCTAAATTTAGCTTTTTTGAAGTTTGGTATTTTTGTTTCTCCCTGTAGAAACGCTCGTTTGAAGGATAATTGGAGGATTACTTTATGGTCACTATTTTCCAGGTGTCCCCCGACCTGCACATCCGTTGTTCTGTCAGGTCTATTGGTTAATACTAAGTCCAGTATGGCCGTCCCTCCATAATTGTCTTTGGTTATTGCCAAGAACCTGTTTCCTTTTTGAGATATACAAGTTTAATTTTCCCAGTCCTATATCTGGGTAGTTGAAGTCCCCCACAATAACCACCTCATCATCATTTGCCACCTCGTCTATCTCGTTTAGTACCAGATTTTCTGTGGACTCTGATATATTAGGTGGTTTATAATAAAATTGTATTAGTAATTTAATGTTGTTTTTGCCTCCATGTATTTCTACCCACAGTGACTTCACATGTTCATGTCCCTCAATTATATCTTCCTGGAGTGTAAGCTTTAGACAGGTTTTTACATAAAGACAGACCCCCTCCCCCTCTCCGGTTTTGGCGATCCTTTCTAAGCAGACTGTAACCCTGTACATTACCCGCCTATTCATAGCTATCATCCAGCCATGTCTCAGTTATTCCCACTATGTCATAGTCCTCCTCACACATCACTAATTTCAGTTCCCCAGTTATATTAGTCAGGCTTCTGGCATTAGTATACATGGTGCTAGGACCCCTGGATGGACTTGGACTTTGTGCGCTATTACACCGCCCGCATCAAAATCATTCCTGTCTTCAACTGCAGACCCTACACGCACTTCTGAGGACAGGCTGTAAGAGTCTATCACGCTCACCTATACAGCAAGCTCAGCGTGGTACAAGGAGTCTGTAAACTTACCCAAGTGCCGGCTCTTAGATCTACGGAGCGGCGCCGGGAAGACAGCTAAGGGATTGCGACTATCAGCGAACATCCCTGAATTACAACACGGATATAGCGGCGGATGCACAAGTGTACAGCGAAACAGTGAGTAATTGCGGGACGCCGCTTTAATAGATCACTGCAACTATATCGCTATTTCGGTCTGTGGAGGACTTATATAACACTCCCATAAACGACCTTTCCTACATCCAAATTTAAGTTGGAGGGACAGCAAATTGGAGATCCTGTTTTACCCCTCAAACACCCAGAGACTTTCTCTATAGATTTTTATCTATATTTTATTTGTTTTACTTTGTGTGATCGGTACCAATCATTTAAGGAATCTTTTTTATTGTATTACATTTTTGTATTTTTATTGCATGTTTTATTATCTTTAATAGTGAAGTATTAATTGTTTATGTGTGGTATTATCAATAAACTATGAGGTTCCTATATTAAGAGAGTGCCCAGTATCTGTTTTATATTAGTATACATGCATTTAAGAAGTTTATGTACACTCACCTAAAGAATTACTAGGAACACCTGTTCTATTTCTCATTAATGAGATTATCTAGTCAACCAATCACATTGCAGTTGCTTCAATGCATGTAGGGTTTTGGTCCTGGTCAAGACAATCTCCTGAACTCCAAACTGAATGTCAGAATGGGAAAGAAAGGTCATTTAAGCAATTTTGAGCGTGGCATGGTTGTTGGTGCCAGATGGGCCGGTCTGAGTATTTCACAATCTGCTCAGTTACTGGGATTTTCACGCACAACCATTTCTAGGGTGTACAAAGAATGGTGTGAAAAGGGAAAAACATCCAGTATGCGGCAGTCCTGTGGGCGAAAATGCCTTGTTGATGCTAGAGGTCAGAGGAGAATGGGCCCACTGATTCAAGCTGATAGAAGAGCAACGTTGACTGAAATAACCACTCGTTATAACTGAGGTATGCAGCAAAGCATTTGTGAAGCCACAACACGCACAACCTTGAGGCAGATGGGCTACAACAGCAGAAGACCCCACCAGGTACCACTCATCTCCACTACAAATAGGAAAAAGAGGCTACAATTTGCACTAGCTCACCAAAATTGGACTGTTGAAGACTGGAAAAATGTTGCCTGGTCTGATGAGTCTCGATTTCTGTTGAGACATTCAAATGGTAGAGTCTGAATTTGGCGTAAACAGAATGAGAACATGTATCCATCATGCCTTGTTACCACTGTGAAGGCTGGTGGTGGTGGTGTAATGGTGTGGGGGATGTTTTCTGGGCACACTTTAGGCCCCTTAGTGCCTATTGTCCATCGTATAAATGCCACGGGCTACCTGAGCATTGTTTCTGACCATGTCCATCCCTTCATGACCACCATGTACCCATCCTCTGATGGCTACTTCCAGAAGGATAATGCACCATGTCACAAAGATCAAATCATTTCAAATTGGTTTCTTGAACATGACAATGAGTTCACTGTACTAAAATGGCCCCCACAGGCACCAGATCTCAACCCAATAGAGCATCTTTGGGATGTGGTGGAACGGGAGCTTCGTGCCCTGGATGTGCATCCCTCAAATCTCCATCAACTGCAAGATGCTATCCTATCAATATGGGCCAACATTTCTAAAGAATGCACCTTGTTGAATCAATGCCACGTAGAATTAAGGCAGTTCTGAAGGCAAAAGGGGGTCCAACACCGTATTAGTATGGTGTTCCTAATAATTATTTAGGTGAGTGTATATTTTGTACCCTACACTTTTCCTTCTGAGCTGTTCTAGTCCCTCCTTCCATTTCTCCCCCAGTCCCATTACCTTGCCCCGGTCTCTATCTGCACTATCTTCCCATCCTATATCTTAATTACCTTCCCCCCCCCCAGTCCCTAGTTTAAGCACTCCTCCAACCTTCTAGCCATCTTCTCCCCCAACACAGCTGCCCCTTCCCCATTGAGGTGCAGCTCATCCCTACGATAGAGCCTATAACCAACAGAGAAGTCAGCCCAGTTCTACAGGAACCTAAACCCCTCCTTCCTACACCAGTTCTTGAGCCACTTGCTAACCTCATGCTGCCTTTATTGTGTGGCTCGTGGTACCGGTAGTATTTCAGAAAATACTACCTTTGAGGTCCTTGCCCTAAGCTTTTGACCTTAATCCCTAAAATCGTTTCTTTTTTTTTTTTTACTTGTTTTATTGAAGTTTAACAAGAGGCATGAGACATATCATTGCAAATCAGTCACATCCCACACAGGGGAGTCACAAGCTTAATAGCATGCTATACATTAGCATGTAAATGATTAGTCGGGTACACAACGCATGAATCCATCATATCAAAAGTTACAGTGAGGCCTGTTACAGAGGATGATATTCGAAGAGCGATCAAATCATGAGAATCTACAATTTAGTAAAATACTACAGTCTGAGCTCCCCCGACACAGAGTGCATATGTAGAAGGTGTAAGGTCTGAGGTGAAGAGCACCACTCCCTCCATACTTTCTGAAACTTCTGCGGGCATTTCCTATGTATATAAACCACTTTTTCCATGGACATAGCGTGATTGACTAGTGCTTTCCACTGATTGATTGTAGGAATCGTATCAGCCATCCACCTCAAAGCTACCACTTTCCTAGCTAGAAACAGGGTCTCCCCCCAGAAACACTCTTTGATGGTGCGTCAACAGCTCCTCATCCAACACTCCAAGGATACAAATTTTGGGGCATACTGGTAACGGGGCAGGAACCATTCTCGACAAGACATCTACCACACTCCTCCAAAAGGTCTGCAAATGACCACAATCCCATATCAGATGCCAAAAGTCCGCCCCTTCTTTATGACACCTGTGGCATCTACTGTGAGAAAATCTTCCCATTTTGTACAATCTGATTGGAGATAGGTAGCTTCTGTGCATTATAAACAATTGAGTTGCCTATTATTGATCGATCGGGAAACTCTAGTGGGAGTCAGCAAAGCCTCCTCCCAGTCCTCCGCATTAAGTGTAGGTATGGAAGCTTTCCATCTCTCCTCCACCTCAAGGGGCTGGAGTAGCATACAACCGCCTAATAAATGTGTATATAGCACAGAAATGATCCCCCTGGGCCCTTGGGATCTCAACACCCCTATCAAGGGGTATTTCAAGATGCTGCGGCCCGCACCACAGAACTGAGCGCTAAGGGCATGTCTCAATTGGAGGTAGCGGTAAAAGAGAGTGTGAGGTGTCTCAAACTTCTCCTGGATCTGCTGAAAAGAGCGCAGTACTCCACCCTCGTAAAGATCCTCCAGGGAGGTAACCGTACTTCGTCTCCAAACAGCAGAGCCCTCCAAATCTGCCAGGTCTGAAAACATGGGATTATCCCAAAGTGGAGTGGCATCAGGCTCATCTTTATAGGAATTTAATTTGTCAGCCTTCCATACCTGGTTAGCCAGTTTATGAATAGGGAGTAATCTCCCAAGTACTAAACCTGGGGATTCTAACACCGGCCATAAGGTGGTTAAATGAAGGTACTCTCTTAGCCAATACTCCGGTCCCGGTAAGTCTCCCCATGCTACCCATGCAGCTACATACTTCAACTGACCAGCAATGTAATATAAGAAAA
The DNA here is from genome assembly GCF_014858855.1 of Bufo gargarizans. Lineage (NCBI taxonomy): Eukaryota > Metazoa > Chordata > Amphibia > Anura > Bufonidae > Bufo > Bufo gargarizans. Next base: position 349,350,852 of record NC_058083.1, read on the forward strand.
AGTCAGGCAGGGCCGCCCCTCCTTGAAGCTTAGATCTTTGTAGTACACTAAGGGAAAGCTTCCTTCTAGCCTTACCCCAGGCAAAAGCAGCTGTTAATGAATGCGAAAAAGGCTTTGGGAACTGGAGTACATGCATGTGACAGGAGATAAAGACCCTTCGGAAGTAGTATCATTTTGACTAAGTTTAATCTTCCCCTTACTGATGGCGGCAAAGACTTCCACGTTTTAAACTTATCAATAAACAGAGACTCTAAGGAGTCTATATTTCTCGCCAGCGACGTGGAGGGATCCCTGGTGATTACAATACCTAGATATTTTAAATGATCCACCACAGGCAGATTGTAAAATCTGGACGGCCAGTCATGTGCCAATAGAGGCATAATAGCAGATTTTGTCCAGTTTATGTGTAAGCCCGAGTAAGTGGCAAACTTCTCTATCACAGCTATCGCACTCGGGAGGGTTTGCTCAGGCTCAGCCATAAAAAGGGGGAGATCATCTACTCCCCCTAGATATCCCCAAGAAGGACTCATCCTGTCTAATCCGCAGGGCCAAGTGTTCTATCACCACGGCGAATAACAGCGGGGAAAGGGGGCAGCCCTGCCTGGTGCCCCTGTGGAGCGTAAAGGATTCAGATTGTGTTCCATTAACAAGTATATTAGCTGTAGGTCTCTGATACAAGATTTCAACCCATCTCACAAACTTAGGTCCAAAGCCGAAGTCTGCCAAAATCTGCAGCAGGAAGAGCCATTCTATGGAGTCGAAGGCCTTGGCTGTGTCCAGGGATGCCAATGCCCATCTTCTCCCCTCTGCCATCCCTATCTGTGCCATAACCTGTGCCTTTCTAATATTGTCAGAGGTGGTTCTGCCCAGCATAAATCCTGCCTGGTCCTGGTGTACAATGGAAGTTATAACCTTGTTTAGACGGGTAGCAAGGAGACTGGTTAAAATCTTGTAATCTAAATTTAATAGTGAAATCGGCCTTTAAGATCTTTATCTGGTTTCAGAATTACTACAATAGTAGCGTCATATAAAGTTTCAGGAAGTTGGTGTCGCTGGTGGGATGCTGAATATAGTTTAAGGAGTTGGGGTCCTAGAATCTCTATATATCTGGAATACACCTCCACAGGGATCCCATCCGGGCCCGGCGCCTTCCCAGCAGGCAGCTCCTTCACAGCTAGCTGGATCTCCTCCAGAGTTATATCTTTATCTAGCAGGTTTCTGTCCTCTGCACTAAGTCGAGGGTGAGTTACCTCGGCTATGTACTCTCGCAGCTCTCGATCAGTGTATTGCGCCGCGGAACTGTACAGTGATTGGTAGAAGCACCTAAAGCTGTTCAGGATACCGTCCACTGAGTCCACCACCTGACCCTCGGGATTCTGTATGCGTATGACTGGGGGTGACATTTGATTAGTTTTGGCTATATGAGCCAGGAGCCCACCCGCTCTATCCCCAGACTCAAAGGACTGTTGCTTCATAGAGAAAATCCTACGCTCACTCTTTTCCTTAAGATGCACCATGTAAGATCTGCCTCTAGTCATCCATTCTATCCTATTCGCCTCCGTGGGGTCAGAGCAAAAAGAAGCCTCAGCTTCCCTGCATTTTGCGTATAAGTCCATTTCTTGGCAGACAGTATCCTTTTTAGTGTTGAATCTCTTTTTATTGCATAGAGAAACAAAGCAATTAATTAAACAGAGTAGCCATGACAATGTAGGCAGTATATGTCCCCTAATCCAGATCTAGATAAAACATAAAGTACCAGTGCAAAAGTGGACATAGAGAACGACATACTCCCCTGGGTCACACACAATGCGGCCCAAAGGGATCAGGTACCACTTAGTACATACATATCGAGTGGCTCAGCAATGGGGGAAACATAAAGTGTAACTCATAGAGCCATGAATGCGGGAAGGAAAGGGAATAAGAACTCACGTCAAATTCCTAGAATACTCGATAATAGCAAGTTAAACAAAGGGCTACTAATATGCAGCTCATGGTGAAGCAAACCAAAACGGTAAACAAGCATAGACAGGGGAACAGACAAGGACAAGACAACGACAAACGAAAGACAGGGAAGGGAAGGGGGAAGGGAGACGGAAAGGATGAGGGAGAATGACTAGAAGACAGTATCCTTTTTAACATAGGAAATGGAGGATTTTAAGCAGCCTCTCAGGTAGGCTTTCAAGGTGTCCCAGAGAAGCACTTCATCCGTCTCCTCACCCTGCATGTCTAGAAAAACCTATAGCTGATCGGGGATTCTATCATTAGGAGTCATCAGAGAGAGCCAGAAGGGATGGATTCTCATCTTACCCCCCTAGAGGCGGCCCCCGGCACTCTCAGTCGCGCCAAGACAGGGGCGTGGTCTGAAGGACCCTGTGGTTCATACTGAATATTAACCAGATCCGTGTAGACTGCAGCATTGCCCAGTACATAGTCGATCCTAGATAGCGCGCCTCTAGCGGGTGTAAAACAGGAGTACCCTCTCAGCTGCGGATTTCTAAGTTTCCACATGTCCAACCCCCCATCTCCGCGGCAAGTCTAAACAGAGTGGTAACGGAAGAAGATCCGTCCACTCTCAGCCCAGCTGGATGGTATCTATCCATACATTCCTGCATAACCATGTTGAAATCCCCCATACAGAGCAAACGGGCCGTTGGATATTGAGCAGCGGATCCCAACATCGTCTGGAGTAGTGAGACCCTAGCAGGGCATTACACTCACCTAAAGAATTATTAGGAACACCTGTTCTATTATCTCATTAATGCGATTATCTAGTCAACCAATCACATGGCAGTTACTTCAATGCATGTAGGGTTGTGGTCCTGGTCAAGACAATCTCCTGAACTCCAAACTGAATGTCAGAATTGGAAAGAAAGGTGATTTAAGCAATTTTGAGTGTGGCATGGTTGTTGGTGCCACACGGGCCGGTCTGAGTATTTCACAATCTGCTCAGTTACTGGGATTTTCACGCACAACCATTTCTAGGGTTTACAAAGAATGGTGTAAAAAGGGAAAAACATCCAGTATGCGGCAGTCCTGTGGGCGAAAATGCCTTGTTGATGCTAGAGGTCAGAGGAGAATAGGCCGACTGATTCAAGCTGATAGAAGAGCAACGTTGACTGAAATAACAACTCGTTACAACCGGTATGCAGCAAAGCATTTGTGAAGCCACAACACGCACAACCTTGAGGCGGATGGGCTACAACAGCAGAAGACCCCACCGGGTACCACACATCTCCACTACAAATAGGAAAAATAGGCTACAATTTGCACGAGCTCACCAAAATTTGACTGTTGAAGACTGGAAAAATGGTTTCTTGAACATGACAATGAGTTCACTGTACTAAAATGGCCCCACAGTCACCAGATCTCAACCCAATAGAGCATCTTTGGGATGTGGTGGAAAGGGAGCTTCGTGCCCTGGATGTGCATCCCTCAAATCTCCATCAACTGCAAGATGCTATCCTATCAATATGGGCCAACATTTCTAAAGAATGCTATCAGCACCTTGTTGAATCAATGCCATGTAGAATTAAGGCAGTTCTGAAGGCAAAAGGGGGTCCAACACCGTATTAGTATGGTGTTCCTAATAATTATTTAGGTGAGTGTATATAGGTTAATTATAACATAGGGAACATTGTTGATAAACCCATATGCAAAAGTATACTGCCCCTCAGGATCTGCTGCAGATTGTTGAATCTCCCACTTAAGATTCTTGTGAACAAGTATGGCCACTCCCCTAGAGTGTGTGGTTCCATACGCCTGCAGAGACCACTGCACCCATGGTTTAATGAGTCTACTCCCAGTGTCAGCCAAGTGAGTTTCCTGAAGTCCCAGAACGTGAGGGCTATACTTTCTTATGTGCGAAAATACATCTATTCTCTTGTTCGGAGCCCCCAAGCCTCTCACATTCCAGGACATTACTGTTAGAGACTCCATAAAACAAGCCCAAATTTCCCACCTGGACACAACAACATCCCACTGTAAAGAGGATAGAGGATAGAGACTCTGTCACAGAGGTCAACTACCTAAAACATAGCTTTTATTATCAATATGATAAAATCAAGAGGTCCCTCACTTGGGGACTGACAAAATATACAGCACACACAAACACAAAAAGTAAGGAACCAACAAGGATCAGGTGTGGATGTTATATTACTCACGGTGGACACAGGGCAAAACCATATGGGTCCCTAGTGTATCCCTAGGATATCCCTGGTCTATTCTCTGCCCAGAGATGCCCCCAGATGGTAGAGGCACTCTGTCCCCGTGCCTAAACCTACCTGTCCTTGAAGCGCCCTTACAACAAAGATTGGCCCATATGGATGCCTGGGTCATTCAGTGTATTAGATAAAATACTGTTGGTTATTCAATTATAGTCCTGGTCTCGACGCGTTTCCCCTTCAATAGCAGGTTCATCAGGAGACTAAAGAGGACAATCCAGTGGGTCACTATCACTACTCAGTGACCACACACCAACGGTTTAACAAAATAAACCAAGTCAAAACAAAATAGATGACTGGAGCACCCCCACGGCAGTATACCGCTGTCATGAAGTACACAACAATAGTGCACAGATATAGATTAGATCCAGATTAAAAGATAAATTGAAATAAATTGATACTCATCTGTTACTGTATTCGTCCTAAACAGTGATCTGCGGCCTGGGGTGCTCCAGGGGGCACTGAAGATATGGCTCCAAAGGGCACTTCAAGGACAGGTAGGTTTAGGCACGGGTACAGAGTGCCTCTACTATCTGGGGGCATCTCTGGGCAGAGAATAGACCAGGGATATCCTAGGGATACACTAGGGACCCATATGGTTTTGCCCTGTGTCCACCGTGAGTAATATAACATTCACACCTGATCCTTGTTGGTTCCTTACTTTTTGTGTTTGTGTGTGCTGTATATTTTGTCAGTCCCCAAGTGAGGGACCTCTTGATTTTATCATATTGATAATAAAAGCTATGTTTTAGGTAGTTGACCTCTGTGACAGTGTTTTGAATACAACTACCAATTAAGTATTTTTACGGTCGATATAGATAGAGGATAGAGACCCTCCTGCAGCATTAGCAATCGCCTTTCATCCCCACCTAGCTCGCAGCTAATAAATGACCATGCCTTCAACATAAAAAAGAACACGTAACATAACATGTGGTTAACCAACAACCCTTGATACACACCTAGTGCAAACATTATAGTGGTTGTTTTGTGGCAAAGTATTCAGGGACCTGCACGGGAAAGTAGGTGTTAAACCCATACAGGTGGCTGAACATTCCCTGTACATATACAGTAAGTAAGCTGCGGGAACAGAGGAATAGAAATGGGTGCAAACATGAACCCCCAGACCCCCCTCAGGCTGTATCCTTAGCAACACTAACTAGCTGAGAGGCCACAGAGGTCTGGAATTAAAATGTCTCACATTGTGCTATGAATGGAGATAGAAATAAAATAAAAAATGTGCATGTGTTCAGTAGAAAGGCTCGCACATTACACTACGCAGTGCCTACATATACTTGCGGTGTCGGACATAACAACAAAATTAGTACGGTCTTTGGCGCCTGGAGATCCAGTCCTCCGCTTCCTTAGGGTCAGTGAAAAAGACTGACCGGTCGCCAACAATTACGCGAAGGCGCGCTGGGTAGGCCATAGAGTATTGCAAGTTCAGCTCATGTAGACGCCTCTTAGCTGAAATTAAGGTGGCCCTCTTCTTTTGCAAATCCGCAGAAAAATCAGGAAACAGTGATACATTGGCGTTATCATGCGTGATCACTCCCTTGCTCCTTGCTTGGCTGAGTATTAAGTCCCGGTCCTTCCAGTTGAGTAAGCGGGCTAGTAAAGGCCGCAGTGGAGCTCCCGGGGGAGGTGGTCTGGTGGGGACCCTGTGTGCTCTTTCAACTGCATATGCTGCGGAAAATGCAGTATCAGGGAATTGGGCCTTGAACCACAGCTCCAAGAAGTTGGCAGGGTCCCGACCCTCCGCTCTTTCAGGGATGCCTAGGATCTGCATGTTGTTGCGCCGCATTATCTTTTTTGTCACTGGTTAGGGCCTTACTAGGGCTTCCAGTGCAGGATTAGAGCTCCAGTCTGGGCCACCCCTTGCAGGGGCTTTTTGGACCCCGTCCCTTGGATACACTATTAGGGTGGACTAGGACAAGTAGGGAGTCACTAGGGCTAGTGGGTATATTGCACCAACAACCCCCCTCTGACCTTCTACATCCAGTTTATGCCTAGCCCACCATTAATATTAATATTGTCGTTTAGTCTTCAGCATTTTTGCCTTACATCAGGCTGAGGGTGTGTATGTCTTACTTGTTTGTCTGTCTGTAGGGGCCTTTTTTTTAATCTCCTATACAATTAAAAGGGAAGTTTTACTTTAGTGTACTGCCCCCTTATAGTTTAATTTTTTGCATCTTTTGAGCAGTTTGACCCTCTTCTCTTGTTGTTGCGCCGGGCCCTGTTCTCCAGGTCATCGCATTTCTGTCGCCACAACCCGATTTTACAGGTAAGGGAGGACTGGCAGGAGGAAACCGCTGTCAGGAGCTGTTCCGACACCGCTTTCAATGTAATTTCAAGCTCTCCAACATCCTCAGGCTTCATCTGCTGCGCGGCTTGACCGCGCGTAACTGCTGCACGTGGAGTGGCGGGAACCGCTGCGCCATGTTGATTTTCCTGGCGGGCATACTCCTTGAGTTTATCAGCCGCAGTTTGCGCCTTGCTGGGACTCATCTCGCGCTGTCTAGGCTTCCTCCTTCTCCTCTGCACATGCCACTCGGAGTTTGGAGTAGGCAGGATTAGTCAGGATTCTGTGCAGGGAACGGAGCAGCTCTTAAGTGCATGCGCGCATGTTGGCAGTTAGCCACGCTCCCCTAAAATCATTTCTAAGGACACTCCACCTACCTCTAACTTTTTCATTGGTTCCGATATGGACCATGACCGCTGGACCTTCTCCAGCTCCTCCCAGTAATCTGTCAACCCAATCCGCGATGTGTCGAACTCAAACGCCAGGAAGACAACACACCGTTCGACGATCCCGGTCTTTGTGACAGATTGCCCTATCTGTACCCCTAATATTTGAGTCTCCCACTACCAGAACCTGTCTGGCCTGCCCTGCTCTCCTGGTCCCCTGCTTACTGGAGCTGACATTCCCCTGACTGGCAGAGGAAGTGTCTGGCTGCAGCAGTGCTCTCCCTGAACTGACATCCCCCTCATCTGCCAACCATGCAAACTTGTTGGGGTGGTTCAGATGAGGACTAGCTTCTTTGGCACTCTTCCCTCTACCCCGCTTTCTAACTGTTACCCAGCTAGCTACCTCACTTTCCTGAGCCTCCTCACTAACACCCTCCCCTACATCTACCCCATAGAGTGCTTGCTCAGTGAGCAGCAAACTCTTTTCCAAATTGTCAACGCGTCTCAGTGTTAAATTCTCCCGTTTAGATACTCGATGTGTGATTCCAAACGGGCAATTTGCTCACATTTGTAACAAAGATATGCACCCTCAAACGGCTGTTCAAGGACTGCATACATTATACATGATGTATGGAACACATACTAAGTGGGGATTACGCAAGAAAATAGAAAAATACAATATAGTGCAGTGATAAGAATCTAATTTACTGTAGTCCCCTCCTAAATTCCCTGAATCTAAAGTCACGTAATCTAAAGTCACACTTAATACAAACACACACTGGAGCTCAAACATTCGAACGCTCACAAAACGCGCGTTATTTGCCTGCTTGTATAAATGCAGCTCTCAAACCAACCTGCTTTTTTTCCTCTGGATTCAAAGGACTGCGCTGCCCTCAAGGCTGGCTATTTAACTTCTAATTAGACAGCTTCACCCGAATTACTTACCTGGTCAACACCCTGGAGAAGGAAAAGAAAAAATAATAATTACAGTAATACACCTGGCAGCAAAAGCAAGTCACAGTGTACAATAAAGTAAGGCACAGCCACTCAGCAATGCACACAAATAATTTAGTACTCACAGATACTCCCTCATGTATTCTAAAGTCACACACTTAATACAAACATACACTTGAACTGAAACATGCGAACGCTCTCAAATATACGTTATTTTCCTGCTTGCATAAATGCAGCTTACAAATCAGCCTGCTTTTTTTCCCTCTGGATTCAAAGAGTACACAGAGAAGTACACTTATCTTATATAGAAAATGGATGAACAGGAACTCAGATGAGGACAACACACTAGCTCTTCCAACTCGAGGCAGAGAATATCAACCGCATGGTAAGAAGTGTGAGTCCAGACTAAATAGAGGAGCAGTGATGACCACAAGCTACACCTGAAACAAGAGGTGGGCTCATACCAACAACACTGCAAAGTGAAAACCAAGAGGCTGTCAGATAACCTCACGTGATGCAAGTCTCTCAGATCTTCTAACCACCGTCATGGGAGAGATCATGACACCAATATGTTTTAATAACATATATTTCATCAGGCCAATCATTCTAATACCAAATATGTTTGGTGTAGGGTTCCCAGAATAAGAGATTCTCATTATGTAGGAACGCTAGCTGCTGGGGGGATTGTTAGGACTCCCTACCATGCCCACATTATATGGAATGCAATTATAACAATAATTAATATGAGTTGTACCAGAGATGAGTTATCGCTTATGATATATTTTCTTTATGTTCTGGTACTTCAGTTGAAAAGCACCTAGATGTTTACTGTGCATCGGTGCCAAAACATCTGACGTGTCAGGCATTATCATTACCACTTTTATTAGCAGGAGGGTGCTAATTTGAATCCTGCTAAAAGGTGTTTGTGTAGTCTCCCTTACAGGTCCAGACTGCATGGAATCGTACCGAAAGTATTAAAGAAAGCCATAAAAACATATGAAATCACACAACATTGACATAAAACCATACACAGATAATAAGAGCTTTACGAGAAAGCCGTTCCATGGTTGCCTTCCAGCCTTGAACACAGCATGCCTTCCAGCCTGTTCCCTCTAGTACCTTGTTAAGGGCTGGCGCGCGTCACTCCCTGTGATTTAAAGGTTTTGGACTTGTGACTTGTGACTTGTGTGACCAATCCCAGCCATCCTACATCTATATATGTAATCCAGCCCTCTTCCCAGGTAACTGAGTGTCAAAGGTCCTTTTGTCCTGCAAAGGCTGCTGTTGTTTGTGCCTGTGTTTCTGCATTCCTGACCCGTGCTTGCATTCTAGACTTGTTTCCTGTTTTATCCTTATCTGCCCTGTCTTGTCTCTCCTGTTGCTGGCCCAGTTTGCGTGACCTGTACCTGAGCCGCCAGCTCTGACCCATTGCTTGTTAGACTTCGTCTCTGTCTCATCCTTCACTCCCGCACTGTCCTCTTTGGTCCGCCTGAACCAGCTGCTTTATGTGCAAATCAACCTCTAGAGGTAGCAACCTGGTGTTCCCCGCTGCAAAATCTCTCCCCACCATCTGGGGTACTGAGAAGAACGAGGGGTTCACCTAGACAACGACCTTAGAGGAGGTTGGTCACGTGGGACAGTGGGATCACACCTGCTGGTTTGTGACACCCAGACAGCATCATATAGGTACTCAGCTTATGCTAGATTACCATGAGCAGACAAGGCACTAAGGTCATCTATTCACAGAAGGAGCCTTACGAGCAGCTGGACTGTGCAGCAAAGAGATGTGTGTTCAGATTCTTCTTTAAATGTGTTACCTGTCATAAACTGTCTGCTATGTCACAGACTCCGAAGATGTCGAATATCGTGTATGATCAACTTAGCACAGATCCACCCTTCACCAATGTCGGCCTAGATGTGTTCGGGCCGTGGTCTGTAGTTGTCTGGCAAACCAAAACAAGCTGTGCGAACAGGAAACTTTGGGCGATTATGTTCACTTGACTGCCCATCAGAGCTGTCCACATAAAACTAACCAAATCTATGGATACTTCATGCTTCATAAATGCTTTGCAGTGTTTCATTGTCATTAGAGGACCTGTCAAACACATTAGTTCCAACTGACGCTCAAACTTTGTCGGAGCAGCAAGAAAACTACAGCTCTCTTCCAACTTAGATGCTAACAATGTAGAAAGATACCTTAGTGGATAAGGATGTACTTGGACCTTCAACCCACCACACTCTTCACACATGGGAGGTGCTTGGGAAAGAATGATAGGCATCGCACAGAGAATCCTCTTACAAAAAGAATATACAAAGCTGACTCACAAGAACTTGACTACCTTCATGGCGGAAGTATCGTCCATCATAAATGTCAGACCATTGACTCTGATAGAATGTGTGTGTGTCGGCAGATAAGAACCATTTGGCCCATCTAGTCTGCCAATATACTGAATACTATGAATAGCCCTTGGCCCTATCTTATATGAAGGATGGCCTTATGCCTATCCCATGCATGCTTAAACTCCTTCACTGTATTTGCAGCTACCACTTCTGCAGGAAGGCTATTCCATGCATCCACTACTATCTCAGTAAAGTAATACTTCCTGATATTGCTTTTAAACCTTTAAAAGTTTCTATCATATCCCCTGTGTCTTGTCTTTCTTCCAAGCTATACATGTTAAGGTCCTTTAATCTTTCCTGGTAAGTTTTATCCTGCAATCCATGTACTAGTTTAGTAGGTTTTCTCTGAACTCTCTCCAAAGTGTTTCTGCCTTCTGTGAGACACCTGTTGCTGAAAACTATCCTTTCCACCACTTAAAATTGTTCGCACGTGGGTACTTTTTTCAAAAAGGGCACACTTCTTGGGGTTTTTAATTTCTGGGGACCTCAGAAATTAGTTAAATGTGACATGTCACCTAAAATCAATGTCTGCCAATTCAGGCCTACCAGCAAAATCCATATTTAGCCATTTGCCCGGTGTGCACCCATACCGCAGGCTACAAGCACATATGGGGTGTTTCCTGAATGTGGAGAAATTGGGGAACACATACTGGAGTGCATTTTCAACTTTAACCCCCTTTTGAAAATTAAAAAATGGTGTCTGCTAGTAAATTTTCATTTTCACAAATGTGTGCTTTGAAATCCTTTAAAGGGGTTGTCCGGGTTCAGAGCTGAACCCGGACATACCCTTATTTTCACCCCGGCAGCCCTCCTGAGCCTGGCATCGGAGCATCTCATGCTCCGATGCGCTCCAGTGCCCTGCGCTAGATCGCGCAGGGCACAGGCTCTTGTGTTTTCAATAACACACTGCCGGGCGGTAACTTCCGCCCAGCAGTATGTTCGGTGACGTCACCGGCTCTGAGGGGCGGGCTTTAGCTCTGCCCTAGCCGTTTAACTGGCTAGGGCAGAGCCAAATCCCGCCCATCAGTGCCGGTGACGTCACCAGGCTGCCTGTCAGCCCCATAGAGAGCCCGGTATGTCACCGGAACTCAGAAAAATGCCTTTGCCCTGCGCGATTTAGCGCAGGGCAAAGGAGAGCATCGGAGCATGAACTGCTCCGATGCTCATGTCAGGGGGGCTGCCGGGGTGAAAATGGAGGGATGTCCAGGTTCAGCTCTGAACCTGGACAACCCCTTTAAGTGTTTCTGCCTTCTGTGAGACACCTGTTTGCTGGAAACTTCCCTTTCCACCACTTAAAAGGTTCATACGAGGTTGATCTTTCCAAAATGGTGTCACTTTTTGGGATTTATTCTTATTTCTGGGGACCTCAGGAATTATTTAAATGTGACATGTCACCTAAAATCAATGTCTGCCAATTCAGGCCTACCAGCAAAATCCATATTTAGCTATTTGCCTGGTGTGCGCCCATACAGCATGCTACAAGCACATATGGGGTGTTTTCTGAATAGGGAAAATGGGGAAAACATATCGGGGTGCATTTTCTCCTTAAACCCTTTGTGAAAGTAAAAATTGTGGTCTGCTAGTAATTTTTCATTTTCACAAATGTGTCCTTTGAAATCCTTTAACATAGAATGTGTCGGCAGATAAGAACCATTTGGCCCATCTAGTCTGCCCATTAGAGTGAATACTATGAATAGCCCTTGGCCCTATCTTATATGAAGGATGTCCTTATGCCTATCCCATGCATGCTTAAACTCCTTCACTGTATTTGCAGCTACCACTTCTGCAGGAAGGCTATTTCATGCATCCACTACTCTCTCGGTAAAGTAATACTTCCTGATATAACTTTTAAACCTTTGTCCCTCTAAAACTATGTTTATTATGAAACATGTCACCTAAAAACAATGTCTGCCAATTCAGGCCTACCAGCAAAATCCATATTTAGCCATTTGCCTAGTGTGCTCTTATACAGCAGGCTACAAGCACATACGGGGCGTTTCCTGAATGGGGTAAAAATGGGGAACACATACTGGGATGAATTTTCTCCTTTAACCCTTTGTGAAAGTATAAATTGGGGTCTGCTAGTAATTTTTCATTTTCATAAATGATACACCCGTTTGCTGAAAACTACCCTTTCCACCACTTAAATTGTTTGCACGGGGGGTGCTTTTTTCAAAATGGGGATACTTCTTGGGGTTTTTAATTTCTGGGGTGTTTCCTGAATGGGGAGTAATTGGGGAACACATACTGGGGTGCATTTTCTCCTTTAACCCTTTGTGAAAATATAAATTGGGGTCTGCTAGTAATTTTTCATTTTCACTAATGTGTGCTTTGAAATCCTTTAACCCATTAAGGACTTGGCCATTTTTTGCAAATCTGACCAGTGTCACTTTAAGTGCTGATAACTTTAAAACGCTTTGACTTATCCAGGCCATTCTGAGACAGTTTTTTTGTCACATATTGTAATTCATGTCACTGGTAAAATGAAATAAAAAAAGAAAATTTTTATTTATAAAAAAATACCAAATTTACCAAATAATTTTAAAAAATTGCAAATTTCAAAGTTTAAATTTCTCTACTTCTATAATGCATAGTAATACTTCCAAAAATAGTTATTACTTTACATTCCACATATGTCTACTTCATGTTTGGATCATTTTGGGAATGATATTTTTTTTTTTGGGGATGTTACAAGGCTTAGAAGTTTAGAAGCAAATCTTGAAATTTTTCAGAAATTTTCTTAAACCCCAATTTTTAAGGGACCAGTTCAGGTCTGAAGTCACTTTGCGAGGCTTGCATAATAGAAACCACCCAAAAATGACCCCATTCTAGAAACTACACCCCTCAAGGTATTCAAAACTGATTTTAAAAACTTTGTTAACCCTTTAGGTGTTCCTCAAGAATTAATGGAAAATAGAGATACAATTTCTAAATTTCACTTTTTTGGCAGAGTTTCCATTTTACTAATTTTTTTCCAGTTACAAAGCAAGGGTCAACAGCCGAACCAAACTCAATATTTATGGCCCTGATTCTGTCGTTTACAGAAACACCCGTAAACTGCTGTACGGGCACACGGCAGGGCGCAGAAGGAAAGGAATGCCATACGGTTTTTGGAAGGCAGGTTTTGCTGGACTGTTTTTTTTTACACCATGTCCCATTTGAAGCCCCCCTGATGCAGAAACTCCAAAAAAGTGACCCCATTTTAGAAACTACCGGATAGGTAGTATTGTTGGTACTAGTTTAGGGGTCCATATGATTTTTGGTTGCTCTATGTTACACTTTTTGTGCGGCAAGGTAACAAGAAATAGCTGTTTTTGGCACAGTTTTTTTTTAAAACATTCGTCTGACAGGTTAGATCATGTGATATTTTTATAGACCAGGTTGTCACGGACGCTGCGATACCTAATATGTATACTTTTTTTTATATAGGTAAGTTTTACACAATTATTTCATTTTTGAAGCAAAAAAAAATCATGTTTTAGTGTTTCCATAGTCTGAGAGTCATAGTTTTTTCAGTTTTTGGGCGATTACCTTGGGTAGGGTATGATTTTTGTGGGATGAGATGACGGTTTTATTGGCACTATTTTGGGGTGCATGTGACTTTTTGATCGCTTGCTATTGCACTTTTTGTGATGTAAGGTGAAATAAAATGGTTTATTTAGCACAGTTTTTTTTTTTTTTTTACGGTGTTCATCTGAGGGGTTAGGTCATGTGATATTTTTATAGAGCCGGTCGATACGGATGCGGCGATACCTAATATGTATACTTTTTTTATTTATTTAAATTTTACACAATAATATAATTTTTGAAACAAAAAAAAAATCATGTTTTAGTGTCTACATATTCTGAGAGCCATAGTTTTTTCAGTTTTTGGGCGATTATCTTAGCTAGGGTCTCATTTTTTGCGGGATGAGATGACATGGGGTGCATATGGCTTTTTGATCGCTTGCTATTACACTTTTTGTGATGTAAGGTGACCAAAAATTGTTTATTTAGCACAGTTTTTATTTTTTATGTTGTTCATCTCAGGGGTTAGGTCATGTGATATTTTTATAAAGCCGGTCGATACGGAAGCGGCGATACCTAATATGTATACTATTTTTTTTATTTATGTAAGTTTTACACAATAACAGCTTTCTGAGCCATATTTTTATTTATTTTTTGGGGGCGATTGTCTCAGGTAGGAGCTCAATTTTTGTGGGATGAGGTGACGGTTAGATTGGTACTATTTTGGTGGGCAAATGCCTTTTTGATCGCTGGTGACAAAAAAAATGGTTTATTAAGCACAGTTTTTATTTTTTACGGTGTTCATCTGAGGGGTTAGGTCATGTGATATGTTTATAGAGCCGGTTGATACGGACACGGCGATACCTAATATGTATACTTTTTTTTAACTTTATTTGGGGAAAATGACGTTTTTGTTTATTTTTACTTGAAACTTTTAATTTTTTTGGGGGAAAACGTTATTTTTTCAACTTTTTTTCACTTTATTTTTTTGTCCCACTTTGGGACTTGAACTTTTGGGGGTCTAATCCCCTTTACAATGCATTTCAATACTTCTGTATTGGAATGCACTGGCTGTATGAGTAATACTGTGTGTATTACTCATACATCTTCCGGCCTGTGAGATCCAGGGGCTGGATCTCACAGGCTTGTCACCGAAAGGCAGCGCTGATGCCTAAGGAAGGCATCACGCTGCCTTCCATGCCATCGGGTTCCCCCTACAGCCGCATGGGGACCCGATGGCACCGCCGATCGCCGCCGCAACCCTCAGGTAAAGCCGCAAACCACAGGTCTGACTTGACCTGCGGTTTGCTGCGATCGCCGATGCGGGGGGTCACATGACCCCACCCCAGGGTTGTGACAGGAGGCCCGCTGAATGATTTCAGCGGACATCCTTTTCCGATTAATCCCCACCGCGCCACAATGTAGTTTTAAAGTTAGGACGTACCGGTACGTCATGGGTCCTTAAGGACTCGGCAAACATGGCGTACCGGTATGTCCTAAGTCCTTAAGAGGTTAACAAGTGTTTCTTCCTTCTGTAAGACACCTGTTTGCTGAAATGTACCCTTTCCACCACTTAAAATGTTCGCACGAGGGTGCTCTTTCCTAATTGGGGTCACTTCTTGTTTTTTATTTTTTGTTTCTGAGAACCTCAGGAATGTTTTTTACATGCTACATGTCGCCTAAAATCCATGTCTATTTATTCAGTCCTGCCAAATCCATATTTTGCAGTTTGTCTCTACAGCCCTGCTGTGCACCCACACAGCAGGCTACAAGCATGTATGGGGTGTTTCCTGATGGGGGAAAAATGGGGAACTCATACTGGGGTGCATTTTCTCCTTTAACGCTTTGTGAAAGTATAAATTGGGGTCTGCTAGTAATTTTTCATTTTCATAAATGTTTTCATTGAAATCCTTTACTTCCACTGCCCCGGGAGTCAGGCTGTCAGCTACACAGTGGGGTGCTGCCATGCTTTGCAATGCCTGCCGGCCGGCACTCCTGGCAGAGAACTATGAGAGCTGCGATTCTCTTAAGGACCTTAGATGACATCATCACCATATGACCAGTAACTTAGCAATATTACTGGTCACATAGCTATGAGGTCATCAAAGAACCTGTCTACCATGAGTGTTGCTGCAGGAGAAGTTTGCCAGACTTGTGGAGCTTTTTTGTGTGAAGATTACATCAGTAAACGTTGACAGGGGCTGTTATACTAATATACTGTAAGCTACTGTATACTGTGGGGTTGTATACTGCTCTACTGTATACTGTGGGGTGCTGTATACTGTGGGGTCCTATACTGCTTTACTGTATACTGTGGGGTGCTGTATATTGTGGTGTGCTATACTGCTCTACTGTATACTGTGGGGTGCTGTATACTGGGTGCTATACTGCTCTACTGTATACTATGGGGTGCTGTATACCGTTGGGTTGCTGTATACTGTGGGGTGCTATATTGTTTTACTGTATACATGGGGTGCTGTATACTGTGTGGTGCTGTATTCTGTATAGTTTGGGGTGCTGTATACTGTGGGGAGCTGTATATTGTGGAGTGCTATACTGCTCTACTGTATACTCTGGCGTGCTGTATACCGTTGGGTTGCTGTATACTGTGGGGTGCTATACTGCTTTACTGTGGGGTGCTGGAGTGCACTGTAACACTAGGGTGAGCCGAGCCCCGGTCTCCTTCCTGCAGAGCGGTGCCCACTTCCAGCCTGAGCCCAGCTGCCCAGAGAACTGATCCTGAGCCGCTGGAGTCTTCAGAACTGAAAGTATTTGCAGTCATTCACTGTACTCTACCAGGTGTGTGGATTTTTTTTTTTGTGTGTTGTGGTGGAGGGCATGATTGCATGCTAGGGTGTGGGAAGGCGGGATCCAGGGGGCCCAAGTACATTTTTTCCCAAGGTCCAATCAATATTAAAGACTGCCCTGTCCAGCGCGATGTCATTGAGTCCAGCGTTTATTTAATTAACAGCTAGAGCCACTCCCCTGCCCACCTGCTGCTGATTCATATGAAAAAAAACTGTCATTCAGAAGCAGGTAGGCAGGGAGAGTCAGGAGCTCATGAATATTCATGACTCATCATTATCAGCTGGAGCTTTTTAATACAAGATGTTGGCAGATTGACTGGGTCAATTAAAGAAAGTGACCCAGCATTTTGCTAAGAGAATCAGTCACTTATTTATGTTGCCCTTAGTTAGGACACCATAAAACTGGTGACAGGTTCCCTTTAACAAGTGTTTCAGCCTGCTCCGTAGCAAATGTGATGTGGCTTTCATACAGGAGACGCATTTGGTGGGAGCAGACCAGCATAGATGCACTCATCATTTATATCCGCATATTTTTCACTCCCCTGCTGCCCAAAGACGTAAGGCTGGCACCCTCATATGTATAAGGGGCTCTGTTGCTTTCACATTGCACCAATGCATCACAAATAGGGAGGGCAGATATGTCATCTTGCTATGTTCCCTCGAAGGTAAAATGTGCACGGTAGTCTCGGTTTATGCACCAAATGTTCGGCAAGTCTCCTTTTTCAACAGACTGCATAAGAAAATTTTTAAGCTGGTGAAAGGTACTATCATAATGGGTGGGGACTTTAACGTCCCAATTGATGTGGGGATGGACTGTCTCACCCATGCTGAGCCCCGCCGGAAGGTCCTAAAAGAAGCTCTCAAAAACACCTCCTTGCATGACATCTGGCGGTACCAGCATGGGGGAGAGAGGGATTATACACATATTTCTTCCGCGCATCACACACAATCCCGGATCGATTACTTCCTGGTTTCTAGGGACATTTTGCAGGGGGTGCTTAGAACGGATATTCTGTAGCTACTTGGTCGGACCATGCCCCTAAAACGATGGAACTCAATATGGGTCTACCTCCCCAATCACCTCCGGCGTGGAGGCTAAATCAGTACTTACTTAAAAGTTCTAAGAGGCTGGATGAATTCCGCGCTAGCCTGAAGAAATTTTTCCTTTTAAACAGCACTCCTGATATTTCGTCCTCTACTCTGTGGTTGGCTCATAAGGCCTATATGAGAGGTATATTCATGCAGGCAGCCTCTAGCTTGAAAAAAACTAGGGATCAGCAGCTTACTGAGGCGCTATCTGCCACCACCAGACATCTGAGAAGCTCTGACAGATGCCTTTCAGAACCTCCTCCTTGAGCTTCCTTTTGTTTTGCTTTCATTTTCGCATCTCGTTAGCCTCTCTCAGCTGTCATGTAGTTGCACTGATTGCATCCCTTTAAATCCCTCCCCAGACTGCTTCACTTTGCGGTTTATATTCCTTCCTGGAGTGTGTGCATGCTGATCCTACTTCTGAGTCTTCTACAGATAAGTTTTGTTCATTCATTTGTGTTTTTCTGTTTGCTGGATCCCAGGCGACCCTGACTCCCTCCGTATCAAGTGTAGGGAGCCGGTGGCCATGTCCCCTCACTATTATAGGGTGTTCAGGTGTTATACAGTCGAGGTACAAGGATATGTGATCCTCTACCATTGGGATTTTTGCATAGGCTGAGCAGTCAGGGAGAGAGCCAGGTCTGATGCAGGGCTCTCCCTTTTGTTCCTTAGTTTTGGGATCCAGTGAGTCGGATATTCATTTTGTGTCTTCTAGTTTCCTGTACACCTTCCGTGACATTATAAACCACCAAAACCGTCTCAAGCATGGATCCGGTTTCACTTTTGACTGAACACATGCAGGGTCTTTCATTGGAGGTAGCAGATCTCCGTAAGACTCTTTCTCAGTTACAGGTGACTGGTTCAGCTTGCGTTCATGGAGTTTGTTCTGAGCCTAAGATCTCGCTCCCGGATACGTTCTCCGGGGGTAGTGAGAATTTTGTTCGTTTTAGAGAGGCTTGCAAACTCCATTTTCGCCTACTTCCCCATTCCTCTGGTGATGAGGAGCGGAGGGTAGGGGAGCATCATATCGCTGCTCAGGTGCCGGTGGGGGCACGGCCCCTCCGTTCAGTGGATGAATTCTTTTTAGCCCTGGGTCAGATATATGATGAGTCTAGACTACATCTTTTATGTCAGGGTGAACAATCCGCAGAGATATACTGCTCAGAATTTCGGAGATGGGCAGCTGATACTGGTTGGAATGATGCTGCACTTCGAAGTCAATTTTGCCATGGTCTTTCAGAGGGATTGAAAGATGCATTTGCCTTTCATGAGAGACCTACCTCCTTGGACTCTGCCATGTCCCTTCGTATTGACAGGCGTCTTAGAGAGAGAGGAGAGATCACTCCTTCCTGTCATACTCAGTCCCAGGACAGTGCGGCGGTCTCATTCAGTGCACAGGGGTCTCAGTCGCTCTCAATCCCTTCTGAGCAGGAGCCCATGCAGCTCGGTTTGATTGCCTCTGACAGTGGAAGATTCAGTCCTCATAGGAAGGTTTGTTTCTGTTGTGGGGGTATAAATCATTTGGCAAATGTTTGTCCCTCTAAGAGATTCAGACAGTCTTTTGAGAGTAATAAAGAGACTAAAAGAAAAAAATCCTTTAAAAATGTTCCATCTGTTACTATTGGCAAGGTTGATGCGGAAATTGACGGTTTTCCGTTTGCTTGTGATTCCCGTTTTATCCTACCTGCCAGGGTGGCACTAGAGAGCAAGAACATTTTTTGTGAGATTTTTGTAGATAGTGGAGCAGCTGTCAATCTTATTGATAATCAATTTGCTATAACTCATGGTTTCCAGGTATGCACTTTGGGAAAGGATATACCTGTTTTTGCTATTGATTCCGCTCCACTTTCTCAGAAATCGTTAAAGGGCATAGTTCACAATATCCGTTTAATTGTGAGTGATGCTCATGTTGAGGATGTGTCATGTTTCGTCCTTAGCGGGTTGCCTACTCCTCTTGTGTTGGGGCTACCCTGGCTCACTAAACATAACCCCACCATTGATTGGCAAGCGAGGCAAATAAATGGTTGGAGTGACTTTTGCAGAGAGAATTGTCTCACGACATCTGTTTCTGAGGTTTCTACTAAGACTGTACCATCTTTTCTCTCTGAATCTTTGGATGTCTTCTCTGAGAATGGTGTTCAGGACTTGCCCCCGCACAGGGAGTATGATTGCCCTATTAATCTCACCCCAGATGCCAAGCTGCCTAAATCTCGTTTATACAATCTCTCCCAACCTGAAAGGGTCGCTATGCGTGCTTATATGTCTGAGAGTCTGAGAAAGGGACACATACGACTCTCGAAGTCACCTGTTGCCGCTGTTTTTTTCTTTGTTAAGAAAAAAGATGGTTCTTTAAGACCATGTCTGGATTTCAGGGAGCTGAACAGTATCACAATTCGTGACCCTTATCAGCTTCCTCTGATCCCGGACCTGTTTAACCAGATTGTTGGGGCTAAAGTTTTTTCCAAGTTGGATCTAAGAGGGGCATACAACCTGGTCAGGGTCAGAGAAGGAGACGAATGGAAGACGGCCTTCAATACCCCTGAGGGCCATTTTGAGAATTTGGTTATGCCTTTTGGTTTGATGAATGCTCCAGCCGTCTTTCAGCATTTTGTGAACAGCATTTTTTATCATTTAATGGGGAAATTTGTATTAGTGTATCTAGATGACATTTTGATTTTTTCTCCTGATTTCAAAACTCATAAGGAACACTTACGTCAGGTCTTGCTAATCCTGCGGGAGAATAAATTGTACGCTAAACTGGAAAAATGTGTGTTTGCGGTTCCAGAAATTCAATTTCTGGGGTTTCTTCTCTCCGCTTCTGGTTTTCGCATGGACCCCGAGAAGGTCCGCGCTGTGCTTGAGTGGGAGCTTCCTGAGAATCAGAAGGCGCTGATGCGTTTTTTGGGCTTTGCCAATTATTACAGGAAGTTTATTTAGAATTATTCCTCTGTTGTTAATCCACTCACTGATATGACTAGAAAGGGGGTAGATTTTTCCTTCTGGTCGGTAGAGGCGCGTAAGGCCTTTTCTAATATCAAGGAGAGTTTTGCTTCCGCTCCCATCTTGGTACAACCTGATATTTCTCTACCCTTCATAGTTGAGGTTGATGCTTTTTAGGTGGGTGTGGGTGCGGGCTTGTCTCAGGGTCCCTCTCCTGCCAAATGGCGACCGTGTGCCTTTTTCTCGAAGAAACTCTCCTCCGCAGAGAGAAATTACGATGTGGGAGATAGGGAGTTGTTGGCCATCAAGTTGGCTTTTGAGGAATGGCGCCATTGGCTAGAGGGAGCCAGACACCCTATTACCGTGTTTACTGACCATAAGAATCTGGCCTACTTGGAGTCAGCCAAGCGTCTGAACCCGAGACAGGCCCGATGGTCTTTGTTCTTTTCCAGGTTTAATTTTGTTGTCACGTTCCACCCTGGGGTTAAGAATGTGAAGGCGGATGCGCTGTCACGTTGTTTTCCGGGAGGTGGGAATTTTGAAGACCCGGGTCCCATTTTGGCTGAAGGTGTGGTGGTCTCTGCTCTTTATCCTGAATTGGAGGCAGAGGTTCAGGTAGCCCAGTCAGAGGCTCCTGATCTTTGTCCTCCTGGGAGGTTGTTTGTGCCTCTCGCTTTAAGACACAAGATTTTTAAGGAACACCACGATACTGTCCTTGCTGGGCACCCGGGGGCAAGAGCCACAGTGGATCTCATCGCTCGGAGATTCTGGTGGCCGGCGCTTCGTAAGTCGGTTGAGGGTTTTGTGGCAGCCTGCGAGACCTGCGCTCGTGCCAAAGTTCCTCATTCACGGCCATCAGGCCCTCTCCTTCCCTTACCCATTCCTTCCCGTCCTTGGACACATCTGTCCATGGACTTCATTACGGACCTGCCTCGTTCCTCGGGGAAGACTGTGATTCTGGTGGTGGTGGACCGTTATAGCGAAATGGTGCATTTCATCCCTTTTCCTGGCTTGCCCAATGCTAAGACGCTGGCGCAGGCATTTATTGATCACATGTTCAAATTGCATGGTATTCCTTCAGACATAGTCTATGATAGGGGCACGCAGTTTGTTTCCAGATTCTGGAAGGCTTTCTGTTCTTGCTTGGGGGTTCGGTTGTCATTCTCTTCTGCTTTCCACCCGCAGTCGAATGGCCAGACAGAGCGCGTCAATCAGAATCTGGAGACATATCTGCGCTGTTTTGTGGCGGAGAATCAGGAGGATTGGTGTTCTTTTTTGTCCCTTGCTGAGTTTGCTTTAAATAACCGTCGTCAGGAGTCCTCTGACCTGAATGTTGGTGATCTGGTGTGGTTGTCTACTAAGAATATCAAATTGAAGGTTCCCTCCTGGAAGTTGGGTCCTAAGTTTATTGGGCCTTACAAAATCTTGTCCGTCATCAATCCTATTGCCTACCGTCTTGATCTTCCTCAGACTTGGAAGATCCATAATGTTTTTTATAAGTCCTTATTAAAACATTATGTCCAACCCATTGTACCCTCGTCTTTGCCTCCTCCTCCGATTGTGGTTGATGATAATCTTTAATTTCAGGTCTCTAGGATTGTGGATTCTCGTGTTGTCCGTGGTTCTCTCCAGTACCTCGTTCATTGGGAGGGTTATGGTCCTGAGGAGAGGATGTGGGTCCCAGTGACAGACATTAAGGCCACTCGTCTCATCAGGGCTTTCCATAGGTCCCATCCTGAGAAGGTGGGCTCTGAGTGTCCGGAGTCCACTCGTAGAGGAGGGGTACTGTCACCACCAGACATCTGAGAAGCTCTGACAGATGCCTTTCAGAACCTCCTCCTTGAGCTTCCTTTTGTTTTGCTTTCATTTTCGCATCTCGTTAGCCTCTCTCAGCTGTCATGTAGTTGCACTGATTGCATCCCTTTAAATCCCTCCCCAGACTGCTTCACTTTGCGGTTTATATTCCTTCCTGGAGTGTGTGCATGCTGATCCTACTTCTGAGTCTTCTACAAGATAAGTTTTGTTCATTAATTTGTGTTTTTCTGTTTGCTGGATCCCAGGTGACCCTGACTCCCTCCGTATCAAGTTTAGGGAGCCAGTGGCCATGTCCCCTCACTATTATAGGGTGTTCAGGTGTTATACAGTCGAGGTACGAGGATATGCGATCATCTACCATTGGGATTTTTGCATAGGCTGAGCCATCAGAGAGAGAGACAGGTCTGATGCAGGGCTCTCCCTTTTGTTCCTTAGTTTTGGGATCCAGTGAGTCGGATATTCATTTTGTGTCTTCTAGTTTCCTGTACACCTTCCGTGACACTATCATGGTTGGAATCGGCACACCAATGGTATAAGGATAATCCTTCTCCAGCTCACCTTTTGGAGTCACAGAATGTTCGTTCTAAGTTGAGGTCGCATCTTTTATATGAACATGAGCGAGTAATTAGCAGGTTTAAGATGTATCACTATCATATGGGGGATAGGGCAGGCTCCTTGCTAGCTAACAGGCTTAAAAAATGGGCAGTTAATTCTAGAATAGAGAAATTACACTATAATGGGTCTGTAGTCATGCATCCGAAGGAAATAACTAATGCCATTGCTTCATATTATGCAAAACGTTATAACTTGAAGGAAGATGTTGCAACCCCTCAACCAACAGATGCATCTATTGCAGATTTCCTAGAGCACTTGCAACTCCCCACGTTGTCAGATGCCCAGGTAATTAAACTTAACTTACCAATCACAGAAGTAGAAGTGCGAGCAGCTCTAAAAACCACCCCCATAGGGAAAGCTCCAGGGCCGGATTGCTTTATTGCGGCATATTACAAGGAGTTTCTGACCCAGCTCCTCCCCAACCTGTGCTCGATATATAACACCTTTTTCCAATTGGGGGTTATCCCAACGGAGATGCTCTTGGCCACGGTAGTAACCATCCCGAAGCCGGGTAAGACCCCAGATGCCCCTGCCAATTTCCGTCCCATCTCCCTGCTTATTGCGGATCTAAAAATGTACGCAAAAATCTTAGCTGCCAGAACTGGTAGACCCAGACCAGGTTGGGTTTGTACCGGGAAGGCAGTGCCGGTACGGTACCAGGCGCATGCTTGACCTGATCCAGATTTCGGGTAAGTCCAGGACCCCCGCAATGTTTATTTCCCTTGATGCTGAAAAAGCATTTGACAGGGTGCATTGGGGGTTCCTGGACCGGGTGCTTCAGGCTTTTGGTTTTCAGGGTAATATTAGGGCTGGTGTGATGGGCCTATATACGACCCCCTTGGCTACAGTTCTCGCCTCGGGATATATGTCTAGGCCTTTTAAAACAACCAACGGGACCAGGCAGGGGTGCCCACTGTCCCCGCTGATTTTCGGGAATTAACCCTTCAAACACTAACCAGGGAGTGAAACCACTTAAAGGGGAAGTGTCCAAATGAAGATCACACTGCAGCTGTTACCGCAGGCAACGACATGGGTGGCAACCGTGTCCTGGGAGTCAGCCAGAAGGCCGAGACACTGCCACCACATGTACACATCCAAACCAAACGTTGCCACGGGCAGCCACAGTGAAGGGAAGAGTAACAGTGCACACCTAACATAAACCTCGTGCACACTAGACATACAAAGTGCATAACATACACACACACCTAACAGAGAGGTTGCTAGGTGCAACCGCATGAACATTGCCGCAAGCTGCCTAGCACTA
Organism: Bufo gargarizans; assembly: GCF_014858855.1. Classification (NCBI taxonomy): domain Eukaryota; kingdom Metazoa; phylum Chordata; class Amphibia; order Anura; family Bufonidae; genus Bufo; species Bufo gargarizans. The sequence goes on from NC_058083.1 coordinate 349,375,148, forward strand.
GCTCAGGCTGCTGTACTGCGACAATACCAAACGACTTGTTGCCCGCGGCAACCACAAGTGAGGCCACACACTAGCGGCCCTCACCTGTGGTTGAACAACCAAATCCAAACTGCAGGCAACAGCATGCGGTTCAGGAGTCACGACCATGACCATGGCCGTGACAGCTAGTCATGGAACCCCTAGCCGCTAGGATATGGACATGTCCCAGCATACAGCTGATCAAAGCGGGGGGTGTTTCTCACGTGATTGGATTATATGCCGATGACGTTATATTAACAATATCGAACCCTGAAAGCTCTTTATTAGCGCTACACCAAATACTGCAGCAATTTTCAAATAGTTCCTATTATAAACTAAATGAAAGTAAAACCAAAGTTTTAGATTTCCATTTACCTGTAACCACAATGGATAGGTTGAAGCAAAAATACCCCTTCCAATGGACAGACCGGTCCATTCCATACTTGGGAATAGAGTTAGCACGAAGCTCGGCTGAGACAGTTGCCATTAACTTTAGCACAAAGCTCGGCTGAGACAGTTGCCATTAAATTTAATCACCTGAGGAAGGACCTACAGTGTGATTATTTCCGTATGGCGCAGGTCCAGTTATCCTGGGTGGCGAGAATCAATGCTGCAAAAATGCTATCCCTACCCAAAGCACTTTACTGTTTTAGATGTATCCCGCTGCAAGTCCCTAAAAAATGTATAACAATGCTCCAAAAAGATCTCTTGGCGTTTATTTGGCAGAATAAGCACCCTAGAATTCCGAAAGCTTCTTTGTATCCTTCGGTTAGAGCTGGAGGACCTGGGGTACCGGATTTATATAAGTACTATTTGGCCTCCTTGGCGGAGCAGGCGCTGGAGTGGTGGTCTCCATCCGCACCTCACAAGTGGCTTGCGATAGAAAGGGCGTTTGTTAAAAGATAATTCGCTCTCAGCCATCCTAGCAGCTCATGAATTGTGAAGACTTCGCTATGAGGTTCCTCTCCCTACAATGCAAGCTTCTCTTTTCATATGGTCATATCTGAGAAATGTAAAGAAGTGGTTTGTGGTGCCAAAAGACAACATCCCTCTCGTAGCACTCAAATATCATATTCCTGATCTGAACCTAAAATTGTGGGGGGATAAAGGATTGGATAAACTGGGGGGTCTTTATACTACCTCTGGCTTAAAAGACTTCCAGACCCTGCATGACACCTACTCCATCCCTAACACCCTTTTTTTTATCAGTTCCTACAGGTACGTCACTTGTTAAGTAGCTCCCCATTAACTCAACCCCATTCTTGTAGGAGTGCTTTGCAGCCCTATGTCGCATCATCCTCGCCATTCCGCGTGAAAATATCTGCTATATACTTAGTATTAGACCAAGATGGTGGGAAGCAATCTTTTATGTTAAGATGGGAACAAGAACTGGGTCCTGTGTACTCCACTAGTCAGTGGAAAGAAGCAATGTCATGGTCCTTCAGGTGCACTAAGTGTCTGAATCATATAGAGCAGGCTAGGAAAACTCTGATGGTATTAAACCCCAAATAGGTTAGCCCACTGTTCACCCGGCTACTCCCCGTTATGTTGGAGGAAATGTGGGTCAGTTGGTACTCCCTTACATATGTGGTGGGACTGCCCTTACACCCGTAAATTCTGGCGCATGATGGAAACTTTAGTCCGGCAGGTCACGGATTCAGCAATCACTTTTACCCCTGCTCTTTCCATTCTGGGAATAGGCTTGGAGGTTATCCCTTCCAAAATAAGATGGGTAACGGCTCATATGATCAGCGCAGAGCGCAATATAATAGCCCGTAGATGGAAGTTACCCCATCACTGTCGGAAGTGGTTGAGTCCGTCAACCATCATATGCACTGTGAATTGATGTTTGCTTCCTCTTCTTCCATCTGCATACGTTGTCTTAATAACTGGATGCCTTGATTATCTAGTCCCTATGCTAAGCCTTTGCCGGACTGTCTCTGGTGACTTAGGTACATATGGAGGGTTTGGGGAGGGTGGGCTGGGAACTTGGGTAGGGATTTACATAATGTTACAACATTTGCCTCAGCATGGGCAATATTAACGCGGGCTTCGATGGGACCTCGTTTGTTTCTTTGTTATGTACTGTATGTATGTTTTTTTGAAAAAATGTACTTTGCTATACTTCACATTGTGATATTGTGTCATGATGGACACGCATTGTCTCTACTTTGCAAAGTATTCAATATAAACTTATTGAAGAGTAACAAGTGTTTCAGCCTTCTTTGAGATAACTGTTTGCTAAAATGTACCCTTTTTACCACTTGAAATGTTTGCACGAGGGTGCTCTTTCCAAATTAGGGTAATTTCTTGTTTTTTATTCAATTTCTGGGGACCTTAGGAATGTTTTTTTACATGCGACATGTCACCTAAAATCCACACCTGTTTGATCAGGCCTACCAAATCCATATTTTGCAGTTTGCCTCTAAAACCCTGCTATGTGCCCATACAGCAGTATACAAGCACATATGGGGTGTTTATGGAATAGGGAGAAAATGGGGATCACATACTGGGGTGCATTTTCTCCTTTTACCCCTTGTGAAAGTGAAAAATTGGGGTCTGCTAGTAATTTTTCAAGTGTTTCTGCCTTCTTTGAGACAACTGTTTGCTGAAAAGTACCCTTTACACGACTGAAAATGTTCGCATGGGGATGCTCTTTCCAAAATTGGGTCACTTATTGGGGTTTTTAATTTCTGGGGACATCAGTAATTATTTAAATGTGACATGTCACCTAAAAACAATGTCTGCCAATTTTGCAGGCCTACCAGCAAAATCCATATTTAGCTATTTGCCTAGTTTGCTCCCATACAGCAGGCTACAAGCACATATGGGGCGTTTCCTGAATGGGGTAAAAATGGGGAACACATACTGTGGTGTATTTTCTCCTTTAACCCTTTGTGAAAGTATAAATTGGGGTCTGCTAGAAATTTTTCATTTTCACAAATGTGTGCTTTGAAATCCTTTAACAAGTGTTTCTGCCTTCTGTGAGACACCTGTTTGCTGACAACTACCCTTTCCACCACTTGAAATGTTCGCAAGATGGTGCTCTTTGCAGATTGGGGTCATTTCTTGGGGGTTTTAATTTCTGTGGACCTGAGGAATTATTAAAATGTGACATTTCACCTAAGTCAATGTCTGCCAATTCAGGCCTACCCGCTAAATCCATATTTAGCTATTTCCCTGGTGTGCGCCCATACAGCATGCTACAAGCACAAATGGGGTGATTCCTTAATGGGGAGAAAATGGGGAAAACATACTGGGGTGCATTTTCTCTTTTAACCCTTTGTGAAAGAAAAAATTGTGGTCTGCTAGTAATTTTTCATTTTCACAAATGTGTGCTTTGAAATCCTTTAACAAGTGTTTCTGCCTTCTGTGAGACACCTATTTGCTGAAAAGTACAAATTCCACCACTTAAAATGTTCGCATGGGGTTCCCTTTCTAAAATGGGGTTACTTCTTGGGGTTTTAAATTTTTGTGGACCTCAGGAATTATTTAAATGCGACATGTCACCAAAAATCAATGTCTGCAAATTCAAGTCTGCCAGCAAAATAAATATTTAGATATTTGCCTGGTGTGCGCCTATACAGCATGCTACAAACAAATATAGGGTGTTTCCTGAATGGGGAAAAATGGAGAACACATACTGGGGTGCATTTTCTCCTTTAACCCTTTGTGAAAATAAATATTGGGGTCTGCTAGTATTTTATTTATTTTTTTCACAAATGTGTCCTTTAAAATCCTTTTAGGCTGAGTTCACACGGGCGAGATTTCCACGGGGGTGCAATGCGGGTGGGGGGGGGGCGAACACATTGCACCCTCCCTGAATCCTGACCAATTCATTTCAATGGGTCTGTGCACATGAGCGTTGTTTTTCACGCATCAGTTCTGCGTTGGTGAAAATCGCAGCTTGTTCTATATTCTGCGTTTTTCACGCAGCCCTGGCCCCATAGAAGTGAATGGGGCTGCGTGAAAAATGCATTGCATTCGCAAGCAAGTGCGGGTGCGATGCGTTTTTCACTGATGGTTGCTAAGAGATGTTGTTTGTAAACCTTCAGTTTTTTATCGTGCGCGTGAAAAACGCATCAAAATGCATTGCATCTGCGCGGAAAAAACTGAAAAACTAAACGCAATCGCAGACAAAATTGACTGAACTTGCTTGCAAAATAGTGCGAGTTTCACTGAACGCACCCTGAACGCATCCTGAGCCAATCTGTCAAGCCCGTGTGAACCCAGCCTTAACAAGTGTTTCTGCCTTCTGTGAGACACCCGTTTGCTGAAAAGTACCCTTTGCACCATAGAAAATATTCGCACGGGGGTGCTCTTACCAAAATGGGGTATCTTTTTGGGGTTTTTCATTTTTGGGGACCTCAGGAATATTTTTTTAACATGCGACATGTCACCTAAAATCCCTGTCTGTGTATTTAAGCCTGTAAAATCCATATTTTACACTTTGTACTAAAGCCCTGCTACAAGCTCATTTGGGGTGTTTCCATATTCAGGGGGAAATGTAAAAGAAAATGTGTGGTGCATTTTGTCCTGTTACCCCTTGTGAAAGTGAAAATTGTGGGTGTAAAGAAACTTTTACTGGAAAAAATTGTAGTTTTTCATTGTCATAGCCAAGTATTTCCTAATTCTGTGAAACGCCTGAAGGGTCAAAGTGCTCTTTACAACCGTGAAATACTCCTTGAGGGTTCTAGTTTCTGGAATGGGGTCACCTTTTGGGGGTTTCTCCTGTAAGGGTACCTCAGGGTACCTCATGCAAATGATAGGAAAAAAATGGACGCGGATGACAATCTTGTGTGCTAGCAGTCCCATTGAATTGAATGGGTCCGCAAACCGTTTTCCGCAAAAATAATAGGACAGGTTATATTTTTTGGATGGACTGGAACCACGGATCATGGACTCAGATGACAAATAGTGCATTAGCCGAGTTTTCAACGGACCCATTGAAAGTCAATGGGTCCACAGAAAATCACAAAAAACGGCACAACGGACACGGAATAAAACAACGGTCGTGTGCATGAGGCCTAATTCTGTGAAACGCTTGATGGGTCAAAGTGCTCACTACACACCTTGAAAAACTGAGGGGTCTAGTTTCCGAAATGGGGTCACTTTTTGGGGGTTTCCTCTGTAGGGCCACCTCAGGGTGTCGTAATATGCGACATAGCTCCAAAAAGCCAATGCTGCGAAATCTGTCGTCCAAAAGCCCTCTGGTGCTCCTTCCCTTTTAAACCCTGCCATGAGTCAAAAATCTGTTTTTGAGCACATGTGGGATGTTGCCATATTCAGGGGTGAAATGGGTAATGTGGGTGCATTTTTTCCCCTGTAAAAGTGAAAAATTGTGGGTTTAAAGGAACTTTTTCTGGAAAAAAAATTGTACTTTTTCATTTTCACAGCCAAGTATTTCCTAATTCTGTGAAACGCCTGATGGGTCAAAGTGCTCACTATACACCTTTAAATACTCCTTGAGTGGTCTAGTTTGTGGAATGGGGTCACTTTTTGGGGGTTTCCACTGTAGGGGTACCTCAGGGTATCTTCATATGATACATAGCTCCAAAAAGCCAATGCTGTAGAATCTGTCCTCCAAAAGCCCTCTGGTGCTCCTTCCCTTTTAAACCTTGCCATGCGCTCAAAAATCAGTTTTTGAGCACATGTTGGGTGTTGCCGTATTCAGGGGGAAATGGGTAAGAAAATGAGGGGTGCATTTTGTCCTGTTACCCCTTATGAAAGTGAAGAATGTGGGTGTAAAGCAACTTTTTCTGGAAAAAATTGTATTTTTTAATTTTCACAGCCAAGTATTTCCTAATTCTGTGAAACGCCTGATGGGTCAAAGTGCTCACTACACAACCTTTAAATACTCATTCAGGGTTCTAGTTTCCGGAATGGGGTCACTTTTTGTGGGTTTCCACTGTAGGGGTACCTCAGGGTGTCTTTATATGCAACATAGCTGCAAAAAAACAATGCTGCAGAATCTGTCCTCCAAAAGCTCTCTGGTGCTCCTTCCCTTTTGAACCTTGCCATGCGCTCAAAATCCATTTTTGAGCATGTGTGGTGTTGCCATATTCAGGGGTAATGGGTAACAAAATGTGGGGTGCATTTTGTCATGTTACCCCTTGTGAAAGTGAAAAATGTGGGTGTAAAGCAACTTTTTCTGGATTTTTTTTTATTTTTTTCATTTTCACAGCCAAGTATTTCCTAATTCTGTGAAACGCCTGATGGGTCAAAGTGCTCACTATACACCTTGAAATACTCCTTGAGTGGTCTAGTTTCCAGAATGGGGTCACTTTTTGGGGGGGTTTCCACTGTAGAGGTACCTCAGGGTGTCTTCAAATGCAAAATGGCGCCTAAAAACCATTCTAGCAAAAGCTGCCTCCAGAATCCATATGGCACTGCTTTCCTTATGACCACTGGCACATGCCCATAGAGCAGTTTACCGCCACATATGGATGATATAAAATGTATTAACATAAAAATCTACCAAAAAAGTTAATTTTTTTAAATTTAACCTCCATTTTCATTTCATTCTTGTGGAACACATCAAGGGTTGACAGAGTTTGGAACATCAGTTTTGAATAATTTGAGTGGTGAAGTTTCTAAAATTGGGTCAATTATGGGGGTTTCCATTACATAAGCACCTCAAAATCTCTTTATAACTGAATTGGTGCTTAAAAAAATTGTTTTGTAAATTTTGGTGAAAATTAAAAAAATTGCTTCTAAAATTTGAAGCCTTTTAACATCCTAAAAAATAAAATGACATTTACAAAATGATGCCAACATAAAGTAGACATATGGGGAATGTTGATTGATAACTGTCTTAAAAGTAGAGAAATAAAAATTTAGAAAATTGAGAATTTTTCCCAATTTTTGGTACATTTGGGATTTTTTCATAAATAAAGGTGTATTATATTGACTCAAATTTATGACTGTTATGAAGTACAATGTGTCACGAGAAAACAATCTCAGAACTACTTGGATAAGTAAATGCGTTCCAAAGTTATTAGCACATAAAGTGACATGTCAGATTTGCAAAAATAGGCCTGGGATTTAAGGTGAACAGTGGCTCGGTACTGAAAGGGTTAAGGACGCACTAGACACAACAATATATACACACAAATATATACAATGGTCAGATGTGCGAATAGAGATGGTGGTACAATCAGCAAATGAAAGTCAGTCACCTGATAAAGGAGTAATCTTTTAGCTCTGATGTTAAATGCCATAGCCACACGGGAGGCAGTGACTTAAGCAGGTTTTGCAAGGTCCCTCCAAACGCGTTACACGACTTGACCCCCTTCAGAGAAAGACAATGGCCTGTGCCCTGCATGGGCACTTTAACCCTTAATCGGTCACGTCCCTCCTTCCCCCTGAGAGGATTCCATTCCCCCTCCCTTGTAGCCATAAATCCACAAACCTATTATGGCTCATAGGTCCTCACTGGAAGATCATAGGGAGATTGTTCTGGTACCAACAGATCCGCCTGGACCATATCTCCGCTTCCCTGCATCCCACAAGCAAACAAAGACCTGCGTAACGTCTGTCTAGGTCCCAGGGTCACAAAGATGAGAACGGTGTATTCCTGAGATGTATGGTCAGTTTATAATTTCTTATGAACTGCCAGTTCCATGTTGTCTAGAGAACTGTTGTTGTTGCTGATCAGCTCAGCCCCCCACAGGCATTTATCTTGCGAGAGCTGAGTTGCCAGTGTGGCTGAGTGGGGTGGGAAATGTAAACCGGTCTGTTTTGAAGCAGGGCCACCTGTGGAGCTGATTTCCTCTGCCCAACTACCTCTCACCCTGGGCAGATGGCAGGAATTAAAGCATAGCTCCACATATTCCTCACAGTTACTATGTTACAGAGTCTCTCAAATACTTTATGTGACAAGTGGAAAAAGCTATATATTCCCAGCAAGCCTAATTCCCAGCCTGGTGATATGATGCTAATGAAAGATAGCCAGGTACAAAGAAATGAGTGGCCGTTAGGTCTCATTACCAAGACATTCCAGAGTAAAGACGGAAATATATACATGAGGTTGAATTAAAAACTTGTTCTGTTTTCTTCTAACTAACACAATAGTGACGTTGGCTGATGTTAAGTGGGAGTGTTCTGTCCTCAGCTGTGAATCTGGTTATTTAGATGTATCCTTTTGTGTGTATAGCAGTTCAGATATTGCAATTGCCTGCCTTTGGATTCCATCTATATTACATTGTATTGTTATGGCACTATCTACTGGTGGTTTAGTGTTTTTTTTTTTTCTAGTTTGTAGTGTCAATGCACTGTGGAAAAGTTCCTGGTGTATTGTGGGCGGTCCCTGCGTTCTGTTCAGAGTATGAGAAGCAGCCATCTTGCTTCAGTGTGAGAAGCCACACTCTATGACTTGTTTTCTACCTCAAGTATAGTCATTAACCCGTAGGGTGTCAGTGTCTGAAATCCCAGCGCCTTACAACTATGGTGCGCTGATTGGGCGGGCGCAGGAGCTGTGCCTCCTGATCAGCTGCAGGGGTCTGGCAGTCACTGGATAGCCGGACCCCAGCATCGGTGAAAACATTCAAAACCTTCTAACATCCTACAGCCTCCCTCATTAAATAAAAATTTGCATATCGAATAATCGCAATGAAAAATTTGCATTGAAAAATTCGCAATTGAAAATTCGCAAAAAACATATCCACTCTATACTGGCGAAGATTTTCAGTCACATAATCCATTCTTGCAGTGATTAATCACGCTGAAGAAAAAAAGAAATATATTTATCGGATTGCATAAGGCCGAATGCCTTATAGGAAGCAAGACACATTGTACTCACGATTGAGGCCCCTGGGCTCCATTGTCTGAAGCCTCTCTTTTCAATAACAATTTATTTCTGTCACCCCCTCGACGGGGTAATGATACACCTTCAATAATCTGATACCTCAACTGCGAGATGTTGTGTTTTTTATCATGAAAATGAAGGGGTATTGGGAGTAATAAATTCTGTTTACGGATAGTAGATTTATGTTTACTTAGTCTGTCCTTCATTCTCATCGAGGTTTCCCCCACATATAGTAATCCACATGGACATTTAAGAATGTAAACCACAAATCTACTATCACAAGTGAACGTGCCCCTTATTGGAATATTTTCACCTGAGTGAGGGTGGGAAAAACATGAACCCTTTATAACGCTGGAACAATTTACACAATTTAAACAAGGAAAAGTGCCCCGTCTAGGTGTAGATAAAAAACTCTGTCCTCTTTCTATTTTATTACTTCCCACATCTGCCCGGACTATTTTATCCCTAATATTTTCTGCCCGTTTATAGCATATTATGGGTGGCCTCTGGAACTCTCCTATCCGTGGATAGGACTTGGATAATATGTGCCAATGTTGATTAACAATAGTCCTAAGGTGCTGGGACCAGGGATGGTATTTAATCACTAAGGGGATCCTTGTTTCCTTCTTAGTTCTAACTGGTGGTGTAATCTCAGCTTTATTACGCTGTATTTTCAATAAATCAGGGGGGTAGCCTTGCTCTCTAAATTTATTGGTCATATCGTCTAATCTTGTTTGACACATATCCCTATCGCTAACGATCCGTCTAACCCTCTGGTACTGGGAATATGGGATAGATTCCTTGATGGTTGCTGGGTGACTACTTGAAAAGGACAGCAAACTGTTCCTATCCGTTGGTTTCACGAATAAATCCGTCTGTATTTTACCTTCTTTGTCCCTAGTCACCCAGGTATCCAAAAAGGAAATTTTATCAGAACTATGGTGTACAGTGAATTTAAGTTCATCCCAGATGGAATTTAAATACGTGGTAAATTCCATAAGGGATCGGACGTCGCCCCGCCATACGCAAAAAATATCGACGCCAAAATATGCAATGTTGATGATATAGAGGGCTAGCGTAAACAAATTGACACTCGAAAGAAGCCATATATGTATTTGCGTATGGCGGCGCGACGTTCGATCCCATCGCGGTCCCACGGCACTGCTGGTAAAAGGAATCTTGAAACAAAAAATAATTTTGCTCAAGAACTATTTTCAAAAGTTCCAGAAAAAATTCCCTTTCTGCCTTTTTGTATGTGCTTGTGCCTAAGAGACCCGCGACTGCATTGATTCCCTTTTCATGAATAATAGATGTATAGAGGCTGCACATGTCTAAAGTGACGAATATGCAGCCTTCATCCACCTGGAGAGAGCTAATTTCAGATAGAAAATGGCCAGTATCTCGAATATACGATGGTGCTAGTTTAGTTAGAGGGGTTAATATCCTCTCCAAAAAAATAGCTGGATTTGAAAGTATGGAGTCGGTGGACGCCACTATCAGGCGACCTGGTGGATTAATTAGTGACTTATGCACTTTTGGTAGAGTATAAAACACCGGGGTAATCGGATGTTGATTTATAAGAAAGTCCCCCAATTTGGCGTCCACCACTCCATTCTCTTTGGCTTTATCTACCACTTGCTGTAAGATTTCTTTAATATGGTAGACTGGATCACTATTTAGTATTTTATAAGTACTACTATCCTGTAATTGTTGTAAAATTTCGCTAACGTAATATTCTTTGTCTAAGATAACGATGCCCCCCCTCCCCCCCCCCCCCTTATCTGCGGGTTTTATTATTAAGGATTTCTCTTTTAATAAAGAGTCAAGGGCATGTTTCTCCTCCACAGGTAAATTATAATGTACATGTAACTTTCCTTGTTTACATTGTTGCAACAATTTATCCACATCATTTTGCACCAATTTAACAAATGTCTCAACTGGATGGACTGGGAGGTGTATAATTACTTTTTACTCTCAAATTAAACTGTTTAACAGTTAACATAGTAGTAACAGAGCTATCCTCCACCTGTTCCACATCATCAGTAGTTTCATTACCACCAAATTGAGCTTTTAGACGTAGATTGCGAAAAAAACGATGTAAGTCAATGTCCAAGGTGAACGTATCAAAGTTCCCGGTCGGGCTGAAAGATAAGCCCTTTTTCAATAAGTTCATCTGGGCAGGACTGAGGCTCTTGGATGATAAATTTAACACTAAGTTTTCTCCCGTGCCTGTGACCGCGTGATGAAGTCTGATGAAAGCACATCTGTGCTGAAACGCGTCACTATGCCATTTGAATATGTGACTGAATAAATCTACATTGTGATCTACATCAGCGAAGTGCCGGTCTTTTCATTTGAAACGTTTGTCTGGACGCCATTCCACGGACACGTGCACCGCGAATTTAAAGAAGGTAGTGCCGCCCTGCTTCTTACTACAAATTTACCACTGTCATGAAGTACAATGTGTCACGAGAAAACAGTCTCAGAATGGCTTGGATAAGTAAAACTGTTCCAAAGTTATTACCACATAAAGTGATGATTTGCAAAAATCGGCCTTGGATTTTAGGTGAAAAGGGGTTCGGTACTGAAAGGGTTAAGGACAATATGTGTCATAATCCTGTGATTCATTATATGTTTGCTGTATCAGATAGAACATTGTTAGCTTGCATTATTACCTCATGTTACTATGTGTATAGCAGATTATCTGTATTTTATGCACTATACAGTTTGATATATTCTGAAATATTAGTTTTTTTATACTATAGTTTCACCTTTCCTGTCACAATCTACTAGCAATAAAAGAGAAGGTTACAACTTCATAGCCTTTTTCTTATGAAGACCGCAGGTTGAGCTACATGTCCGATTACAATACAGGGAGTGGTGAGAGAAGCGCTGCCACGCTGAACATATTCTCCGCTCCATGGTCTTCTCCAGGCCTGCACTGCACTGTCCTGACTACATACAGCATCAGAACATAGGGGGTCATTTATTATACTTTAATACGCCTATGATTATCAGATACGTATCTGCGACTTCTTCCCGCTCACGCCAGGTCTAAAATTGTGGGTGGGGAAATGGATGGTGTTAAGCGGGGCATATTAATTACCAATATTTATGCACATATCGGTAATTAATATTCATAAATAGGAAGAGTCATCTACTGTGACCCCGCCCATTTATTCCCTTAATATAATATAACATATGCACCGCCGACTGCCTGCGCCTTACTGTACTATAATAATGGACCAGACACTGTGCCCTTAAATAATAAAATATTTATTACACAATAGTCTACTAATACGCTATATCTATATATATATATCTATAGATCAATGGTTATATATATATATATATATATATATTTAGACGCACCATCACAGTACAGTAAGATTATTATAATAAACACCTACAACACAGATAATACTACACTACACAACACTACACACAATTGAAGATTATGCTAGCTTTAGTGTACTAATAATCTTAATTTTAATAAAGACAGGAGGCGAGTATTTTGCATTAACTCTCTTTACTAACTCCACAGCAGTAAAGAAAAATGTAAAGAGTAACAAGTAGATCACTGCGCCGCATAGTATATAAGGGTCAAGCTGCCTGTACACTTCCTCTTTCTAAAAGCGACATCAAAGTCCAGGTTGAGCTCGAACATCCAGAAATTCAACGAAAACTGTAACAGCGGTTTCTGGCGAGCAGAACTTGAGGAGACTTCTGGTAAACGAGGTTGGAGGTAAGACCGAACGAAGCTCTCATCTCATCCTATGGGGTCGTAAGATTAGCAAACCAGCGACCAGTGGAGGACCTGAAGAGGGTTACACTGAAAGGAGAGTATAAAATAGGTTAGGTATAGAATCGTAACTATTCACGCTTATGGGCTTTAACGGAATAATGTAAAATTAAATCATTACAAATAGCGTGCAAATTATCTAGTGGCTAAATGTATGGTAGGTGTAAGTATGTAATACAACTAAGAACTGTCCGTCAGGGAGGCAATACTTAGGGTGAGAAATTCCTAATATGTCCCAAAACAGAGAGATTATTAAAATCAAGCCCCATATCCGACACCTTGAGATTCACTCCCCCAAAGAGTCAGGGTAGGGAATAGAAGGGAGGGAAAATACTCGCCTCCTGTCTTTATTAAAATTAAGATTATTAGTACACTAAAGCTAGCATAATCTTCAATTTTAAAACATGACAGGAGGCTTCCTATTTTGCAATTTTAACGCTGAAGAAGAGATGTCCCAGCAGAAGGGGGAGTGCGAAAATAAAAGGTACGGAAAGTAGATTCCCTAGACCAGTCCGCCGTTCGGAGAATATCCGAAAGGGACGCCCCTGCCATTAGGGCTGATGAAGCCGCCGCTCCGCGAACGGAGTGGGCGCCGAAAGCGGGGTCTATACCTGTGAGGGAAAGGATCCAGCGGATCCAACGGGCCAGCGTGGTGACAGAGACTGGGGCGTAAGGGCGCACGTAGGAAACTAGGAGTTGACCCGACGTGGAGGAACGGAGTGAGGAGGTAACCGAAACATAACTGCGAAGGGTGGACACAACACAGAGCTGCGGGTCGTCTGGAAAAAAGGGATAAGAGACCGACGTCGAACCTGATTTAGTGCGAAGAGAGATATGGAATGTGAGTCCTTCAGGGGTCACCTCAAAGGCATCGACATCGAAGGCCCGAACGTCCGACACCCGTCGGAAAGACACAAGACAAAGGAGAAAAGCGCACTTAGCGGATAGTTGGCGAAGGGAGAGGCGGTCATTCGGAGGCCAATCCCTGAAAAAACGGAGAACCAGTCCCACGTCCCATAGGTGATGGTATTTGGGGGCTGGGGGGGCGGCGGAGCCGCATGCCGCGGAGTAGGCGACAGACCAGAGGATCTTTGCTGACCGGGAGGTCCCCGACGGGAGTATGGGCTGCCGAAATCGCGGAGCGAACGACGTTGATAGAGCGATAAGAGCGGCCAGAAGAAAACAAGGAGGAAAGAAAATTGAGAATCATGGGAACAGGTGCCGTAAATGGATCGGAGTCCCGTTCCATGCACCAAGTAGACCAGGAGGCCCAAGCTGAAAGGTAGCAGTGTCTAGTTCCCGGGGCCCATGAGTCCCATAAGAGGTCCCTAGCAGTCTGCGATAGTCCGCTTACTCGCCAGGAACCCCGGAAAGAGACCAATGCACCAGGGGTAGTCGATCTTCTAGGATGAGCGGGTGGTGACATCCTTTGGGATCCGTGAGCAGGTCCTGGAAGGATGGAAGGAGGAGAGGATCCATGTAGGAGGAGGCCAGGAGGTCCAGGAACCATGGTTGACTCTGCCACAAGGGCGTTATGAGAACCAGTTTGATTTGCTGTGTCCGCATCTGGTGTAGTGTTCTCGCAATCATGGAGAATGGGGGAAAAGCGTAGGCTCCTGTCGCTGGCCATTGTTGGAGAAATGCATATGTCGCCTTGCTCTCCGGGTCCGGGAGCCAGCTGAAGAACTCCGGGGTCTGGTGATTGTTGCGAGAGGCAAACAGATCCAGGTAAAAGGGACCCCTCCGGGCTGCCAGGGCCCTGAAGATTCTCGAGTTCAGCTTCCAGTCGCTGATGTCTCTCCAGTGGTGAGAGAACCAGTTGGCTGCGAGGTTGATTTCTCCCGGCAAGTATTCCGCTTGTAACGTGATGTTGCGAGGGAGGCAGTAGTCAAAGATGTCCCTCATGATATCCGACAGTAGGCGTGAGCGAGCGCCTCCTAGGCGGTTGATGTACTGGACTGCGGAGATGTTGTCCATGCGAAGGAGGATGCAACAATTGGAGCTCTCCTCCTGCGTCGTCCATGCTCCTCCCGTGGAGATGGTTCCGTTGGTGGCACCCCATCCCCACAAGCTGGCGTCTGATTCTAAAACGAAATCTGGAGTGTCTCCGAATATGGCCTTGCCGTTCCAGGCTTGCATGCTGTCCAGCCACCATGACAGATCTTCGCAAACTTCTGTCGTCACCGGGACGGGTTGATCGTAGGTAGGTCTGTGGCGAAGGTATTTTGCCTTGAGTCATTGCATGGCCCTGTAGTGGAGAGGACCCGGATATATGGCTTGAATGGAAGCTGAGAGGAGTCCCACAATCCTGGCCAGGTTGCGTAGAGGGATGGAATCGAGTCGGAGAACTCTGCGAATCTCCTTGCGAATGGTTGCGATCTTTGAGGTTGGTAGCCTCAGAGTGCACGTTTTCGAGTCGATCTCGAAGCCGAGGAATTGTATCGTCTGGGTAGGGGTCAGCTCCGATTTCTGTTGGTTCACCGCGAAGCCAAGAGATTCCAGTAGGGATACTGCCAGGTGAGTGTGTTGGCGTAGTCTGTGTTCGTCGGAGCAGAACAGGAGGAGGTCGTCCAAGTAGATGATGCATCGAATGCCCCTGGACCTCAGGTGGGCCACCACCAGTTTTAGGAGTTTGGTGAAACACCATGGGGCTGAGCTGAGCCCGAAAGGGAGGCAAGTGAATTGCCAAGGGCGACCATGCCAGAGGAAACGTAGGAGTGCTCGACAGTCCGGGTGCACCGGGACTGACAGGTATGCATCTTTTAGATTGAGCCTGGCGAACCAGTCGTTGCTCCGAAGAAGGTCCCGCAGGAGGTGGATGCCCTCCATCTTGAAGTGGCGGTAGACCACGTACGCGTTGAGGGAGCGAAGATTGATAACTGGGCGGTATTCTCCCGACTTCTTCCGCACGAGGAAGATGTTGCTGAAGTAACCTCCCTGTTCGTGGACTGGTTGAATAGCCCCTTTGTCCCGAAGCTCGCGTAGCTCCGCGTTGACGAGGTTGCGGTCGAAAGACGACATGTGGATGGGGTGAGGGGGCTGAACCTGAAAGGGGGTTCCCACTAGGTCTATGATATATCCCTGCACTGTTTGTAGAATCCATGCGTCTGAGCAAAGGGCGGCCCAATTGTGGAAAGAAAGGGAAATACGGCCCGCAGTGCGGGTACATGGTAGGGATCGACCGATATTGATTTTTTAGGGCCGATACCGATACCGATAATTTGTGAACTTTCAGGCCGATAGCCGATAATTTATACCGATATTCTGGGAATTTTCATTTTTGAAAAAAAAATTAAAATTCCCACAAATCTGCTGAAAATTAATGTTTATTGTTAATGTGTATTTTTTTTTTTTTTGTAAATCTTTCTTTTTCATTTATATTTAATATTTTGGTGTTTTTATTTTTATTACTTTTTTTTTTTTTTAAACTAACTTTTAGCCCCCTTAGGGACTAGAACCCTTGTCCTATTCACCCTGATAGAGATCTATCAGGGTGAATAGGAGCTCACACTGTCCCTGCTGCTCTGTGCTTTGTGCACACAGCAGCATGGAGCTTATCATGACAGCCAGGGCTTCAATAGCGTCCTGGCTGCCATGGTAACCGATCGGAGCCCCAGCATTACACTGCTGGGGCTCCGATCGGAGGAGCAGGGGAGAGGGGATCCTGTGGGGGGGCGCACTGCGACTGGGGTGGGGGGGAGGGGGGGGGCGCACCACTGCTTAATACTGGGGGGGAGGGGGGGCGCACTGCGCCACCAATGTCTGATACTGGGGGGCTTGGGGGGGGGCGCACTGCGCCACCAATGAAGCTTAATCTCTAATTTATTCATATACAGGAGGCGGGAGCTGGCTGCAGGATCACATAGCCGGCTCCCGACCTCTATGAGCAGTAGCTGCGATCCGCGGCACCTGAGGAGTTAACTACCGCAGATCGCAGCTACAGCTCATAGAGGCCGGGAGCCGGCTATGTGATCCTGCAGCTCCCGCCTCCTGTATATGAATGAATGTGAGATTAAGCTTCATTGGTGGCGCAGTGGCCATAGCTCCTCCCCTCCTCTTGTCCCCTGTCCTCCCATTGGCTGGAGCGGCAGCAGCAGCACAGGGGGAGGAGACACTGCTTCCTTCTCCCCTGTGCTGCTGCTGAGGGAACACGGAGAGCGCTGTCAGCAGCGCGATCTGTGTTCCCAGGACGTTATCGGAATATCGGCAAAATAAATACCGATAACGTTCAAAATCCTGAATATCGGCCGATAATATCGGTAAATCCGATAATCGGTCGATCCCTAGTACATGGTAACAACGGAGGAATATGGGTCCTTACCTGCAGTCCGCGGATTCCACGGCCTCTATCCGAGCCTCTGGAAAAGGGTCGTTGCTGATAGTCCCTTGTCGGATAAAATGGTGTTGGTTGAGTACGGGGGCCTGAAGGCCAAAATTGGCTGGCGGCACGGCCCCATTGCCGGCCAGCCCTTCCAAAAACCCCTCTGGTAGGGTTGCTCCTGAAGACACTGCGCATTGAGGATTGCGCCTTATTAAGGGAGGTGAACACGTTGACATGTTTGTTTAATTCTTTGAGGAATAGTTCACCGAAAAGTTTCCCTTGTGCCTGGGGCCCAATCTCTTTTGTGCCAAGGTCTACCAATTTACCGTTAATACGGAATAACGCTGCTTTTCGTCTCTCCGAAGAGAGCGTAACATTGGCGTTTCCGATGAAACAAAAACAACGTTGTGCCCACTCACGAATGTCATGTGCCCATATCCTGAAGTCCTCTGTGGAGAAGGAATCGGCTTCAGCGTAGGCATCATCCGCCAGATACATAATGCGAGCCAGGGGGCCTACGGAATCCAGTAGGTTATCTTGGGCGCCCCATAGGCCTTTCTCTACCCCCCGTCGAGGGTCTCTGCCACTGCGCATCATAAAGGTCGTCATAACTTTGTCAAATTCTGGGGTCTGAGCGACCTTATCCGGCAGGGAAGGGCGTGGGCATTAAGACCTGAGTTGGTTGCGTACCTCTTTCTCCAGAGGTTTGCGGAGCCACAGGTGCATGAACCTGGAAAGGTGTTCTGGAGGCGACCATTCACCCGATCTGGGGTGTCGTATGTTGCGAGGATCGAACATCGCCTGACCTGAGGGGTCCATAATGGTGTCTGAGTCAAGAGGAGGTTCTGCGTCAGCAGTGTCTTCGATACCTCTTGCCTGGGCCGCACCCAGGAGGGTCTCCTGCATGAAAGCGGAAACAGACTTCTCGTCCGAGCCCCATGCGTCGTAATCCGACTCTGAAGCGTCAGCTTGCCACTCATCTAGCACTGACATGGAGTGGGTAGGGTCCTGTTCTTCTTCTGAAGAGTACTCCTGACGCGGGGCCGGAGTGTGAAGTTTGGCAGGTTTACACTTGGCAGGTGCCTTACCCTTGGGTGGTTTGGGTGTATAGTCCTCGCCTTTGTCATGGCGTTTCGTAGGGCGGGATTCATCCCGTCTGATAGTCGGACAGGTCGGAGTCCGACTCGTGCCGTGGACGTCTGCGAGTTTTAGGTACATCAGGAGCCGAAGCTCGGGCCTTGGAGAGTGCCTTCTCCACAGAGGCAGCGACAGCTGCGTTAATCATAGCCTGGAAGTCTACAGGGACATTCTGGGAATTCTCCATGATAAGGGTCGGCTGGTATGTCACTGAAAGGCACAGTAATAAACGGGCACCCAGGTCTTGAGAACAGGCGTATGGTCAGTTTTTTTAATAGTATGGGAACAAAGCCCAGTATAAACCCCAGCAGGGTAAAGTAGTGACCTTATAAACTGGGGCTCACCCAGTTAGAGAGAACTGCAACAGCTAGTCTCCCAATAAGCAGCGTATTAATAGTGGGGGCTCACCCTGGTCGCACAGGGTTGAAACCCTTAAATGCAGGTCACAACAATAAACAGGCAGCAGCACTGACCTGACTGACCCAGCCACATGAGGCACAGAGAGAACTGACTAGTAGTCTGAGATAGGCACAGGGGTGAAAACCAGTAATGAGGGAGTAACAGATAATTAGTACAGTCACACTGAATCCCCAATGAGATGTTATGAGGTAAAATTAAGATGGCCACGAAATTCCGCGATGTCCGCAATCCAAAATGGCGTCCGCGAGTGTAGGCCGTAAACCGGGGACTACATTTTTTGAGGCCAGCCGTGATTTGGAAGCGGGCCGGCACAAAAACGGCTTCGAAAACGGCCGCGAAAATGGCGCGAAAACTGCAGCGAAAATGGCGCGAAAACGGCGCGAAAAGGAGGAAGCCAGGAGGCACTCCAGACTAGAGGGGTACCTGAGGAACCCGAGGTAAATGATAATAATATGATATAGTAAGAAATAAATGTACAAGAAGTAATATAGCTCCAGGGGAGCAAAAAGTCTGACCTGTCTGTGATGGAGCAGTAAAGAAAGAGGAAGTGTACAGGCAGCTTGACCCTTATATACTATGCGGCGCAGTGATCTACTTGTTACTCTTTACATTTTTCTTTACTGCTGTGGAGTTAGTAAAGAGAGTTAATGCAAAATAGGAAGCCTCCTGTCATGTTTTAAAATCCCAATTCCACCCTACACATTATCTATCTATACAATACACCTACATACATTCATTAGCAGCAACCCACCCGCCTGGCTACTCACTGTCCCTACGTGGTAGAAAGGGTAATACTTGCAGGCCAGGGATGTAGCCATGAGTACAGGTTCAGGGAACTGGGGTACAGGGATTGCAAGGGTTAATGCTTTGCAAGGCGGGGATGCAGGGGTAAAGGATATAGGCAGAGGCAGACAGGACTGAGGTAATGCTGCAGTAGGTCAGCAGCAGTGGTAAATACTGACTGCAGGAGTTCAGCAGCCGGGGTTAGGAGATGGCTGGTGGTATAGGGAAAAAGGGGTTACATGCAGGGGTTAGGGTTAACCCAATGCAGGCCAGGGGTGAATAGGGGTAAATCAGGGCAGGGGTATTAGGGGTCTGGAGGGAAAGGGATACTCAGCCATCTCCAGGGGCATGTGGGGCCCTGCCTCTCTTCCTTGAGGGAGCTGTTCCCATGTGTCTCTGTTTGTAGTTCAGTTCCAAGAGACCTTCCCTTTGTCTTGGACTGATATATAAGTCACTCTCACTCCCCCCCTCCCCCCCCCCCCCTCCATCCAAGGTTCAGGGATATGACATATTCGTGTGCGTGTGACGGAATGCATGCACTCAGACTGCAGCAGATAACTGACTGGCCCCCTGAGGCTCAGAATCTGTACAGACAAAGACACCATGGCACCACACACACACCCATGTCATAAACAGTCCCTAAACAGAAGGTGGGGGACCCCTGCTTGGGATGTTTCAAAAGGATCTATTGATCTTCTGAAGTGACCAGAAGCTGGACAATCTAGCCATCTGGTGCCATCACCCGCAGGTATGCAGGAGGAGGTGGAGGGGGGCCGTCACTGGGAGACATAACTGGCCACATGTATAAGTACATATAAGACAATTGAGGCATATCTATATATATTATATATACCCAACTCTAATATACGTATATATGGACATGTGTGTAAATACAGGGGCATACAAACATATACACACATGCACATCCAACAATCAGTCAATCATAAAATATATAAAGTTTATTAGACACACCAACAAACACACATTTAAAATTGTATACAAATGGAACAAAGTGCGGTATACAGACTAATATATGTAACCGACACAAACAGAATCCACTGAGCGTCCGCTAAGTGGGGTCTTACCACTGTCACAGAGGGCGGTCAGAATGCAGCATTTCCAGGCCTTGCTTCAAGAAATGCATTCTGCTTTTGTGGGCGCTGGCAGAGGAGTTTCCACGCACAGAGAAACCGCTGCGGGTACCAATCCAACAGTGCATGCGAGAAGAGGGCGGTTTGAAGATGTGTTGGTCACGTCGGATATGAGATCATTTTTGAAGCCAACCCATTGACAGCCGCCCTTCAACTACATCGGGTTAACGGCCGTGCAGGCTTGACCTGTGGCAAGAGCTGGCACAATTTGCATGGAATTTTTGGCTTGCCCATCGTCCAGTGTCCTGTCCGAAAGGACTGTCAGCGCAGCAGGGGGGATTGTGACCGATAAGTGCACTCGCCTAGCTCACGACAGTATTTCTAAAATAAAAGTATTTCTAAAAATAAATGAGGCATGGATCTCGGAGGAGTTCAACACCTGTGACAACCACGTTTAATTGAATTTTCTCACGGAATGTGTACAGGAAACAAGACAACACAAAATGAATATACGACTCACTGGATCCAAAACTAAGGAACAAAAAGGGAGACCCCTGCATAAGACCTGGCTCTCTCCCTTACTGCTCAGGTTCTGGAAGGCATCTGTCAGAGCTTCTCAGATGTCTGGTGGTGACAGTACCCCTCCTTCTACGAGTGGACTCCGGACACTCAGAGCCCACCTTCTCAGGATGGGACCTATGGAAAGCCCTGATGAGACGAGTGGCCTTAATGTCCGTCACTGGGACCCACATCCTCTCCTCAGGACCATAAACCTCCCAATGAACGAGGTACTGGAGAGAACCGCGGACAACACGAGAATCCACAATCCTAGAGACCTGAAATTCAAGATTATCATCAACCACAATCGGAGGAGGAGGCAAAGACGAGGGTACAATGGGTTGGACATAAGGTTTTAATAAGGACTTATGAAAAACATTATGGATCTTCCAAGTCTGAGGAAGATCAAGACGGTAGGCAACAGGATTGATGACAGACAAGATTTTGTAAGGCCCAATAAACTTAGGACCCAACTTCCAGGAGGGAACCTTCAATTTGATATTCTTAGTAGACAACCACACCAGATCACCAACATTCAGGTCCGGACCAGGCACACGTCTCTTATCTGCCACACGCTTATATCTCTCACTCATGCTCTTTAGATTATCCTGAATCTTTTGCCAAATAGATGACAACGACGAGGAGAATCTGTCCTCATCAGGTAAACCAGAAGACCCCTCTCCAGAGAATGTCCCAAACTGCGGATGAAACCCATATGCACCAAAAAATGGTGACTTATCAGAGGACTCCTGACGACGGTTATTTAAAGCAAACTCAGCAAGGGACAAAAAAGAACACCAATCCTCCTGATTCTCCACCACAAAACAGCGCAGATATGTCTCCAGATTCTGATTGACGCGCTCTGTCTGACCAGTCGACTGCGGGTGGAAAGCAGAAGAGAATGACAACCGAACCCCCAAGCGAGAACAGAAAGCCTTGCAGAATCTGGAAACAAACTGCGTGCCCCTATCAGAGACTATGTCCGAAGGAATACCATGCAATTTGACAATGTGATCAATAAATGCCTGCACCAGCGTCTTAGCATTGGGCAAGCCAGGAAAAGGGATGAAATGCACCATTTTGCTAAAACGTCCACCACCACCAGAATCACAGTCTTCCCCGAGGAACGAGGCAGGTCCGTTATGAAGTCCATGGACAGATGTGTCCAAGGACGGGAAGGAATGGGTAAGGGAAGGAGAGGACCTGATGACCGTGAATGAGGGACTTTGGCACGAGCGCAGGTCTCGCAGGCTGCCACAAAACCCTCAACCGACTTACGAAGCGCCGGCCACCAGAATCTCCGAGCGATGAGATCCACTGTGGCTCTTGCCCCCGGGTGCCCAGCAAGGACCGTATCGTGGTGTTCCTTAAAAATCTTTTGTCTTAAAGCGAGAGGCACAAACAACCTCCCAGGAGGACAAAGATCAGGAGCCTCTGACTGGGCTACCTGCACCTCTGCCTCCAATTTAGGAAAAAGAGCAGAGACCACCACACCTTCAGCCAAAATGGGACCCGGGTCTTCAAAATTCCCACCTCCCGGAAAACAACGTGACAGGGCATCCTGCCTTCACATTCTTAACCCCAGGGCAGAACGTGACAACAAAATTAAACCTTGAAAAGAACAAAGACCATCTGGTCTGTCTCGGGTTCAGATGCTTGGCTGACTCCAAGTAGCCCAGATTTTTATGGTCAGTAAACACAGTAATAGGGTGTCTGGCTCCCTCTAGCCAATGGCGCCATTCCTCAAAAGCCAACTTGATGGCCAAGAACTCCCTATCTCCCACATCGTAATTTCTCTCTGCGGAGGAGAGTTTCTTCGAGAAAAAGGCACACGGTCGCCATTTGGCAGGAGAGGGACCCTGAGACAAGACCGCACCCACACCCACCTAAGAAGCATCAACCTCAACTATGAAGGGTAGAGAAATATCAGGTTGTACCAAGATGGGAGCGGAAGCAAAACTCTCCTTGATATTAGAAAAGGCCTTACGCGCCTCTACCGACCAGGAGGAAAAATCTACCCCCTTTCTAGTGATATCAGTGAGTGGTTTAACAACAGAGGAATAATTCTAAATAAACTTCCTTTAATAATTGGCAAAGCCCAAAAATGCATCAGCGCCTTCTGATTCTCAGGAAGCTCTCACTCAAGCACAGCGCGGACCTTCTCGGGGTCCATGCGAAAACCAGAAGCGGAGAGAAGAAACCCCAGAAATTGAATTTCTGGAACCGCAAACACACATTTTTCCAGTTTAGCGTACAATTTATTCTCCCGCAAGATGAGCAAGACCTGACGTAAGTTTTCCTTATGAGTTTTGAAATCAGGAGAAAAAATCTAAATGTCATCCAAATACACTAATACAAATTTCCCCATTAAATGATAAAAAATGCTGTTCACAAAATGCTAAAAAACGGCTGGAGCATTCATCAAACCAAAAGGCATAACCAAATTCTCAAAATGGCCCTCAGGGGTATTGAAGGCCGTCTTCCATTCGTCTCCTTCTCTGACCCTGACCAGGTTATATGCCCCTCTTAGATCTAATTTTGAAAAAACTTTAGCCCCAACAATCAACAGGTGACTTCGAGGGTCGTATGTGTCCTTTTCTCAGACTCTCAGAGATATAAGCACACATAGCGACCCTTTCAGGTTGGGAGAGATTGTATAAACGAGATTTAGGCAGCTTGGCGCCTGGGATGAGATTAATAGGGCAATCGTACTCCCTGTGCGGGGGCAAAGACATCCAAAAATTCAGAGAGAAAAGATGGTACAGTCTTAGTAGAAACCTCAGAAACAGATGTCGTGAGGCAATTCTCTCTGCAAAAGTCACTCCAGCCATTTATTTGCCTCGCTTGCCAATCAATGGTGGGGTTATGTTTAGTGAGCCAGGGTAGCCCCAACACTAGAGGAGTAGGCAATCCGCTAAGGACGAAACATGACACATCCTCAACATGAGCATCACTCACAATTAAACGGATATTGTGAACTATGCCCTTTAGTGATTTCTGAGAAAGTGGAGCGGAATCAATAGCAAAAACACGAATATCTTTTCCCAAAGTGCATACCTGGAAACCATGAGTTATCGCAAATTGATTATCAATGAAATTGACAACTGCTCCACTATCTACAAGAATCTCACAAAAAATGTTCTTGCTCTCTAGCGCCACCCTAGCAGGCAGGACAAAACGGGAACTACAAGCAAACGGAAAACCTTCAATTTCCGCCTCAACCCTGCCAATGTTTTTGTTTCTTTATTATTCTCAAAAGACTGTCTGAATCTCCTAGAGGGACAAACATTTGCCAAATGATTTATACCTCCACAACAAAAACAAACCTTCCCATGCGGGCTGAATCTTCTATTGTTAGAGGCAATCAAACCCAGCTGCATGGGCTCCTGCTCAGAAGGGGTTGACAGCGACTGAGACCCCTGCGCACTGAATGAGACCACTGCACTGTCCTGGGATTGAGTATGACAGGAAGGAGTGATCTCTCCTCTCTCTCTAAGATGCCTGTCAATACGAACGGCCCGAGACATGGCAGAGTCCAAATAGGTAGGCCTCTCATGAAAGGCAAATGCATCTTTCAATCCCTCTGAAAGACCATGGCAAAATTGACTTCGGAGTGCAGCATCATTCCAAACAGTATCAGCTGCCCATCTCCGAAATTCTGAGCAGTATTTCTCTGTGGATTGTTTACCCTGGCATAACAGACGTAGTCTAGACTCAGCCAAAGCAATACGATCCGGATCATCATATATCTGACCCAGAGCTAAAAAGAATTCATCCACTGAACGGAGGGGCCATGCCCCCACCGGCAGCGAAAAGGCCCACGACTGAGCGTTACCCCCTGAGCAGCGATATAATGATCCCCACCCTCCATTCCTCATCACCAGAGGAATGGGGAAGAAGGCGAAAATTGAGTTTGCAAGCCTCTCTAAAACGCACAAAATTCTCACTACCCCGGGAGAACGTATCCGGGAGCGAGATCTTAGGCTCAGAACAAACTCCATGAACGCAAGCTGAACCGGTCACTTGAAACTGAGAAAGAGTCTTACGGAGATCTGCTACCTCCAATTAAAGACCCTGGAAGCGTTCAGTCAAAAGTGAAACCGGATCCATGCTTGAGACGGTTTTGGCGGTTTATAATGTCACTGAATGTGTACAGGAAACAAGACAACACAAAATGAATATACGACTCACTGGATCCAAAACTAAGGAACAAAAAGGGAGACCCCTGCATAAGACCTGGCTCTCTCCCTTACTGCTCAGCCTATGCGAAAATCCCAATGGTAGATGATCGCATATCCTCGTACCTCGACTGTATAACACCTGAACACCCTACAATAGTGAGGGGACACGACCACCGGCTCCCTACACTGCATTCGGAGGGAGTCAGGGTCACCTGGGATCCAGCAAACAGAAAAACAAAAATGAATGCAGAGCACTTAACTTGTAGAAGACTGGGAAGTAGGATCAGCATGCACACACACTCCAGGAAGTAATATAAACCGCACACTGATGCACTATGGGGAGGAATTTAAAGGGATGCAATCAGTACAACTACATGACAGCTGAGCGAGGCTAACGAGATGAGGAACTGAAAGCAAAACAAAGGAAGCTCAAGGAGGAGGTTCTGGAAGGCATCTGTCAGAGCTTCTCAGATGTCTGGTGGTGACACCTGTCTAGATTGGATGCTTTGGTTTTTTTTCAGGTTCTTGTGAGCCTGGGCCCAAACTGTGCACATAGCATCCACAGCAGGAGTTACAGAACTAGAATCACAGACTGATGAAAACCGGGGATTAAAACCATAGTTACAATAGAACGGAGACATGCCACTAGAGGAACTCACATGATTGTTAATAGAGAACTCTACAAAAGATAAGAACTTTCTCCAATGATTTTGGTGATTCGAGACAAAGCATCTCAAGAATTGCTCCAGTACCTGGTTGACCCTTTCTGTTTGCCCATGAGTCTCAGGGTGGAAGGTGGATGAGAAGGAAAGCTTAATTCCCAGTTTCTTGCTGAAGCCTCTCCAGAAATTTTTGACAATTTGGACACCCCTATACAAGACGATAGAGTCCGGAATGCCATGCAACCTAAGGATGTTATCAATAAATAAGGTAGACAACTATTTATCATTGGGGAGTTTTTTAAATGGGATACGATAACACATCTTCGAAAACCTGTCTATTACAACCCAAATGAACGACCTACCCTGGGAGGGTGGGTGGTCAGTAATAAAGTCCATTGAGAATGTGGGTCCAGGGCCCCTGAGGAATGGGCAAGGGGCAAAGCAAACCTGCAGGACGTTTAGTGGGTACCTTGGCCCTAGCACATACGTCACAGGCAGAGACAAAGGCCACTACATCACTTGACCAGGTAGGCCACCAGTATACTCGCAATGCCTGGAGGACCTGCCAACAGAGAAAAATGAAATTCCTCCAGTACTTTAAGACGTAAATTTGGAGGTACAGTTTGCCAGCAGCAAGATCATTGGGAGCTGAATCCTGACAACCATATCCTGCCGGCCATATAATAGTGGCCAAATCAGAATTAATAGCGGCAAGCACAAAACCAGGAGGCAGAATTTTTGCAGGCTCTGTAACAACACTCTGCTCCTCATCAAAACTCTGTGATAAGCCATCCGCCTTAACATTAGCAGAACCAGGACGATAGGTTACAACAAAGTTAAAACGCGTAAAAAGTAGAGCCAACCTTGCCTGCCAGAGATTCAAGCGCTTAGCAGTATCCAAATAGGTAAGGTTTTTATGATCAGTCAGCATGACAATCTTGTGCTGAGCTCCTTTTAGGAAATGCCGCCACTCCTCAAAATCCCATTTGATAGCCAACAACTCACGGTTACCGATGTCGTAGTTTCTCTCTGCGGGAGAGAATTTTCGGGAAAAGAAAGCACATGGTTTCAGGTTAGAACAGCCCAAACACCTATCTCAGAGGCGTCCACCTGAACCACAAAAGGTTGTGTGACATCAGGCTGCACCAGCACAGGTGCCTGAGTAAAACTCGTCTTAAGAGTTTCAAAGGCAGACACAGCCTCAGGACCCCAATGGAGAACATCAATCCCCTTTTTGGTTAAATCCGTCAACGGTTTGGTAATTACTGAGAAATTCTTAATACATTTCTGATAATAATTAGCAAAGCCCAGGAATCGTTGATGGGCTTTAAGCGAAGTCGGCCTGGCCCACTCCATAATGGCCCACACCTTACCCGGATCCATGCAAATTTTTTGTAGGGAAATAATGTAGCCCAGAAAAGAGAGAGTTCTCTAATCAAAACTGTGCTTAATCAAAACACCTCCCGCCCTCCCTGCATGTCCATCCGATAAAACTATACAATTTGACTTACTAACTTCGGGTTACTAGGATACGCCACACTTCCATGTTTACATAGATCATGTGATTTACCACATGACAGTGACGCACATACAGCCGCATGAGAATCTTATATGATCTCGTGATACCCATTTGCGATCATGTGATATGTCAGGTGAACATGACGCACAGACATGCGCAGTGTCACATTTGAGACGCTGAACAATTATGCCGACTGATTATTCTTTGCAAGTGAGCGATCTGTGTTTCCCATCGTTTACCACCCCCTACACCTGAAAATCATGCACAGTAATTATTAATTATACACTATGTTGTTTTTTATATGTATTTATAAAGAATACCTTTTAGACTAGAGCACTATGCACTTTATTTTGGCACACAATTAATAATTAAGTCTACATTGGACTTTTTTAACATAACTTATGGCAAAATTCTGTAAGCCACAATTAATTGTTAATTGATTATGTAATTGTATTGACACTCTATCAATATGCACTAAATCAATGTATGTTTTGCTTGAGAATGGTCCCAGAAAGAGGACTGAAACGTTGCGTAGGTGAATATAGGACTTCACTTGTTTTTTCACCTATGGAAGTCATGCAGTGTTTCTTCCTTTATATATTTTGACGGTTGGTCACGTCTGGACTGCAGGCACTCTGGATTTTCAATACTGTTGGTGCTGCCTTGGATTTTTACATATTATATATATACAGTACAGACCAAAAGTTTGGACATACCTTCTCATTCAAAGAGTTTTCTTTATTTTCATGACTATGAAAATTGTAGATTCACACTGAAGGCATCAAAACTATGAATTAACACATGTGGAATTATATACATAACAAAAAAGTGTGAAACAACTGAAAATATGTCATATTCTAGGTTCTTCAAAGTAGCCACCTTTTGCTTTGATTACTGCTTTGCACACTCTTGGCATTCTCTTGATGAGCTTCAAGAGGTAGTCACCTGAAATTGTCTTCCAACAGTCTTAAAGGAGTTCCCAGAGATGCTTAGCACTTGTTGGCCCTTTTGTCTTCACTCTGCGGTCCAGCTCACCCCAAACCATCTCGATTGGGTTCAGGTCCGGTGACTGTGGAGGCCAGGTCATCTGGCGCAGCACCCCATCACTCTCCTTCATGGTCAAATAGCCCTTACACAACCTGGAGGTGTGTTTGGGGTCATTGTCCTGTTGAAAAAAAAATGATGGTCCAACTAAACGCAAACCGGATGGAATAGCATGCCGCTGCAAGATGCTGTGGTAGCCATGCTGGTTCAGTATGCCTTCAATTTTGAATAAATCCCCAACAGTGTCACCAGCAAAGCACCTCCACACCATCACACCTCCTCCTCCATGCTTCACTGTGGGAACCAGGCATGTAGAGTCCATCCGTTCACCTTTTCTGCATCGCACAAAGACACGGTGGTTGGAACCAAAGATCTCAAATTTGGACTCATCAGACCAAAGCACAGATTTCCACTGGTCTAATGTCCATTCCTTGTGTTCTTTAGCCCAAACAAGTCTCTTCTGCTTGTTGCCTGTCCTTAGCAGTGGTTTCCTAGCAGATATTCTACCATGAAGGCCTGATTCACACAGTCTCCTCTTAACAGTTGTTCTAGAGATGTGTCTGCTGCTAGAACTCTGTGTAGCATTGACCTGGTCTCTAATCTGACCTGCTGTTAACCTGCGATTTCTGAGGCGGGTGACTCTGATGAACTTATCCTCCGCAGCAGAGGTGACTCTTGGTCTTCCTTTCCTGGGGTGGTCCGCATGTGAGCCAGTTTCTTTGTAGCGCTTGATGGTTTTGTGACTGCACTTAGGGACACTTTTAAAGTTTTCCCAATTTTTCAGACTGACTGACCTTCATTTCTTAAAGTAATGATAGCCACTCATTTTTCTTTACTTAGCTGCTTTTCTCTTGCCATAATACAAATTCTAACAGTCTATTCAGGAGGACTATCAGCTGTGTATCCACCTGACTTCTCCACAACGCAATTAATGGTCCCAACCCCAGCAATAATCAAAGCAAAAGGTGGCTACTTTGAAGAACCTAGAATATGACATTTTCAGTTGTTTCACACTTTTTTGTTATGTATATAATTCCACATGTGTTAATTCATAGTTTTAATGCCTTCAGTGTGCATCTACAATTTTCATAGTCATGAAAATAAAGAAAACTCTTTGAATGAGAAGGTGTGTCCAAACTTTTGATCTGTACTGTATATATATATATATATATATATATAAATTTTAGTTTAGTTAGTACTAGTTTAGATTTTTGAACCCACACACGCTGCACCTGCTGAGCGCCGGTCAGTAGTGTCAACGGAGTCTTCAAGTGAGGGAGAAGAGGATGCCACATTCCTCTACATCTTCATCATCATCATCGTCATCCGGTGATGAGGGACCCGCAAGCAGACGCCCCAGGAAAGATGAAGTAGCTCCCCCCTATTGATTCCCTGAGGACCACGCCGCCTGAGGATTATGAGCCCCAAATTTCAGAGTTTGTGGGAAACTCTGGAATTCAGATTTACTGCACGGGCTTCACAGAAATAGATTTTTTCAAAATCTTTTTCTCTGACAAATTCATAAATTTGATGGTGACCCAAACAAATTTATATGCCCAGCAGTTTATAGCTCAAAACCCAACATCCTTATATACTAGACCCCTAGGTTGGACCACAGTAAATGCAGCCCACATTATGACATTTTGGGGGCTTTTGCTGCATATGGACCTGGTAAACAAACCTGAAATGAGACAATATTGGAGTTCAGATGTCTTGTACAACACTCCAATTTACTATATGGCCATGTCCTGCTCAAGATTTGAATCCATTTAGAAATTCCTACATTCTATTGATAACGCGCAGTGTCCCTACCCCAAAATGACCCACAATTTGACTGTCTATTCAAAATAAGACCCCTCCTGGAGCACCTCAACTCCAAATTTACAGAAGTGTTCACCCCAGAAAAAGAAATTAGCATAGATGAGTCCTTTGTACATTTTAAATAAATGTACAAGATGTGCGAGTACCTCCGGGTACACCTACAGGTTCTGGGTTTATGAGGGGAAATACTCCTGGATACAACCCCCTGAATGCCCCCCCCCCCCCCGTCCTAGGAGTTACTGGGAAGATCGTGTGGGACTTACTGCACCCACTGCTGGATAAGGGTTACCACCTCCTATGTGGATAACTATTATACCAGCATACCCCTATTCATGTCTCTAAAAGCCAGAGGTACTGTGGCACAGTACGCAAAAATAGAGAGGCCTTCCTAGATCCCTGGTAGGGCAACTACTCCGAAAAGGCAATAGTAAGGCTCTCTGCCATGAGAACATCCTGGCGGTTAAGTACAAGGACAAGCGGGATGTTCTTGTACTGACCACCATTCACACTCACACCAGTTCTCCAGCTTGAGTGTGAGGTACCACGACCACTGTGAACAAGCCATCTTTGATTACAACAGGCACATGGGAGGGGTTGATCTGCCTGATCAAGTTCTGAAGCCCTACAGTGCCATGCGTAAAAAAAACTAAGGTGTGGTACAAAAAGCTGGCCGTATACATTGTACAGATGGCACTGTACAATGCGTACATTTTACATCGAGCTGCAGGCCACACAGGAACTTTCCTTCAGTTCCAAGAGGTGGTCATCAAGGCCCTAATTTTCCAAAGTCAGGAAGGGGAGGGCCAGAGTACTTCAAGAGGTCATGGTTCCAGTGTTGTAACAGGACAACATTTCCCTGGTGAAGTCCCACAAACAGCAAAGACATATATATTAATGCCAAGAATGGTAGACCTATCTTGACCCAGGTATAAAGTGTGTATTAAAACTTCACTTTTAATCCGACAATGATAAAATGGCTGAGTCATAGCAAACAATTAAAACACTTTGTTTCCACCCCAAACAGTTGACAATGTAGTTGCTGCCAAGGTGAGGGAGATGTGCACTATATCCTATTTACCACAACTATATCTGCAGAGCTTGAACATAGTGGGGCAATGTGTGGATAGACTAATGTAAGCAAACTACCTGTAGTTGCTTGCAAAAACTGAATAAATGGAATAGGTAACTGTGCTCCTACACACAAACGTTCACACACTGCACACACGCTGCTAAGCGCTCCACCTAGCTCATAAAACCTTGCTATATTGAATGAAATGTCCTACACATGGACTTCTAAGCTAATAGGCAATATTGGAGTGGACAACAATTGTTTAAAACAATCAATGTTTCACCAGATCACTGGCTTCTTCAGGGGGTTTGGGCAGAATTGAAGACAACAGACATGATGGTGGTACATATGCTGCAATTCTGTGATTGATTTGTGTGGTAGCCAATTACTGTTAAGCAAGCTACACCAAGTGACAAATGAGAATGCAAAAGATTTGGAAAAGCTGCCCTCCCTATTTTGTTGTTGACTGCGCTCCAACTTAGAAAATCAGCAAGAAGATGCTTTCCAAAGAGCATGTCCTGCGCAGACGGCGGGTTCGTGAGCACTCCGTCTCTAGTAGCCGAGACACTGAGTGCCTTTACCCATGCGCACCAACTAAAAAGTAAGGGAAATCAAGACATGCCTGGTGCGCATGTCCTGCGTCTGCAGCCGATGCGTGAGCACTTGGTTAACAAAAATAGGGGCAAGAGGGGCAAAACCCCCAAACTATGTCAAGTTTGTTACATAAGGGGAATACGAAAAGACACCACTTATCAGTTCGACACCTGCCCAGATAAACCTGGCCTCTGCATAAAGGATTGTTCCCGAATTTACCACTCATCAATGGATTTTTATTTCATCCTTTATGCTTCCTGTAATATTTCAACTTTATATCCCTGATTTAGTCCACCTCGCTTGCATAATCACTTTCCAACAACCACTACATCATTTTTTCTTTGAGATACTTGTTTGCCAAAAAGTACCCTTTCTACCACTTAAAATGTTCGTGCTGGGATTTTTTCCAAAATGGGGTCACTTCTTGGGATTTTTCATTTCTGTGGACCTCAGGAAATGTATTTAATGCGACATGGCAGCTAAAATCCATGTCGGTTTATTCAGGACTCTAAAAAACAGTTTTTGCACTTTGCCTCTAGAGACCTGCTGTGCGCCCATACAGCAGGCTACAAGCACATATGGGGTCTTTTCAAAAAGGGTAGAAAATGGGGAACATATACTGGGGTGCATTTTCTCCTTTGACCCCTTGTGAAAGTGAAAAATTGGGGTTTGCTAGTAATTTTTAATTTTTGCAAATGTGTGATTTAAAAAAATGCTTTCTCACGTATTTCTGTCTTTAGTGAGACACCTGTTTGCCAAAAAGTACCCTTTCTACCACTTAAAATTTTCGTATGGGGATGCTTTTTCCAAAATGGGGTCACTTCTTGGGGTTTTTCATTTCTGGGGACCTCAGGAAATGTATTTAATGCAACATGGCAGCTAAAATCCATGTCGGTTTATTCAGGCCTGCAAAAAACAGTTTTTGCAATTTGCCTCTAGAGACCTGCTGTGCGCCAATACAGCAGGCTACAAGCATATATGGGGTGTTTTCAAAAAGGGTAGAAAATAGAGAACATATATTGGGGTGCATTTTCTCCTTTAACGCTTGTGAAAGTGAAAAATTGGGGTCTGCTCGTAATTTTTATTTTTTACAAATGTGTGATTTGAAGTGCTTTCTCAGGTAGTTCTGTCTTTAGTGAGACACCTGTTTGCCAGAAAGTACCCTTTCTACCACTTAAAATGTTTGTACTGGGATGTTTTTTCCGAAATGGGGTCACTTCTTGGGGTTTTTCATTTCTGTGGACCTCAGGAAATTTATTTAATGCGACATGGCAGCTAAAATCCATGTCGGTTTATTCAGGCCTGCAAAAAACTGTTTTTGCACTTTGCATCTAGAGACCTGCTATGCGCCAATACAGCAGGCTACAAGCACATATACGGGGTTAGCAAAAACGGGAGAAAATGGGGAACATATACTGGGGTGGATTTTCTCCTTTAACCCCTTGTGAAAGTGAAAAATTGGGGTCTGCTAGTAATTTTTAATTTTTACAAATGTGTTATTTGTAATGCTTTCTCAGGTATTTCTGTCTTTAGTGAGACACCTGTTTGCCAGAAAGTACCCTTTCTACCACTTAAAATGTTCATACAGGGGATGCTTTTTCCGAAATGGAGTCACTTCTTGGGTTTTTTCATTTCTGGAGACCTTTGGAATTTATTTAATGTGACATGGCACCTACAATCCATGTCTGCCAATTCAGGCCTGTCAGCAAATTTCATATTTTGTCGTTTACCTGCTGTGCGCCAATACAGCAGGCTACAAGCACATATAGGGTGTTAGCAAAAAGGGGAGAAAATGAGGAACATATACTGGGGTACATTTTCTCCTTTAACCCCTTGTGAAAGTGAAAAATTGGGGTCTGCTAGTAATTTTTCATTTTTACAAATTTGTGATTTGAAATGCTTTCTCAGGTATTTCTGTCTTTAGTGATACACCTGTTTGCCAGAAAGTACCCTTTCTACAACTTAAAATGTTTGTACGGGGGCACTTTTTCCGAAATGGGGTAATTTTTGGGGGTTTCCACTGTAGGGCCACCTCAGGGTGTCTTCACATGCGACATAAAGATATGTCCCCGCTTAACTCATCACTTATCTCAACATGTCCTGAGATGTGTGTCACAAAATGACATTGTATCTTAATTGGATAAATTGCAATACAACATTCAAACAGCAGGAGGCGCATTGTGTTACTAGCTAAATACCTGAACTTAAGGTAAAGACATGATAATGGAATTACAATTGTGAAATTTAGCTGGGTTCACAACAGGTATTTGTCTTACATTTAACATATATGAAAAATGGATGCTCTTTTTTTTACTATGCAAAGATTACCATATATTTTGACCTGTGCCATTGTTCACTACAATTCTATATGCCATATGCTATGATTTAGATACACTTGTTGTCAATATACAGTGCTAGTCTAGTATTATATTTATTATATTCAAAATAACACACACCAACCACAGTATTATGCAGAGATTATTATATACTTTTAACAGTCCCATTACATGTTACAAATGTAAATAATACAATTCAGACACATTGGGTGTTAGTATATACCGCAATTTTTGCATGACATTTAAATTACTTATTTATTATTGATTGTCTGCTGAGCTCTGTATCTAATCCTATCATGTGTGATACTGTCTGTTGAGCTGTGTATCTAATCTAATCCTGTGTGATACTGTCTGCTGAGCTGTGTATCTAATCCTATCATGTGTTATACTGTATGCAGAGTCGTGTGTCTAAGCCTATTGTGTTTCATACTGTCTGCTGAGCTGTGTATCTAATCCTACCATGTGTGATACTGTCTGCTGACCATGTGTGATATTGTCTGTCTATCTAATACTACCATGTGTGATACTGTGTGCTTAACTGTGTATCTAATTCTATCATGTGTGATACTGCCTGCTAAGCTGCATATCTAATTCTATCATGTGTGAAACTGTCTGCAGAGTTGTGTATCTAAGCCTATTGTGTGTGATACTGCCTGGTGAGTTGTGTATCTAATCCTATCATGTGCGATACTGTCTGCTCAGCTGTGTATCTAATCCTATCATGTGTGATACTGTCTGCTCAGCTGTGTATCTAATCCTATCATGTGTGATATTGTTTGCAGGGTTGTATATTTATTCCTGTTATGTGTGATACTGCATGATAAGATGCATATCTAATCCTATCATGTGTCATACTGTCTGCTCAGCTGTGTATCTAATCCTATCATGTGTGATATTGTTTGCATGGTTGTGTATTTATTCCTATTATGTGTGATACTGCCTGATAAGATGCATATCTAATCCTATTATGTGTGATACTGCCTGTTCAGTTGTGTATCTAATCATATCATGTGTGATACTGTCTGCTGAGTTGTGTATCTAATCCTCTCATGTATGATACTGTCTGCTCAGCTATGTATCTAATCCTATCATGTGTGATTATGTCTACAGATTTGTGTGTCTAAGCCTTTTGTGTATGATACTGTCTGCTGAGTTGTGTATCTAATCCTATCTTGTGTGATACAGTCTGCAGAGCTGTGTATCCAATCCTATTATGTGTGATACTGCCTGCGTAACTGCATATCTAATCCTATCATGTGTGATACTGCCTGTTGAGCTGCATAGCTAATCCTACCATGTGTGATACTGTCTGCTGATCTGGGTATCTAATACTACCTTGTGTGTTACTGTCTGCGGAACTGTGTATCTAATCCTATCATGTGCGATGCTGTCTGCAGAGTCGCGTGTCCAAGCCTATCATGTGTGATACTGTCTGCTAAGCTGCGTATCTAATCCTATCATGTGTAATACTGTCTGCAGAGTCGTGTATCTAAGCCTATTGTGTCTGATACTGTATACTGAGCTGTGTATCTAATCTTATCATGTGTGATACTGTCTGCAGAGTCGTGTATCTAAGACTATTGTGTGATACTGCCTGCTGAGTTGTGTATCTAATCCTATCATGTGTGATACTGTCTGCTCAACTGTGTATCTAATCCTATCATGTGATATTGTTTTCAGAGTTGTGTATCTAACCCTATTCTGTGTGATACTGTCTGCTGAGCTGTGTATCTAATCCTACCATGTGTGATACTGTCTGCAGATGCATGTGTCTGCTGCCTATTGTGTTTGATACTGTCTTCTGAGTTGTGTATCTAATCCTATCGTGTGTGATACTGTCTTCTGAGTTGTGTATCGAATCCTATCATGTGTGATACTGTCTGCAGAGCTGTGTATCTAATCCTATTATGTGTGATACTGGCTGCTGAGCGGTGTATCTGCTGAGCTGTGTATCTAATCCTACCATGTGTGATACTGTCTGCAGAGCTGTGTATCTAATCCTATTATCATATAATGTGTGATACTGTCTGCTGAGCGGTGTATCTAATCTAATCCTGTGTGATACTGTCTGCAGAGTCGTGTGTCTAAGCCTATTGTGTTTGATACTGTCTGCTGAGCTGCGTATCCAATCCTATCATGTGTTTTACTGCCTGCTGAGCTGTGTAGCTAATCCTAGCATGTGTGATACTGTCTGCTGATCTGGGTATCTAATACTACCATGTGTGATACTGTCTGCTAAGCTGTGTATCTAATACTATCATGTGTGATACTGTCTGCAGTGTTGTGTATCTAAGCCTATTGCGTGTGATGCTGCCTGCTGAGTTGTGTTTCTAATCCTATCATGTGTGATACTGTCTGCTCAGCTGTGTATCTAATCCTATCATGTGGATATTGTTTGCAGAGCTGTGTATTTAATCATATTCTGTGTGATACTATCTGCTGAGCTGTGTATCTAATCCTACCATGTGTGATACTGCATGCTGAGCTGCGTATCTAATCCTACCATGTGTGATACTATCTGTTGAGTTGTGTATCTAATTCTTTCATGTGTGATAATATCTTCTGAGCTGTCTTTCTAATTCTGTTCTGTGTGATGCTGTCTGCTGAGCTGTGTATCTAATCCTATTAGGTGTGTTACTGCCTATAAAGCTATTATATGTATGTGTATAGAGTGTGATACTGTCTGCTGACCTGTGTTTTTAATCCTACCTTGTGGGATACTGTCTATAAAGCTATTGTATATATCTGTATAGAGCGTTATACAGATACAGAGATAAGGAGCTCTTCCTTGTATACATACTGTACACTCCAGCCACTGCTGAGTAAAGAGAGGTGGGGGAAGTGCTGATGGATTTCAGTCTCTGTATTACCCTGTCCTGGAGGCCTGATTGCAAGTCAAATAAGTTATAGAAGCCCATTCATGTTGCTATTGGAAAACATAACACAAAACATTCTTAGGCCCCTTGCAGACAAGCGTGGCCGGATTACGTCCGGATGCATTGCATCTGCGATCAGGGAAAATTGTGCTAGTGCGTACGCAATTTCAGTCAGTTTTGACTGCTATTGCGTTGCTCAGTTTTTTCCGCGCGAGTGGAATGCGTTTTGCACACATGTGAGAAAAAAATGATTGCAGTACCTAGACCCAAACCTGGACTTCTTCACTGAAGTTCGGGTTTGGGTTAGGTGTTCTGTAGATTTTATTATTTTCCCTTATAACATGTGTGGCGAAAATAACCTCGCCACTGGGTTTTGGAGGGGCCTGTTTGCCAGCCTCTTGCCTCAGGATTATGGCCCATATACTAACTTTGAAGGAGAAGACAGACCAGCCTAAATCTGTGGAACTGTTTTGGGCAGGAAAGCCATGCTTGCGGTCGGCCAAATGTGACTTCCATGGAATTCGGGAACCCCTGTTCAGATCTGGGTGATTTTTGGATATGTTGTTCACCCAGATCAGAGTTATCTGTGGATGTACAGTACAGACCAAAAGTTTGGACACACCTTCTTATTCAAAGAGTTTTCTTTATTTTCATGATTATGAAAATTGTAGATTCACACTGAAGGCATCAAAACTATGAATTAACACATGTGGAATTATATACATAACAAAAAAGTGTGAAGCAACTGAAAATATGTCATATTCTAGGTTCTTCAAAGTAGCCACCTTTTGCTTTGACTACTGCTTTGCACACTCTTGGCATTCTCTTGATGAGCTTCAAGAGGTAGTCACCTGAAATTGTCTTCCAACAGTCTTGAAGGAGTTCCCAGAGATGCTTAGCACTTGTTGGCCCTTTTGTCTTCACTCTGCGGTCCAGCTCACCCCAAACCATCTCGATTGGGTTCAGGTCCGGTGACTGTGGAGGCCAGGTCATCTGGCGCAGCACCCCATCACTCTCCTTCATGGTCAAATAGCCCTTACACAGCCTGGAAGTGTGTTTGGGGTCATTGTCCTGTTGAAAAATAAATGATGGTCCAACTAAACACAAACCGGATGGAATAGCATGCCGCTGCAAGATGCTGTGGTAGCCATGCTGGTTCAGTATGCCTTCAATTTTGAATAAATCCCCAACAGTGTCACCAGCAAAGCACCCCCACACCATCACACCTCCTCTTCCATGCTTCACAGTGGGAACCAGGCATGTAGAGTCCATTCGTTCACCTTTTCTGCGTTGCACAAAGACACGGTGGTTGGAACCAAAGATCTCAAATTTGGACTCATCAGACCAAAGCACAGATTTCCACTGGTCTAATGTCCATTCCTTGTGTTCTTTAGCCCAAACAAGTCTCTTCTGCTTGTTGCCTGTCCTTAGCAGTGGTTTCCTAGCAGATATTCTATCATGAAGGCTTGATTCACACAGTCTCCTCTTAACAGTTGTTCTAGAGATGTGTCTGCTGCTAGAAGTCTGTGTGGCATTGACCTGGTCTCTAATCTGAGCTGCTGTTAACCTGCGATTTCTGAGGCTGGTGACTCGGATGAACTTATCCTCCGCAGCAGAGGTGACTCTTGGTCTTCCTTTCCTGGGGCGGTCCGCATGTGAGCCAGTTTCTTTGTAGCGCTTGATGGTTTTTGTGACTGCACTTAGGGACACTTTCAAAGTTTTCCCAATTTTTCGGACTGACTGACCTTCATTTCTTAAAGTAATGATGGCCACTAGTTTTTCTTTACTTAGCTGCTTTTTTCTTGCCATAATACAAATTCTAACAGTCTATTCAGTAGGACTATCAGCTGTGTATCCACCTGACTTCTCCACAACGCAACTGATGGTCCCAACCCCATTTATAAGGCAAGAAATCCCACTTATTAAACCTGACAGGGGACACCTGTGAAGTGAAAACCATTTCAGGTGACTACCTCTTGAAGCTCATCAAGAGAATGCCAAGAGTGTGCAAAGCAGTAATCAAAGCAAAAGGTGGCTACTTTGAAGAACCTAGAATATGACATATTTTCAGTTGCTTTACACTTTTTTGTTATGAATATAATTCCACATGTGTTAATTCATAGTTTTGATGCCTTCAGTTTGAATCTACAATTTTCATAGTCATGAAAATAAAGAAAACTCTTTGAATGAGAAGGTGTTTCCAAACTTTTGGTCTGTACTGTATAAATTATGGGGATATGTGGGGTTTTAAGGTGTTTTCTGTGTTTTGGGAAAAATGTGTGTTTTCTGCCTGTGAGTGATTAAGTTAGCCCATTATGTTTGGTAATTGTATCACAGGCAGAGCCTATTGTGTTTTTGTAATTGTATTTTGTTGATTGCGTCAAAGACAATGCCCATTGTATTTTGTTGATTGCGTTACAGACAGAGGAAAGGGGATTTTGTGTCCAATTGCTGGGAAGGTTTCAATACTGTGAATGCATGTGATTGGCTAATATATAAACTGTCACAGTCTTCTACAAGGGCCCCAGGGGGGAGTGTCCCTTGCTAGGAGACCTGCATAAAGGCTGAAAAATAACCTATTAAAGAGTTCCTATTTTACATTTACCATAGAGCCTCGTCTCATGTGTGTGGGGATTGCTATATGCTGTATACTCCCCTGGCTAAAACTCCTAGCTCTTGTAAGAGCTGTTCCTATTCCTTGTTCCTGTGGTGGTTACGGTGTAGAGTAGATTGCTTGGAGTCCTCGGGAAGCACTAGGAGCATCCATCAATGGAGGTACCCAGTCGGGGTGCCAGGAGATCTGTTACAACATGGTTATAAGAGAAAATAATAGCATTCTTAATACAGAATGCTCACTAACATGTGGCTTGAGGGGTTAAAAAAATAAATAAAAATTAACTCACCTCATCCGCTTGTTCGCACAGCCGGCATGTTTTCTTTCTTCTTCTTTCAGGACCTGCCAAAGGACCTTTGATGACGTAATCGCACTCACCACGTGGTGAGCGCGGTGATGTCAGCGCAGGTCCTGCTGAATGAAGATAGAATATTCTATCTTTATTCAGCAGGACCTGCGCTGAGGTCACCGTGCTTACTACGTGGTGAGCGCGATTACGTCATCAAAGGCCCTTTGGCAGGTCCTGAAAGAAGAAGAAAGAAGACGATGCCGGCTGCATGAACAAGCGGATGCGGTGAGTGAATTATTATTTTTCAACCCCTCCATCACTATTTTACTAAGCATTCTTTATTAAGAATGCTATTATTTTCCCTTATGACCATGTTATAAGGGAAAATAGTACAGTAAATTGTCTTTAATGGGGTTGCTCATCCATATCATCTTCTAGCAACCATGCAAAATCGCACCGGATCCTCACTTCCTTGCGGATGCTTATGATTTTCGCGCATCCCCATTAATTTCTATGCAACACACAAATGATGCGTGAAAATCACTGCTCATCTGAACAGCCCCATTGAAGTGAATGGGTCCGGATTCAGTACGAATGCAATGCGTTCACCTCACGTATTGCACCCGCGCAGAATTCTCGCCCGTGTGAAAGGGGCCTTATTGTCTTGGGTCCCTGAGGTGGTGCTTATTTTTAGAAAAATTAAAATTTCCACAGAACACTACATGCCACTGGTTTTGTCCCCCTTACATATTTTTTTTTTAGAGGTTCGAACTTTCACCCAGTGGCAGACCCAGGTATGTGGACCTTTAGAAAAAATGCTTGAGTACTCCTGATTTAGGGTTAATTTGAACAAACTTTAATTATGGGTTTAATGCAGAAAATAACAATTGCACCATTTTCATTTACAACATTTCCCAATCCCAATTTTAATTGTATTGTAAAAATATAATGTCCAGCAGTATTGATCCCTTTAAAACATAACTTTTACTAATCAGATTATAAAAAAATTCCACCTTGGTGGTTCACCAGTGCATAAGTGAAAAAGACATACAACAATAATAATAGATGCAAAAATATGTCTGGGAGCTAGTCGTCAATACACTAAAAGAGGGATGAGTGAACACAGGGCAGCAGAGGGGAGCAGTGGGTATGCCTGTACTCTCCCTAAGCTCACCCTAGCTATAGCCTCAGCCCAGGGACGTCCCCTTGTGGTGGAGACTCCCTGTCCTCGTTCCTGGGCTGACTGCCCTGCGTTTACCCTCCTCTTAAAAATAACAAAAGATGCTCCCCAGAGCATTGATGGGTGTAGTCATGTGTCCCTGGTAAGAAAATTCTAACAGGGCCACTGAGATGGATAAAGACCGATAAAGACCAATACAATGAAGGGTGAATTGGATAAATATCACCTTAAACCTATAGAATTGTGGGACCCAGAATTGTGGGATCTACGTCGATCGCGTGCTGAGGGAGTTCGTCGTGTCTTTACCCTCATATACGAGGGACACGATGGACTTCCTCAGCAAGATCGACGCGATCAATGTGGACAAGGACTGCATACTGGCAAGTATAGATGTCGAGTCCCT
Organism: Bufo gargarizans; assembly: GCF_014858855.1. Lineage (NCBI taxonomy): Eukaryota > Metazoa > Chordata > Amphibia > Anura > Bufonidae > Bufo > Bufo gargarizans. Next base: position 349,416,672 of record NC_058083.1, read on the forward strand.
TTATAGCTCCATCCCACATACCAAGGGGATCTCTGCTACTGAACATTACCTTAAGACTAGGGATATCCACTGCAGAGCGCATAACATCTTTGTGCTCAAGCTCCTGGAGTTCACTCTGACCCACAATTTTTTCCTTTTCAATTCACGGTTCTACCACCAGCTCAGGGGGACGGCAATGGGGAGCCCTTGTGCCCCCACTTATGCCAACCTCTTCCTGGGCTGGTGGGAGGACACTCACGTGTTTCCAGACGGTTAGACTTGGTGGTCCGAGAAGATCACCTTTTGGACACGATATATAGACGACATTTTCGTGATTTGGAAGGGTGGGTCAGAGGAACTCCAGGAGTTTGTGGGGTCCCTTAACAACAACGACGCTGGGCTGCGATTTACGTTTGAGTTTGACCATCACTCTATCTCTTTCCTTGATGTACGGATAACCAGGGAGGGAGAAAAACTCACTGCCAACTTATTCAGAAAGGATACCGCTACCAACTCGTTGTTGCATTGGGAGAGCCATCACCCACTACCGCTTAAACGCGGTATACCAAGGGGTCAGTATTTGAGGACCCGGAGAAACTGCTCCGAGGGTAAGGCGTTTCACACTGAGGCCAAGAAATTACAGACGAGATTCAGAGAGAGGGGATATCCTCAAACAGTCCTTGGAGGGGCGTTCCGGAACGCCGCAAGTAGGGAGCGTACCGAACTACTTGTCCCAAAACCCAAGGTACAGAGCGGACAACAACCCATACGCCTAATATCTGTATTCGACTGTGCAAATGTGGAAGTAATGTCAGTCCTGAAAAGGTACTGGCCAATTCTCCACATGGACCCTGACCTGAAGGATGTGCTGACGAAGCAACCGAGCGTCACTTATAGGCGGGGGAGGAGCATAAGAGACCGTCTGGTTCATAGCCATTACACTGCACCGACTGGAGCCGGCACTTGGCTGGACCGGAAACCTTACGGGATGTTTAAATGTGGCTCCTGCAAAGCCTGTGCGTTCATCTCCACCTCTTAATCTAACATCTGTTCAGCCACCGGTCAAGCCTTTGAAATCAGAGATTTCTACAACTGTAGAAGCAAGGGTGCGGTATATCTATGCCAATGCCCTTGCCCCATGGACTACATAGGCAAAACCATTCGTGAGGTCAGGCGTCGAATCTGTGAACACGTGAACGACGTGGTGAAGAAAAAGATCACACCCGTCGCGTCACATGTAATTGATATGCACGGCGGCGATCCCAAGTGCTTGCGATTTTCGGTCCTGGAAACCATCCCTCTGTCACCAAGGGGTGGTGACTGGGATCGTAAAATCCTCCAAAAAGAGTGCATATGGATTCACCGCTTTAGATCCCAGGCACCATTAGGGATCAATGAGAGACTCACGTTCTCTTGTTTCCTATGATCTACTTCCCCCTGGGGACGTCTATCCATGGGGCCGTACGTTTTCCTCTATCCCTCTGTCAAAAAATAGCGCCACTTCGGTAATCTTACCAATAGCCATGATAAAAGAAGTAGGATACTACTTAAAAGTATCCAGGTTGCACATTGCTTATCCAATGTGCTTTAGGTGTTTTATTTATCATAGTAATACACCTTAAGTGAAAAGTACATGACTGCATCATCAACAGCTCCCAGACCCCGCCCCCCTTTCCTTAACTGAGCGCCAGAATAAACACTACTATGCCAGATGAAACTGGCTGGATTCATGTAGTGAGCGTCGTCCTGCCTTTACTGTGATGAGATCTGTGTCTAGTGTGAGCGATTCGCCTGATGGACCGGATGGGGAGCGAGTCTGCGTTCCATAGAACAGGATGTGGCTGCCCTATGCGTTCCACCTGGGTGAGGCGCCGTACGGACCGGAAGTGACGCGACTATGCGTTCCACGCAACCGGATGTTAGGTCCGAGTGCGTTCCACTAGATCCGGCCGGCTCCGAGTGCTCGGGGATGTACCCCTAACCACAGGAGGGACGAATCGCGACCTGCACATACGACTCTCAGGCCGGAAATGACGCCGGCTATGATGCCTCATCCTCGGTATTAGCCGAACACATGCTAATCAGCATGAATTAGATACAGCTGGTGGGTGGCTATTTAGGGGAACGGGAGTGATTGTGAATGAGAGGAGGAACAGGACGATACCAGGACGCAGCTCAAATGTAAGTTTGGACCATCTATTGAAAATTTACATCATTATAGCATGTAGTGTGTCACAGTATATTCGACTCTTTGCTCGCAGATCCCTAAGTGAAGCATTGGCCTGTATCATGTGGGCTCTTTTTCCTCCTGACTGCACAGGACATTGAGTAAGTGCTGACTTGAAGGAGATATAGGGGACACACATGTACTGTACTGTATCTAGCACATGAACTGAGAGCATTTCTATCTCTTACAGGTGGGACATATCAAATGGGTCCCTTGGTCCTATGCTTATACATCATCTGCGTCTCTGGTCCTGTTGCCTCACCATATCTTAAGTATCTTTGACTTATTTTCTGTGATGGTTGTATCTCTGACCATATATTATTTTCTGTGATGGTTGTATCTCTGACCATATATGCCCCCTGATGAACCTAGTGATAGGGGGAAACGCGTAGGGGCTTTCTTTGGAACCAACCTGGGAACGCACTGGTTGTTGCACCCGGGCTTGGCTCTATAGGTTTAAGGTGATATTTATCCAATTCACCCTTCATTGTATTGGTCTTTATCGGTCTTTATCCATCTCAGTGGCCCTGTTAGAATTTTCTTACCAGGGACACATGACTACACCCATCAATGCTCTGGGGAGCATCTTTTGTTATTTTTAAGAGGAGGGTAAACGCAGGGCAGTCAGCCCAGGAACGAGGACAGGGAGTCTCCACCACAAGGGGACGTCCCTGGGCTGAGGCTATAGCTAGGGTGAGCTTAGGGAGAGTACAGGCATACCCACTGCTCCCCTCTGCTGCCCTGTGTTCACTCATCCCTCTTTTAGTGTATTGACGACTAGCTCCCAGACATATTTTTGCATCTATTATTATTGTTGTATGTCTTTTTCACTTATGCACTGGTGAACCACCAAGGTGGAATTTTTTTTTTTTATAATCTGATTAGTAAAAGTTATGTTTTAAAGGGATCAATACTGCTGGACATTACACTGTGATTTTCAGATCCTTTTTCATTGATTTATATTGACTAAGCTGGACATTTATATTGTAAAAATATGACTGTAGGCACAATGAACACAGAAGGACCGTAAATAAAGTAATATAGCAAAAGGTATAAAAAATGTACTTTACAATCAGAAGTGTAAAGTGGGACTGTGAGTGATTTAAGCCTTTCCCAACCTATTCTATATGGGGAGGAGCGATGGCATTAGTGTTTGCTCCTCCCAATAGTATGAAGGTGATCGCTACATGTAATAGCAGTAGTCTCCTTCAATAACGAGTAACGCAACGATTCCCAACTAATATCACTATAGTGCCCTCAGTATTTATAATGTCTCGCGCTGCAGGTCCCCATGTAGTTTCTAATGCCCTCTGCAGTTATAACTCCCCTGTACTGTGCCCTGTATTATACTGCCCCCTGAAGTGTCTGTGTATATATATATATATGTATATATATATATATATATATATATATATATACATATATATATGTATATATATATATATATATATATATATATTTAATAGCTCCATTGTTTAATGTTCCTCCATTTCCACCAGTAGTGCTAGTATATAATCCTCTTTCGACCTCCCTCCTCATATTGTGTGCATTGCCAATAAATATATATTCACCACTCTGTATTGCCAATGGAGAATTTACCCTGCAAAACATAGGACAGGTTCTATATTCTTGGGGGCCACAGAACAGACATTCAGATACAGGCAGCATATGGTGTTGTCCACATCTTTTTTGCCCCTATTGAAATGAATGGGTCCTCAAAAAATGTGGATCGGATGCAGACCACAAATGTGGTCATGTGAATGCACTAAGGCTAAATACACATAAAGTTTTTGGGATGATGATTTGAAGCAGACCAGCCTACAGAAATGGATTGGAAAGGAATTAGAAATATACAGTAAAGGAAGGATTTATACTTCTCACTTTGGCTGAGAATCGGCTGTGTTTAGCCTTGATATGTTAGCATTTAGCATTATAGCTTCTCAAAAAATTTCCCATCATCTAAGGCTACTTTCACACTTGTGGCAGAGGAACCGCCGGAACTGCCTGCTGGATCCAGCAAAACGTATGCCAACTGATTGCATTTTAAGACGGATCAGGATCCTGATCCGTCTTATAAATGCATTGCAAGAACGGATCCGTCTGTCCATTTGTCATACGGACAAATGGATCCGTTTCTATTTTTTTCAAATTTTTACTGGTCTGCACATGCGCAGACTAGAAGGATGGATCTGGCATTCCAGTATTTTAAATGCCAGATCCGGCACTAATACATTAATATGTAAAAAAAATATTTACATTCAGTCAAGTGTTCCGTTTTTTGGGCCGGAGGTAAAACCATAGCATGCTCCTGTTTTATCTTTTGCCTGATCAGTCAAAAAGACTGAACTGAAGACATCCTGATTACGGTTTGTACCGAACTTTAGGATTTTTGGACCACAGACCCGAACCCGAACTTTTCAACAAAAGTTTGGGTTCGGGTTCGGTGTTCAGTGATTTAATGGCGCTTTTTGAAAGGCTGCAAAGCAGCCAATCAACAAGCTTTTTACTCGTGTGCCCTTAGAAGCCATCACCGCCATGCCTACTAATGGCATGGCTGTGATTGGCCAGTGCAGCATGTGACCCAGCCTTTATATAAGCTGGAGTCACGTAGTGCTGCACGTCACTCTGCTCTGATTAGTGTAGGAATAGGATGCTGCTGCTGTGAGGGAGAGAATAAAAAATAATCTTTTATCAGAAGTGCTTGTTTAACTCAGCGATCTACAGTGATTTTGTTTTGTAGGTGCAATAGTAACATAGTAACATAGTACATAAGGCCGAAAAAAGACATTTGTCCATCCAGTTCGACCTGTCATCCTGCAAGTTGATCCAGAGGAAGGCAAAAAAAACCTGTGAGGTAGAAGCCAATTTTCCTCACTTTAGGGGAATAAAAATTCCTTCCCGACTCCAATCAGGCAATCAGAATAAATCCCTGGATCAACGATATCTCTCTACTAGCTATAGCCTGTAATATTATTACGCTCCAGAAATACATCCAGGCCCCTCTTGAATTCCTTTATTGTACTCACCATCACCACCTCCTCAGGCAGAGAGTTCCAGAGTCTCACTGCTCTTACCGTAAAGAATCCTCTTCTATGTTTGTGTACAAACCTTCTTTCCTCCAGACGCATAGGATGTCCCCTCGTCACAGTCACCGTCCTGGGAATAAATAGATGACGGGATAGATCTCTGTACTGACCCCTGATATATTTATACATATTAATTAGATCTCCTCTCAGTCGTCTTTTTTCTAAAGTGAATAACCCTAATTTTGATAATCTTTCAGGGTACTGTAGTTGCCCTATTCCAGTTATTACTTTAGTTGCCCTCCTCTGGACCCTCTCCAGCTCTGCTATGTCTGCTTTGTTCACTGGAGCCCAGAACTGTACACAGTACTCCATGTGTGGTCTGACTAATGATTTGTAAAGTGGTAGGACTATGTTCTCATCACGGGCATCTATGCCCCTTTTGATGCAACCCATTATCTTATTTGCCTTGGCAGCAGCTGCCTGACACTGTTTTTTGCAGCTTAGTTTGCTGTTTATTAAAATTCCTAGATCTTTTTCCATGTCAGTGTTACCGAGTGTTTTACCATTTAATAAGTACGGGTGACTTGCATTATTCCTTCCCATGTGCATAACTTTACATTTGTCAGTGTTAAACCTCATCTGCCACTTATCTGCCCAAGCCTCCAATCTATCCAGATCACTCTGTAGTAGTATACTGTCCTCTTCAGTGTTAATTACTTTACACAGTTTAGTGTCATCTGCAAAAATTGATATTTTACTATGCAAGCCTTCTACAAGATCATTAATAAATATATTGAAGAGAATAGGGACCAATACTGACCCCTGAGGTACTCCACTAGTGACAGTGACCCAATCTGAGTATTTACCATTAATAACCACCCTCTGTTTTCTATCACCGAGCCAGTTACTTACCAACTTACAGATGTCTTCTCCCAGTCCGAGCATTCTCATTTTATATACTAACCTTTTATGTGGTACAGTGTCAAATGCTTTGGAGAAGTCAAGATACACGACATCCATTGATTCGCCGCTGTCAAGTCTAGAACTTACCTCCTCATAGAAACTGATTAAATTTGTTTGACATGATCGATCCTTCACGAAGCCATGCTGATATGGCGTTATTTGCTTATTTCCATTAAGATGCTCTAACATAGCATCTCTCAGAAAACCTTCAAACAGTTTACCCACAACAGATGTTAAACTTACCGGCCTATAGTTTCCAGGCTCTGTTTTTGGACCCTTTTTGAATATTGGCACCACATTTGCCATGCGCCAATCCTGTGGGACATTCCCTGTCAATATAGAATCTGCAAATATCAGAAATAAGGGTCTGGCTATGACATTACTTAATTCCCTTAGGATACGAGGGTGTATGCCACCCGGTCCTGGCGATTTGTCTATTTTAATCTTTTTAAGTCGCTGATGTACTTCTTCCTGGGTCAGACAGGACACTTTTAATGGGGAATTTATTTCAACATTCGGCATGTCATCTGACAGTTTATTTTCCTCAGTGAATACATTGGAGAAAAAAATATTTAACAGCTTTGCTTTCTCCTCGTCGCTCTCTGCGACTCCCCCCTCATTACTCTTTAACGGGCCGACACCTTCAGATTTATACTTTTTAACATTTATATAATTGAAGAACATTTTAGGGTTAGTTTTACTCTCTTTGGCAATTAATCTCTCAGTCTCTAGTTTGGCCGCTTTTATTTGTTTTTTACATGTTCTATTTTTTTCCTTATAGTTGCACAATATTTTTACCCTGCCCTGAGCCAAATGACACTGAAAAAAAACTTTTATCCGTCTGATAGTTAGGTGGGCGTCGGCAGCCATTTTATGCAAGTTCAGTGCACCAGCACAGCATATGTGTGACAGTCAAATACAAGCTTGAAATACTGCAATTATATTCTGGGTTTAAAAAAATCACCCATTTTTGGCAATACCCTACATCTGGGGCCTGTGCTGCATTTTTCATTGTGAAATACAAGCTTAAAATACTGCCATAATATTCTGGGTTTGAAAAAACACCAATTTTTGGCAATACTCTACATCTGTGGCCTTTGCTATATTTGTCAGTGTAAAATACAAGCTTGAAATACTGCCATAATATTCTGTTATTTAAAAAACACCCATTCTGGGCAATACCCTACATATGGGGCCTTTGCTGCATTTGTCAGTCTGAAATACAAGCTTAAAATACTGCAATAATATTCTTGTAAATTTTGTTTTATTAACAAATATAATAATACAATTAATACAAGTTTAACAAAATATAAAATGAGATAAATATCACCATTACAAATGGAAGTTTGTATACATTATAACCTGTTAAGTCATCACAGGAATAATACTTCCTAACTTTAAAAAGCATGGAAATATTTGAAAAAGATTCAATATAAATCATTTCAAGAACTGACTCATAAAATGGTGAAAGGAAAGGAGGGGGGAAGGGGGAAGGGGAGAGGAGGGAGAAACAAAACAAGGGGTCAAACAATGTGGGGAAAAAGAAAAAGTTGTCACATGTTTCGTTAGCTAGTTCAAAAGCATAAGGAAAAAGAAAAGTAAATAGAGATCAAAATGTATAAGCTTCAGTCGAAAAACTTAGATATTTTGCCAGTGGAGATATAATCACACCACTTGGTCCAGATCCTGAGGTACTTTTTGGGGTTGCTGGCAATTGTCCATTTGAGTTTTTCAAAGCGACTAATAGTTAGAACTTCCTCCATCCAGTCCTGAATAGACGGAACCTCCGCGCTCAGCCAATGTCTGGGAATTATGGTTTTTAATGCAGCAATCAGGAAAGGAAACAGACGGTCTTTAATGGCGTTGTGCTTTTTATTATACAGTCCTAGCAGAACAAGTTCTGCATCCACTTCTATTTGTGACCCATATATTTCTGTAATAATTTGATTAAGTTTTTCCACAGTGGCACAATTTTAGAACAGGAATACCAAATATGTGTTATAGACCCGATTCCTTCATCACATCTCCAGCAGTGCGCAGGAATTTCCGGGTTAATTTTGTTCAGAATGACAGGAGTCCTGTACCATCTGGAAATTATTTTGTAGTGTGACTCTTGGAGTCTAGTAGACGTAATTTTAGGAATAGAGGAATGTAGAATTGACATGGTTTCTTGCTCATTGAATGATTTGCCAAGCTCTTTAGACCAGCTAGACAGGACTGATGGGGAGGATACTGTGCTATTAACAATGGAATAAAACCTAGAAATTCCGTGGCTTATGGGAGTCTTATTCATCATCAACTTGGTGAGATCATGTTCGCTATTCTGGGTCATGAATCGGGGACTTAGCACTGAGAGATGCTTCATTATCTGGTCGTACTCTTTCCTGGTAAATTGGGGGAGATCACCACCTTCCATATATTTTGCGTATTCTACTGGCGAGGTAGCTGAGTATAGGGCTTTCAAAGGTAGCATATAGCCATTGGGGTGTGAGGTGATTCTATTCCTAATCAGTCTCCAACCGTTTGGGATTGATGCTAGCAAGGGGAGTTCCAGGCAATTAGGAAATGGGATAGTATGTTTCTTGATAAGACTATGCCAAACGTGAATAGCATGTTTGGTGTAGGGATTATCAATTCTAGCATAGAAATGTTTGTTACTCTTGGTCTTCCAGATCAGGTAATGGAGGGGGCATGGAGCACATCCCTCTTCCAGATCTACCCATAGTTTTCTGGGTGGAAAAACATTCCATTCTTTAATTCTTGTCAGGGTCACGGCAGTGCTATATTTACCAATATCCGGAAGACCAAGTCCACCCCTATGTTTCGATCTCGTCAAAGTATCAAACGATAGACGGTTTTGCCCGCGCTTCCACACAAAGGAAAGAATCTTCCTTTTAATAGCAGTATAGAAATTTTTAGGTAATGTCATAGGAATACCTTGGAGAAAGTATAAAACCCTGGGAGGGTGATCATCTTAATTAAGTTAATACGACCAAACCATGAAATGGATAGGTCATTCCATTCTTCTAGGTCAGTCTTTATCTTCTGCATGAGAGTGGTGAAGTTCAGTCGGTAAAGGTCATTCAGGTTATTTGAGATGTTCACGCCTAGATACTTGAAATATGTAACCGTGGGCTTTATGGTATCCCACGTGCGGCTGTTTATGTTAACATTAAAAATTGTAGATTTGGTTAGATTAACTTTAAAAAAAGATAAGGTACTAAACTGGTCTAGCTCCGAAAGAAGAGTTGGGATAGAGGTAAGCGGGTTGGTGATAAAGAACAATATGTCGTCTGCATAAGCTGCAGCCTTATAGGTAAATCTATCCGTTTTCAAACCTGATATGTTATTATTCTGTCTGATTTTGGCTAAAAGCGGTTCAAGAGAGATAATAAATAGAAGGGGAGACAACAGACACCCCTGCCTAGTGCCATTTCGGATCCTAAAATCTTGAGAAACAGTACCATTCACCAATACCCGCGTGGAAGGAGTGGTGTACAAAGCTTGTATTTTCCTAATGAAGGAAACAGGAAGACCGAACCTGGAGAGGGTAGCCATCAGAAAACTCCAATTAAGCCTATCAAAAGCTTTTTCAGCATCGGTTGAGATGAAAGCTAAAGGTATCTTATTTTTTTTACAGTACTCCATGCCTAACAAGGCCTTCATGATGTTGTCTTTGGCCTCCCCTCCAGGCATAAAGCCCACCTGCTCCGGATTTATAATTGAGGGTAAAATGGACTGCATTCTATTTGCCAGGACTTTGGCATAAATTTTCAAATCATTGTTCAGGAGTGAAATTGGGCGGTAATTTTAGCATAATGTGGGGTCTCTATCCTCTTTAGGGATGAGTGTGATATTAGCCGTCATTGTTTCCTGTCTAAAACTATTGGATAGACCGACTTCATTGAAATATTTAGTAATGTGGTGAACCAGAATTTCCTTATAATTTTTATAATAAAAAATTCCGAAACCATCCGGACCCGGGCACTTACCAGATTATTTCTTTGTTTTTGAGTCAATTTTGCTAAATCCCTTCCACATTTATTCGCGTGGATGAAGTGTCTAAATTTACTCATAAACAAATATCTTTCAGATTCCCTATTTAAGGCTTCTTTGAGTTCCATTCTGGATTGTATAAGTTCTCTTTCGGTATCTTTAGCGCATGTCGACTTATGTAATTTTTCTAATCTTTGTATTTTAGTTGTTAGATCTAGGATCTTTTGCCTTTTTTCTCTTTTTTTTCACGCTCCAATTTGCATCAGGTGTCCCCTAATAACAGCTTTATGTGCCTCCCATAGGGTAGCCCAAGAGATATCATCCTTATTATTCTCCTCAAAGAATTTTTTTATTTGGGTGGCAATAAAATTAGTCTGGGTCCGACGTTATCAGGGTATCGTTAAGTTGCCAATTAAGGGGCCTGGTACTTTTGTCCACTGCAGATAAAGTGACGATAAGTGGTGCGTGATCCGAATGCAGGAAATAGTCATATTTAGCTCCACAAATTGTATCAAGTGTATTATGCTTTACATATATTTGATCTATCCGCGAGTACTGGTTATGTACTGTTGAAAAATAAGAATAATCCCTATCCCCAGGGTTGTAAAATCTCCAGGCATCCACAAGCAATCTATCATGTAGCATTTTTTTAATCTTTTTAAGTTTGTTATATGGAAAGGAGGTTATACCTCTGGAGGTATATCTCCGCCCAATATCAATTTACCTTCGAAGGAGGAATCGACGAGATCAAAAACATGTCTCAAGAACCCAATTTGTTCTCTATTTGGGACAGTTTATTGATTAAAATGGAGACACCTTTGTTTCTTCTAAGTGGGGTATTAGCATTATACCATTGTGTATAGACCTTGTGTTTAGTTTGAGGAGTGTAAGATTTTTTAAAGTGCGTTTCCTGAAGCATGGCAACACCAACCTTTTTGTCCCTTAGGTACCTCAGGATCTGTGACCGCTTTTGTGGTACGTTAAGTCCGTTGACATTGTATGATACAACTATAAGCTCCTGCATAATGAGATAAGTAACAAAGTTATGCTCTTACATGTGACAAGTAAATCATAGTTCAAGAAAACAGCAAGAATAAACAAAATTAACTCAAAACAAGAACGTTTGACACTGCACATCTCAACCATGAGCATCAGTACAGCAGTAGGAGAAAAACAAAAGCCTTGGACTAGACACAGGCCTGCTCTATGCCCGGTGGTCGTCCAAGAGTAGGATGGCTTCAACGGAGGGAGATCTCTGGGGGGGGGGGGGGGGAGAGAAAACTCCCTCAAGAATTGACAATTTTGATCGTCCCGTGCAGGGCAAGAGACTATGCACGGGGAATGCAGAAGGAATGCTTTGAGCAACTACATCAAGAGTTACATAAGCATTGCTTATGAAGCATTGCGAGGCACACACAATACAAATGTGTAAAGAATGGTAGTATGTGCAAGAGGTCCATCTCAATCACCACTCAAAGATCTACGGTTCTTGTACGGAGTATTGGGAAATGACTGGTCCAACGCTCTAGATCTTTTGGCTTGCGTAGGAGTCACGGAGTGCCAGTCGTCTGCCTTCGGAAGAGTGGGAAAGGGGGCTTCTTCGTCTCCCATTGTGGTCCAGTCTTTAATCTGGATATGCATAAGGTCCATCTTTTGTAAAACCATAGGAAGGTCCTCAGGTGACTTAATAGTGAAAGTTCTGTTGTGAGATGATATTAGTAGTCCCAGTGGGAACAGCCAGCGGTATTTGATTCCTTTCTCACGTAGCTCCCTAGTGAGCGGCTGTAGAACACTTACATAAAGGGTGTATCTTGAGATATCCTGGTAAAGTGTTACCTCTTGATCCTCCCATTCAATTTTTTGGGCTATACGGAACTTTTGTAGGATAGCTTCTTTGGTACGGAAGCTTTGAAGACAGCAGAGGACGTCCCTCGGGCTGTCACTCTGTATATGTTTTGGCCTAAAGACTCGGTGAGCCCTTTCGATAAAAAGCTCCGTCTTCTCATCTTTCTGTAGGAGCCCGTTGAAAATCTGGGTGAGAACAGCTTGGATATCTTTGTCTAAGACCGTCTCGGACAGACCTTTGATCCTAATGTTATTGCGTTGTGATCTATTCTCTAGATCATCGACGTGTAACTTAAGTTTGTACATTTCTTTACGATAATGATGCAATGTTTTTTCTGTGTGGGACGCATGTTGAGTCAGTTTATTTGTGGATTCCTCTACTGCTTCTGTTCTAGAGGCAATTTGTCTCAAATCGGCCTTAATTTCAGAAAGTTCCTCTTTCATTGTGGCTGAAAATTCTTGAAAGAGACCTTTGATACATTCAGCAGTCGGAAGCGCTTTTACGTAATTTTTAAGTTCGTTTAAAGTGCTCATATCGGATTCTTCTTCACTGTCTGAGCCACTATAAAGAGCTTCAGCAATTTTCCTATCTGAATGTTTAGCACTTTCCGCCGATTTTTTGGGCGTCTTGATGCTTTTACCAGATGCCTCTAACAATTGTCTTGATTTGCCCATGTTTGCTATTCACAGGCGCTGGGAAGAATTTTGTGGTTTTACTTTACATCACAAAGAAACAGCACATTAATCTGGTTCACTGTGCAGGTAAAAGTCAATGTATCGCGTCTGCTTGCAGGCGAGTAATTACTCACAGTATATGCTCAAGTTCTCAAGTATTATGTTGATTTGTGAACAGAATTGCGAAAATACATACTGTTATTAATCGGGACAAATTTTGTATGTTGTTCTCACTATTAAATAGTTCGCAATTGGCTGGAGATGTGACTCTGTAGCAGATGCGATTATTCGTAGCAAGAAAGTTCGCAATAAAAGTCGCATACAGGATTCTTTTTTTTGAATAGTAATTCGTCAGTTAATTAGTGCGAATGTTATGCAGGCTTGTGAATAAAGTTGCGATTATTCGTACTGCTACCGATCAGAATAAAATTCGTAAGTTTTTCTTCTGTTAATGAATCGCAATGGGCTTAAGATAGCGCTCTGTAGCAGATGCGGTTATTCGTGACTAAGATGTTCGCAATAGAAGTCGCACATAGGAGTCTTTGTTCGAATAATAATTCGCCAGTGAGTTGGTGGGGTTAAAAGAGGAGGTGCAATTTAGTAATAGTCCGCTGGATATATGCAGTAACGCAAGAGTCAGGCCGACTTGCGATTATTTTTGCGAATATTCGTAAGACGAAAAATCGCTGCCAGACTTGTAAACCGGCTTTCTTTTGGGCGATTGTCTATCGGTGCTCCGGTAGTATCGGATGCAGGTCAGATGCCGTCTTTATAGGTGGAGGGGACTGCGGGAGATAGTGTTGGTATGTTTGTGTCCTTGGGTCTCCAAGACTTACCCCAACCACCGCGTGCACCAGAGAACCGCTGCTATTAGCTTCCGATCGGTCCACAGGCAATTCGGATCTAGTTTGGATCCGGGTGATGATTTCTAGATGTGTCAGACTTTCCAGCAGGCTTAGGTGTAGTGGAAGTCCTGGTCATTTCTTTAGCTGGCTGGATCTGAGGCAGCTTCACCCGAAAATTTAGCCTCCGGCTTCTGATTGCACCGTAGGCCGCAAATATAAAAGTCAGTCCAGAGCCTTAAGTGGTTTCTGTGGATTTACCACCAAAAACAACGCAAATGCAGAGCTTTAAAGTTGTTATAGAGCAGAGCTCTGCAGCAGTGCGACTTGCTCCTTCAGTGGCTAGCTCCACCCCCAGCTGCAATAATATTCTGTTATTAAAAAAAACACCCATTTTGGGCAAAATACATAACTTGCGGACTTTGCTGCATCTGTATGTGTGAAATACAAGCGTTAGATACTGCTGTCATATGCTGTTAGTAAAAAAAACACCCATTTTGGGCAAAATACTAAATTTGCAGCCTACGCTGCATCTGTCATGTAAAATACAAGCTTAAAATACTGCAAAAATATTCATGGGTTTAAAAAAACACCCATTTCGGGCAATACCCTATATCTGAGGCCTTTGCTGCATTTGTCAGTGTGCAATACAAGCTTGAAATAATGCAATAATATTCTGGGTTTAAAAAAAATACCCATTTTGGGCAATACCCTATATCTGGGGCCTTTGCTGCATTTGTCACTGTGAAATACAAGCTTGAAATACTGCAATAATATTCTGGGTTAAAAAAATACCCATTTTGGGCAAAATACATAAATTTGCAGCCTTTGCTGCATCTGTCTGTGTGAAATACAAGCGTTAGATACTGCTGTTATTGTCTGTTATTAAAAAACACTCTTTTTAAGCAAAATACTAAATTTGTAGTCTTAGCTACATTTGTCAGTGTGAAATACAAGCTTGAAATACTGCAATAATATTCTGGGTTGAAAAAAAAACATTTTGGGCATAATACATGATTTGCGGCCTTTGCTGCATCTTTCTGTGTGAAATAAAAGTGTTAGATACTGCTGTTATTTTCTGTTATTAAAAAAAACACCCATTTTGGTCAAAATACTAAATTTGCAGCCTTTGCTAGATCTGTCAATGTGAAATACAAGCTTGAAATACCGTAATAATATTCTGGGTTTAAAAAAACACACCAATTTGGGGCAATACCCTACATCTGGGGCCTTTGCTGCATTTGTCAGTGTGAAATACAAGCTTGAATTACTGCAATAATATTCGGTTATAAAAAAAAACACCCATATTGGGCAAAATACATAATTTGCGGCCTTTGCTGCATTTGTCAGTGTAAAATACAAGCTTGAAATACAGCAAAAATATTCTGGGTTTAAAAAAACACCCATTTCGGGCAATGCCCTATATCTGAGGCCTTTGCTTCATTTGTCAGTATGCAATACAAGCTTGAAATACTGCAATAATATTATGGGTTTAAAAAATAAAAACCATTTTGGGCAATACCCTACATCGGGGGCCTTTGCTGCATTTGTCAAGCTTGAAATACTTCAATAATATTCTGGGTTTCAAAAAACACCCATTTTGGGCAATAGTCTACATCTGGGGCTTTTGCTGCATTTGTCAGTGTGAAATACAAGATTGAAATACTGCCATAATATTCTGGTACTAAAAAAAAACACAAATTTCTTGGCAAAATACATAATTTGCAGCCTTTGCTGCATCTGTATGTGTGAAATACTAGTGTTAGATACTGCTGTTATATTCAGTTTTAAAAAAAAAACACCCATTGTGGGCAAAATGCATAATTTGTGGCCTTTGCTGCATCTGTCTGTGTGAAATACAAGCGTTAGATACTGCTGTTATATACTGTTAATAAAAAAACAACCTTTTTAGGCAAAATACTAAATTTGCTAAAATATTCTGGGTTTAAAAGAAAACACCCATTTTGGGCAATACCCTACATCTGGGGCCTTTGATGCATTTGTCAGTGTGAAATACAAGCTTTAAATGCTTCAATAATATTCTGGATTTTAAAAAAATACAAATTTCGGGCAAAATACATAATTTGCGGCCATCGCTGCATCTGTCTGTGTGAAATACAAGCGTTAGATACTGCTGTTATTTTCTGTTATTAAAGAAACACCCATTTTGGTCAAAATACTAAATTTCCAGCCTTTGCTACATCTGTCAGTATAAAATACAAGCTTGAAATACTGCAATAATATTCTGGGTTTAAAAAAACACCAATTTTGGGCAATACTCTACATCTGGGGCCTTTGCTGCATTTTTCACTGTGAAATACAAGCTTGAAATGCTGCCATAATATTCTGGGTTTCAAAAAACACCAATTGTTGGCAATACCCTACATCTGGGGCCTTTGCTGCATCTGTTTAATAAAAACACACATTTTTGGCAATACCCTACATCTGTGGCCTTTGCTGCATTTGTCAGTGTGAAATACAAGCTTGAAATACCGCTATGATATTCTGGTATTAAAAAAACACCCATTTGGGGCAAAATACATATTTTGCAGCCTTTGCTGCATCTGTCAGTGTGAAATACAAACTTGAAATACTGCAATAATATTCTGGGTTTTTGAAAAAAAACATTTTATGCAATACCCTACATCTGGGGCCTTTGCTACAGTCGTCAGTGTAAAATGCAAGTTTGAAATACTGCAATAATATTCTGTTTAAAAAAAACACCGATTTTGGGCATAATACATAATTTGTGGCCTTTGATGCATCTGTCTGTGTGAAATACAAGCGTTAGATACTGCTGTTATTTTCTGTTATAAAAAAAACACCCTTTTTGGGCAAAATACTAAATTTGTAGCCTTTGCTAGATCTGTCAGTGTGAAATACATGCTTGAAATACTGCAATAATAATCTGGGTTCAAAAAAAATACCCATTTTGGGCATAATACATAATTTGCGGCCTTTGATGCATCTGTCTGTGTGAAATACAAGTGTTAGATACTGCTGTTATATTCTGTTATTAAAAAAACACCCATTTTAGGTCAAAATACTAAATTTGCAGCCTTTGCTAGATCTGTCAATGTGAAATACAAGATTGAAATACCGCAATAATATTCTGGGTTTAAAGAAACACACCAATTTGGGGCAATACCCTACATCTGGGGCCTTTGCTGCATTTGTCAGTGTGAAATACAAGCTTGAATTACTGCAATAATATTCTGTTATTAAAAAAAACACCCATATTGGGCAAAATACATAATTTGCGGCCTTTGCCAGTGTAAAATACAAGCTTGAAATACAGCAAAAATATTCTGGGTTTAAAAAAACACCCATTTCGGGCAATACCCTATATCTGAGGCCTTTGCTACATTTATCAGTGTGCAATACAAGCTTGAAATACTGCAATAATATTATGGGTTTAAAAAATAAAACCCATTTTGGGCAATACCCTACATCTGGGGCCTTTGCTGCATTTGTCACTGTAAAATACAATCTTGAAATACTGCAATAATATTCTGGGTTAAAAAAATACCAATTTTGGGCAAAATACATAATTTGCAGCCTTTGCTGCATCTGTATGTGTGAAATACTAGTGTTAGATACTGCTGTTATATTCAGTTTAAAAAAAAAAAAACACCCATTGTGGGCAAAATGCATAATTTGTGGCCTTTGTTGCATCTGTCTGTGTGAAATACAAGCGTTAGATACTGCTGTTATATACTGTTAATAAAAAAACAACCTTTTTAGGCAAAATACTGAATTTGCTAAAATATTCCGGGTTTAAAAGAAAACACCCATTTTGGGCAATACCCTACATCTGGGGCCTTTGATGCATTTGTCAGTGTGAAATACAAGCTTTAAATGCTTCAATAATATTCTGGATTTTAAAAAAATACCAATTTTGGGCAAAATACATAATTTGCGGCCATCGCTGCATCTGTCTGTGTGAAATACAAGCGTTAGATACTGCTGTTATTTTCTGTTATTAAAGAAACACCCATTTTGGTCAAAATACTAAATTTCCAGCCTTTGCTACATCTGTCAGTATAAAATACAAGCTTGAAATACTGCAATAATATTCTGGGTTTAAAAATATACCCAATTTGGGAAATACTCTACATCTGTGGCCTTTGCTGCATTTGTCAGTGTGAAATACAAGCTTGAAATACTGCAATAATATTCTGGGTTTAAAAAAACACCCATTTTGGGCAATACCCTATATCTGGGGCCTTTACTGCATTTGTCAGTGTGAAATACAAGCTTTAAATGCTTCAATAATATTCTGGATTTAAAAAAAATACCCATTTTGGGCAAAATACATAATTTGCGGCCATCGCTGCATCTGTCTGTGTGAAATACAAGCGTTAGATACTGCTGTTATTTTCTGTTATTAAAGAAACACCCATTTTGGTCAAAATACAAAATTTCCAGCCTTTGCTACATCTGTCAGTATAAAATAAAAGCTTGAAATACTGCAATAATATTCTGGGTTTAAAAAAATACCCAATTTGGGAAATACCCTACATCTGTGGCCTTTGCTGCATTTGTCAGTGTGAAATACAAGCTTGAAATACTGCAATAATATACTGGGTTTCAAAAAACACCCATTTTGGGCAATACTCTACATCTGGGGCCTTTGCTGCATTTTTCACAGTGAAATACAAGCTTGAAATGCTGCCATAATATTCTGGGTTTCAAAAAACACCAATTGTTGGCAATACCCTACATCTGGGGCCTTTGCTGCATCTGTTTAATAAAAACACACATTTTTGGCAATACCCTACATCTGTGGCCTTTGCTGCATTTGTCAGTGTGAAATACAAGCTTGAAATACCGCTATGATATTCTGGTATTAAAAAAACACCCATTTTGGGCAAAATACATATTTTGCAGCCTTTGCTACATCTGTCAGTGTGAAATACAAACTTGAAATACTGCAATAATATTCTGGGTTTTTGAAAAAAAAAACATTTTATGCAATACCCTACATCTGGGGCCTTTGCTACAGTCGTCAGTGTAAAATGCAAGTTTGAAATACTGCAATAATATTCTGTTTAAAAAAAACACCGATTTTGGGCATAATACATAATTTGTGGCCTTTGATGCATCTGTCTGTGTGAAATACAAGCGTTAGATACTGCTGTTATTTTCTGTTATTAAAAAAACACCCTTTTTGGGCAAAATACTAAATTTGTAGCCTTTGCTAGATCTGTCAGTGTGAAATACAAGCTTGAAATACTGCAATAATAATCTGGGTTGAAAAAAAAAAAAAACGTCTGTGGCCTTTGTTCCTTTTGTCACTGTGAAATACAAGCTTGAAATACAGCAAAAATATTCTGGGTTTAAAAAAACAGCCATTTCGGGCAATACCCTATATCTGAGGCCTTTGCTACATTTGTCAGTGTGCAATACAAGCTTGAAATACTGCAATAATATTATGGGTTTAAAAAATAAAAACCATTTGGGCAATACCCTACATCTGGGGCCTTTGCTGCATTTGTCACTGTGAAATACAATCTTGAAATACTGCAATAATATTCTGGGTAAAAAAAAATACCCATTTTGGGCAAAATACATAATTGGCAGCCTTTGCTGCATCTGTCTGTGTGAAATACAAGTGTTAGATACTGCTGTTATTTTCTGTTATTAAAAAAACAGCCTTTTTGGGCAAAATGCTAAATTTGTAGCCTTAGCTACATTTGTCAGTGTGAAATACAAGCTTGAAATACTGCAATAATATTATGGGTTAAAAAAATACCCATTTTGGGCAATACCCTACATCTGGGGCCTTTGCTGCATTTTCAAGTATGAAATACAAGCTTGAAATACTGAAATAATATTCTAGGTTTAAAAAAAACTAATAAAAAATATCCTATATCTGAGGCGTTTGCTGCATTTGTCAGTGTGCAATACAAGCTTGAAATAATGAAATAGTTTTCTGGATCTGAAAAAAATACCCATTTTGGGCAATACCCTACATCTGGGGCCTTTGCTGCATTTGTCAATGTGAAATACAAGCTTGAAATACGTCAATAATATTCTGGGTTAAAAAAATACCCATTTCGGGCAAAATACATAACTTGCAGCCTTTGCTGCATCTGTCTGTGTGAAGTACAAGTGTTAGATACTGCTATTTTCTGTTATTAAAAAACACCCTTTTTGGGCAAAATACTAAAGTTGTAGCCTTAGCTGCATTTGTCAGTGTGAAATACAAGCTTGAAATACTGCAATAATATTATGGATTAAAAAAAAAAAAAAAAATACATTTTGGGCACTACCCTACATCTGTGGCCTTTGTTCCTTTTGTCACTGTGAAATACAAGCTTGAAATACTGCACTAAAATTCTGGGTTAAGAAAATACCCATTTTGGGCAAAATACCATATTTGCAGCCTTAGCTACATCTGTCAGTGTGAAATACAAGCTTGAAATACTGCAATAATATTCTGGTTTTAAAAAACACCCATTTTATGCAAAATACATATTTTGCTGCCTTTGCTGCATCTGTCACTGTGAAATACAAGCTTGAAATAATGCAATAATATTCTGGGTTTAAAATAAAACACCAATTTTTGGCAATACCCTACATTTGGGGCCTTTGCCGCATCTGTCTGTGTGAAATACAAGCGTTAGATATTGCTGTTATTTTCTGTTATTTAAAAAACACCCATTTTGGTGAAAAAATAAAAAATTTGCAGCCTTTGCTACATCTATGAGTATGAATTACAAGCTTGAAATACTGCAATAATATTCTGCGGTTAAAAAAAAATACCCATTTTGGGCCATACTCTACATCTGGAGCCTTTGCTGCATTTTTCACTGTGAAATACAAGCTTGAAATACTGCCATAATATTCTGGTATTAAAAAAACACCCATTTTGTGCAATACCCTACATCTGGGGCCTTTGCTGCAGTTGTCAGTGTAAAATGCAAGCTTGAAATACTGCAATAATATGCTGATATAAAAAAAAAAAAAACATTTTGGGCATAATACATAATTTGTGGCCTTTGCTGCATCTGTCTGTGAGAAACACAAGCGTTGGATTCTGCTGTTATTTTCTGTTATTAAAAAAACACCCATTTTGGTCAAAATACTAAATGTGCAGCCTTTGATAGATTTGTCAATGTGAAATACAGGCTTGAAATACTGCAATAATATTCTGCGTTTAAAAAAAAACACCCATTTTGGGCAATACCCTACATCTGGGGCCTTTGCTGTATTTGTCAGTGTGAAATACAAGCTTAAAATACTGCAATAATGTTCTGAGTTTCAAAAAACACCCATTTTGGGCAATACCCTACATCTGGGGCCTTTGCTGCATTTATCAGTATGAAATACAAGCTTGAAATACTGCAATAATATTCTGGGCTTAAAAAAAAAAACATTTTTGGTGATATCCTACATCTGGGGCCTTTGCTGCATTTGTCAGTGAGAAATACATGCTTAAACTACTACAATAATATTCTGTTATTAAAAAAACACAACTTTGGAGCAAAATACTAAATTTGCAGCCTTAGCTACATCTGTCAGTTTGAAATACAAGTTTGAAATACTGCAATAATACTCTGGGTTTAAAAAAACACCCATTTTGCGCAATAACCCTACATCTGGGGCCTTTGCTGCATTTGTCAATGTGAAATACAAGCTTGAAATACTGCAATAATATTCTGGGTTTAAAGAAAAACACCAATTTTTGTCAATCCCCTACATCTGGGGCCTTTGCTGCATTTTTAAGTGTGAAATACAAGCTTCAAATACTTCAATAATATTCTGGGTTTAAAAAAAACACCCTATTTTTGGTAATACCCTACATCTGGGGCCTTTGCTGCATTTGCCACTGTGAAATACATGCTTGAACTACTGCAATAATATTCTGTTATTAATAAATAAATAAAAAACATATTGGGCAAAATAAAAAATTTGCAGCCTTTGCTACATCTATGAGTATGAAATACAAGCTTGAAATACTGCAATAATATTCTGGGTTAAAAAAAATACCCATTTTGGGCCATACTCTACATCTGGAGCCTTTGCTGCATTTTTCACTGTGAAATACAAGCTTGAAATACTGCCATAATATTCTGGTATTAAAAAAACACCCATTTTGTGCAATACCCTACATCTGGGGCCTTTGCTGCAGTTGTCAGTGTAAAATGCAAGCTTGAAATACTGCAATAATATGCTGATATTAAAAAAAAAACATTTTGGGCATAATACATAATTTGTGGCCTTTGCTGCATCTGTGAGAAACACAAGCGTTGGATACTGCTGTTATTTTCTGTTATTAAAAAAACACCCATTTTGGTCAAAATACTAAATGTGCAGCCTTTGATAGATTTGTCAATGTGAAATACAGGCTTGAAATACTGCAATAATATTCTGCGTTTAAAAAAAACACCCATTTTGGGCAATACCCTACATCTGGGGCCTTTGCTGTATTTGTCAGTGTGAAATACAAGCTTAAAATACTGCAATAATATTCTGAGTTTCAAAAAACACCCATTTTGGGCAATACCCTATATCTGGGGCCTTTGCTGCATTTATCAGTGTGAAATACAAGCTTGAAATACTACAATAATATTCTGGGTTAAAAAAAAAAACATTTTTGTCAATCTCCTACATCTGGGGCCTTTGATGCATTTTTAAGTATGAAATACAAGCTTTAAATACTGCAATAATATTCTGGGTTTATAAAAACACCCATTTGGGTAATTCCCAACATCTGGGGACTTTGCTGCATTTGTCATTGTGAAATACATGTTTGAACTACTGCAATAATATTATGTTATTAAAAAAAACACCCACTTTGGGCAAAATACATAATTTGCGGACTTTGCTACTTTGTCAGTGTGAAATACAGACTTTAAATACCTCTGTTATTCCCTGTTATTAAAAAAACACCCTTTTTGGGCAAAATATTAAATTTACAGCCTTAGCTACATCTGTCAGTGTGAAATACAAGCTTGATATACTGCAATAATATTCTGGGTTTAAAAAAACACCAATTTTTGGCAATACCCTACATCTGGGGCCTTTGCTGCATTTGTCAGTGTGAAATACATGCTTGAACTAATGCAATAATATTCTGTTATAAAAAAACACCCATTTTGGGCAAAATACTTAACTTGGGGCATTTTCTGCATCTGTCTGTCTGAAATACAAACTTGAAATTCTGCAATAATGTTCTAGGTTTAAAAAAAACACCCAATTTTGGGCAATACCCTACATCTGGGGCCTTTGCTGCATTTGTCAGTGTGAAATACATGCTTGAACTACTGCAATAATATTCTGTTATTAAAAAAAAAACACTAATTTTGAGCACAATACATAACTTAGGCCATTTTCTGCATCTGTCTGTGTGAAATTCAAGCGTTAGATACTGCTGTTATTTTTTTATTAACAAAACACCCTTTTAGGGCAAAATACTAAATTTGCAGCCTTAGCTGCATCTGTCAGTGTGAAATATAAGCTTGAAATACTGCAATGATATTCTAGGTTTAAATAAACACCCATTTAGGGAAATACCCTACATTAGGGGCTTTTGCTGCATTTGTCAGTGTGAAATACAAGCTTGACAAACTGCAATAATATTCTGTTATGAAAATAAATCCCCATTTTGGGCAAAATTCATAATTTGTGGCCTTTGCTGCATCTGTCTGTGTGAAATACAAGCGTGTTAGATACCTTTTGTTATGTTCTGTTATTAAAAAAACACCCATTTTGGGAAAAATACCAATTTTGCAGCCTTCGCTACATCTGTCAGTGTGAAATACAAACTTGATATACTGCAATAATATTCTGGGTTTAAAAAAAACACCCATTTTCAGCAATACCCTACATCTCGGGTCTTTGCTTCATTTGTCAGTGTGAACTACAAGCTTGAAATACTGCCATAATATTCTGTTATTAAAAAACACCCATTTTGGGCAAAATACCTAATTTTCGGCCTTTGTTGCACCTGTCTGTTTGAAATAGAAGCGTTTTATACTGCTGTAATATTCTGTTATTAAAAAACACGCTTTCTGGGCAAAATAAAAATTTGATGCATCTGTCAGTGTGAAATGCAAGATTGAAATACCACCATAATATACTGTTATTAAAAAGACACCCATTTTGGGCAAAATACATAATTAGTGGCCTTTGCTGCATTTGTCTGTGTGGAATACAAGCATTAGATACTGCTGTTATTTTCTGTTATTAAAAAAAATTAAACTTTTATGGGCAAAATACTAAATTTGCAGCCTTAGCTGCATCTGTCAGTGTGAAATACAAGCTTGAAATACTGCAATAATATTCTGGGTTTAAAAAAATACCCATTTTGTGCAATAACCCTACAACTGGGGCCTTTGCTGTATTTGTCAATGTGAAATACAAGCTTGAAATACTGCAATAATATTTTGGGTTCAAAAAAACACCCATTTTTGTCAATCCCTTACATCTGGGGCCTTTGCTAAATTTTTCAGTGTGAAATACAAGCTAGAAATACTGCAATAATATTCTGTTATTTAAAAAAAATACACCCATTTTGGTCAAAACACATATTTTGAGGCCTTTGCTACATCTGTCAGTGTGAAATACAAGCTTGAAATACTACAATAATGTTCTAGGTTTAAAAAAAACACCCATTTTGGGCAATACCCTATATCTGGGGCCTTTGCTGCATTTGTCAGTGTGAAATACAAGCTAGAAATACTGCAATAATATTCTGTTATTAAAAAAAAACACCCATTTTGGTCAAAACACATATTTTGAGGCCTTTGCTGCATCTGTCAGTGTGAAATACAAGCTTGAAATACTACAATAATGTTCTAGGTTTAAAAAAACACCCATTTTGGGCAATACCCTATATCTGGGGCCTTAGCTGCATTTGTCTGTGTGGAATACAAGCGTTAGATACTGCTGTTATTTTCTGTTATTAAAAAAAATTAAACTTTTATGGGAAAAATAAAAAATTTGCAGCCTTAGCTGCATCTGTTAGTGTGAAATACAAGCTTGAAATACTGCAATAATATTCTGGGTTTAAAAAAATACCCATTTTGTGCAATAACCCTACAACTGGGGCCTTTGCTATTTTTTTTAGTGTGAAATACAAGCTTGAAATACTGCAATAATATTCTGGGTTTAAAAAAACACCAATTTTTGGCAATACCCTACATCTGGGGCCTTTGCTGCATTTGTCAGTGTGAAATACATGCTTGAACTAATGCAATAATATTCTGTTATAAAAAAAACACCCATTTTGGGCAAAATACTTAACTTGGGGCATTTTCTGCATCTGTCTGTCTGAAATACAAGCTTGAAATTCTGCAATAATGTTCTAGGTTTAAAAATAACACCCAATTTTGGGCAATACCCTACATCTGGGGCCTTTGCTGCATTTGTCAGTGTGAAATACATGCTTGAACTACTGCAATAATATTCTGTTATTTAAAAAAAACACTAATTTTGAGCACAATACATAACTTAGGCCATTTTCTGCATCTGTCTGTGTGAAATTCAAGCGTTAGATACTGCTGTTATTTTTTTATTAACAAAACACCCTTTTAGGGCAAAATACTAAATTTGCAGCCTTAGCTGCATCTGTCAGTGTGAAATATAAGCTTGAAATACTGCAATGATATTCTAGGTTTAAATAAACACCCATTTAGGGAAATACCCTACATTAGGGGCTTTTGCTGCATTTGTCAGTGTGAAATACAAGCTTGACAAACTGCAATAATATTCTGTTATGAAAATAAATCCCCATTTTGGGCAAAATTCATAATTTGTGGCCTTTGCTGCATCTGTCTGTGTGAAATACAAGCGTGTTAGATACCTTTTGTTATGTTCTGTTATTAAAAAAACACCCATTTTGGGAAAAATACAAATTTTGCAGCCTTCGCTACATCTGTCAGTGTGAAATACAAACTTGATATACTGCAATAATATTCTGGGTTTAAAAAAAACACCCATTTTCCGCAATACCCTACATCTCGGGTCTTTGCTTCATTTGTCAGTGTGAACTACAAGCTTGAAATACTGCCATAATATTCTGTTATTAAAAAACACCCATTTTGGGCAAAATACCTAATTTTCGGCCTTTGTTGCACCTGTCTGTTTGAAATAGAAGCGTTTGATACTGCTGTAATATTCTGTTATTAAAAAACACGCTTTTTGGGCAAAATAAAAATTTGATGCATCTGTCAGTGTGAAATGCAAGATTGAAATACCGCCATAATATACTGTTATTAAAAAGACACCCATTTTGGGCAAAATACATAATTAGTGGCCTTTGCTGCATTTGTCTGTGTGGAATACAAGCATTAGATACTGCTGTTATTTTCTGTTATTAAAAAAATAAAACTTTTATGGGCAAAATACTAAATTTGCAGCCTTAGCTGCATCTGTCAGTGTGAAATACAAGCTTGAAATACTGCAATAATATTCTGGGTTTAAAAAAATACCCATTTTGTGCAATAACCCTACAACTGGGGCCTTTGCTGCATTTGTCAATGTGAAATACAAGCTTGAAATACTGCAATAATATTTTGGGTTCAAAAAAACACCCATTTTTGTCAATCCCTTACATCTGGGGCCTTTGCTACATTTTTCAGTGTGAAATACAAGCTAGAAATACTGCAATAATATTCTGTTATTTAAAAAAAACACCCATTTTGGTCAAAACACATATTTTGAGGCCTTTGCTGCATCTGTCAGTGTGAAATACAAGCTTGAAATACTACAATAATGTTCTAGGTTTAAAAAAACACCCATTTTGGGCAATACCCTATATCTGGGGCCTTTGCTGCATTTGTCAGTGTGAAATACAAGCTAGAAATACTGCAATAATATTCTGTTATTAAAAAAAAACACCCATTTTGGTCAGAACACATATTTTGAGGCCTTTGCTGCATCTGTCAGTGTGAAATACAAGCTTGAAATACTACAATAATGTTCTAGTTTTAAAAAAAACACCCATTTTGGTCAATACCCTATGTCTGGGGCCTTTGCTGCATTTGTCTGTGTGGAATACAAGCGTTAGATATTGCTGTTATTTTCTGTTATTAAAAAAAATATAACTTTTATGGGAAATATACAAAATTTGCAGCCTTAGCTGCATCTGTCAGTGTGAAATACAAGCTTGAAATACTGCAATAATATTCTGGGTTTAAAAAAATACCCATTTTGTGCAATAACCCTACAACTGGGGCCTTTGCTACATTTTTTTAGTGTGATATACAAGCTTGAAATACTGCAATAATACTTTGGGTTTAAAAAAACACCAGGCATGGTTCCCTCAGGACTTGTCCGTACCTTGTGCAGAATAGACATGTATACCGGCCTGACCCAGCCATTGTTATACTACAGCGCAATTGCTCATTGTTGTATTTTTGATATTTCCCACTCTTTTGGGGTGTACCCTAATAAAATAAAATAAATGTCAAACAAAATCCAGTGTTGGCTACCTCGTCCTCCTCCACCGATACGTCAACCGCCTCCTCAGAATCCTACTCCATATGGACCTCCACCTCATAAAATCAAGTTTTTTTTTGTACGGATTTTATTTTATGTCATTTCACTAATTTGTCTGTTACATTTTCAGGTAAAATTCACCAATTTTTGGGTGTGATATACCCCTGCTATATCTACTAGACAGGTTAAAAAAAATTCACTAATTTGTCTGTTACATTTTCAGGGTGAAATTCACCAATTTTTGGGTGTGATATACCACTGCTATACCTAGGGGAAACCTATAACAGAACACTGAGACTGGTTAGCTATAAAAATATATATATTTTATTGAAATTCATGTTAAATAACATCCAAAGCGAGATGACAAATGCATATATATATAAAGTGCAGTACACCCCTTGGGAGATATAAGTTATGAGTATGACATAAAGAGGAATGTGGGAAGAGGATACAAGAGTTTACCTACTGGATGGTCATCTAACCAAATAAAGTGCAAAGTGCCATATAGATGAAGTACAAAAACAAGCCCCGTTGTGCAACAGAGGTCGTATCCCTACCCTACCAGATAAACAACAAATAGTACATAATGCATAATGTATACAAATAACCACGTACCATTTTGTAAAAGTAATATCTCCACCGGAAGACTGCACACACCGACGCGCGTTTCGGTGGAAACCTTCCTCTGGGGGCACGGTTCTTCCTATTAGGAGGGTTCTATTTAAATAAGCACTCCTCCAATCAGATATTATCTCGTCAGTGTAGATTAAAAACATATGGTGTGGACGGAACCATCCGTCCTATCACAGCCTCTCAGGTGGGTGGGGGCACAGAGCGGCTGCGCGGTGGCCTATTGGGCACTCATGCGCTCCCTAAATGGCAGAGCAAGAACCTGGGGTGACGCAGTAATCCCGCGAGACAGGCGGCAGTCACGTGATGGCCAGTCACGTGACCGTCGATGTCAGAGAGCCTGAAAATGATGGCTCACATGACCACAGCCAGCGGTCACATGGCCAACATACCATTTTCAGGTGAAATTCACCAATTTTTGGGTGTGATATACCACTGCTGTACCTAGTAGACAGGTTAAAAAATTCACTCATTTGTCTGTTACATTTTCAGGTGAAATTCACCAAGTTTAGGTTGTGATACACCACTCCTATACCTAGTAGACAGGTAAAAAAAAAAATCACTAATTTGCCTGTTACATTTTCTGGTGATATACACCTATTTTGGGGTGTGATATACCCCTGCTCTACCTAGTTGACAGCTTAATAAATTTCACAAATTTTTCTTTTACATTTTCGGGTGACATTCAACAATTTTTGGCTGTGATAGACCCCTACTCAACCTAGTAGACAGGTTAATAAATCATGGGGACGTGCGACATGGTGGAGCAGTATATTTGCACACGCCTACACAAACTGACTGATGGTTCTTTCCCCTGCAACTTCTGGGTCTCCAAATTGGGCCCATAGCCTGAGCTTGCCCTTTACGCCTTGGAGGTGCTGGCCTGCCCTGCAGCCAGTGTATTGTCTGAACGTGTGTTTAGCACGACTGGAGGAGGTTATCACAGTTTATATTTCCCAATGTTTTGGGGTGTACCTTAATTTAAAAAAATATAAATAAATTTAAAACTAAAAGGAGTGTAGGATACCTCCTCCACCGCCGCTTCCACCTACACCGCCACATCCACCGCCTCCTCAACCTCCTTCTCCATATGGACCTCGTCCTCCTAGATCAAGATTATTAGTTTTTATTTTTACATATTTTATGTTATTTAAAGTCATTTCCCTATCCACATTTGTTTGCAGAGCACTTGCCATGCTCTTAACCACATTTTGATACCATTTGCAGCCCTATAGCTCTTTCCATGCAATTTTTGAGCCATTTTAGTGCTCAAAAGTTCGACTTCAATGGGGTTCGGGTTCGGGGTTAAGTTCGGGTCCCGAACTCGAACTTTTTGGTGAAGTTCAGCCGAACCCGTCAAACCCGAACATCCAGGTGTCCGCTCAACTCTACCCACTGCGTCTTCCTGCGGTGCTGTGGATCCCTCCCCCTCTGTACTGCTGTCTTTGCTCGGCATTTTTGGAATTAGGGCACAATATCTCAGGTCCCTCTTTAAGCATGCTAGGGGTGAGGGCCAAATGTAATAGTGGCGCTGGAAAGAGCTCCTCGGAATATTCGAGTGTGGGATCACTCGTTTGGCAAACCTCTCCATGGTGGGAGGAAGGATGATCAGAGTGAGGTTTCGGTTGACCAGACTCTTGGCTACAGAGACTGGTTTTAGTGGAAGAGAGGGTGGTGCTTAACCGACTGGAAGCATTATCTTCAGCAATCCAAACGACCAACTGTTCGCACTGGTCCGAATTGGACAGTGTTGTCCTACACCGCCCAGCTAAGTTGGACATGAAGCTGGGTACGGTGGATATTTTAATTTTTTTCTGGAGCACCTTAGTGCTCACCTTCTTCATATTAATGGTTTTGTCACTAGATGTAGTGCACGCAGATTGTTTTACAATTTGCTAAAGACACAGTTTTCGAATGCAGGACAGTACGCATACAGTAGAAACTCCCAAAAAGTGACCCTATTTTGGAAACTAGGGGATAAGGTGCCAGTTTTATTGGAACTATTTTGGGGTACATATGATTTTTAATTGCTCTATATTACGTTTTTTGTAAGGCAACATAACCGAAAAATGGCACAGTTTTTTTTTCAAGATTCATCTGACAGAGTAGATCATGTACTATTTTTATAGAGCAGGTTGTTACGAACGCAATGATATCAAATAGGCCTACTTTGTTTGTTTGTTTCAGTTTTACATAATAAAGCATTTTAGAAAAATAAATTATGTTTTTGTGTGTCCATTTTCTGAACGCCATATTTTTTTGTTTTCTGCTGATCGTCTTGTGCAGGAGCTCGTTTTTTGCAGAAAGAGTTGAGGTTTTTATTGGTACCATTTTTAGGTACATATGATTTTTTGATAATTTATTATTACACTTTATGGGGCAAGGTGACCAAAAATGTGGCTGTTTTGGAACAGTTTTTATTTATTTATTTTTACAGCGTTGATCTCAGGGGTTAGGTCATGTGATAATTTTATATAGCAGATCATTACGGACGTGGCAATACCTAATATGTATACTTTTTCTTATTTATTTAAGTTTTACACAATAATAGCATTTCTGAAACCCCAAAAATTGTTTTAGTGTTTCCATAGTCTGAGAGCCATAGCTTTTTTATTTGGCTTAAATAGTTTTAAAAAGGGTATCATTAAATTGTCTTAAATAGGGTATCATTTTTTGTGGAAGGAGGTGATGGTTTGATTGGTACTATTTTGGGGGTCATAAGCCTTTTTGATCGCTTGCTGTTGCACTTTATGTGATACAAATAGCTTTTTTGGCACTTATTTTTTTTTTTTTTTACGGTGTTCATCTGAGGGGTTAGGTCATGTGATATTTTTTATCAAGCAGGTTATTACGGATGCGGCAATACCTAATATGTACACTTTTTTTTATTCCATTGTTTTGTATTACATTTTTCACAAGAAAGTATAGCAGGATCTAGTACAATAAAGTAGAATGTAGTGGTCGCAGCCACTGGATATAGACATAATACAGTTTGTACAACCGCTGAATGATATGTAATTAGATTAGGAGTGGTAGACATATCCACGTAGAGAAGGTACAGATATATTAGTATCAATAGTTTCAATAACATCAGATTTACAAAACAGAGTCAATGAATGTGTTTGTCATTAGTAATAATTACCAGTGTGATATCATCTTCTTCAGTAGGACATTTGGGCACCCGCTCGGATGCTGCCAACCAAGTGTCAAAGTTCTAGTAAACTAACAGGTAAACAAGAACTATTGGAGAGACCCGACTATGAGGACGCTAAAGGGATACTAAGATTTTCGTTATCAGGAAGCTGTGAGAATAAGTATTGTTCCTACCGGGAAATCTTGGATGAGACATCCAAGGGGCCCATGTGCGCTCATATTTAGCGGGAGAGAGCAATGAGGGTGGAAGCATTTTTTCATAACGGCAAGTTTTGTTTAAATCAATTATCACTTCTGATATGTCTGGGGGAGCCAGACTTTTCCAGTGACGGGTCACTATTAATTTAGCACTGAGCAGAACATGTCCCACTATGGGCCTGTAGGAAGGGTGTATAAGATGAATGCCTAAGAACAAAAGTGCAAGTTCTGGGGACGGGAGTATGGCTATCTTAGTTAACTCCCCGAGTAACGTGAACACTCGTCTCCAGAAATCAGCAAGAATTGGGCACGACCACAGAATGTGAAATAATGATCCTACGTTCCCGCATCCCCTTCAGCATAAAGGTGTAGTAGAACGATATATTATTTATGGTCAGGGCTAGGACAACGCCGGCGCACGCAGAGAAACCTGCCCTGAACATAGTGGCTGAATTGTGCCGGGAGCCACGGGCGCGGGTACACCAGTGAAAAAAGGGGGCATACCTGAAGGGAGCTTTGAGAAAAAGGGCGGGAGGGAGGGGCGTGAGGCTCGGGCGCCTGGCTGAGCGGCAGGTAGGGGGATAAATAGCCAGACGCCCCTCCCACAAATGCAGGCTGTTAACAGCCTTACTATTTATGGTCAGGGCTAGGACAACGCCGGCGCACGCAGAGAAACCTGCCCTGAACATAGTGGCTGAATTGTGCCGGGAGCCACGGGCGCGGGTACACCAGTGAAAAAAGGGGGCAAAAAACATCAGTTAGGTACAACACTTAATTGCAAACTACAAAGCCAGTGATCGAAAGGCACGAGATATCTCTACTTGAGGATTGGGTATATCCCTAGTAAAGCAGGAGGACCGCCACCGCCCCATGGACCGGATGACATGAGCTGGCACCTGATGCCGAGAAGCAGCGGAGGCTGCCCCTAGCGACATGAGTGGTCCGAAATTACCTTGGGGTCATAGCCTAGACCCTGGGCGAGGGCACGGATGAAAGATATAAACTGAGGGTGCTGAGGCTTGCCTGCGTGTGGCAGGAGCGGGCTATCTGGTGATGAACCTTGGTTGAGGGCTAGCAGTTGATGCAGCACCTGAACTGGGCACCAATCGTTCAACGTGGGATAGAATTTAACCTCGGAAGGGGGTCCCGTCTGAATGGTTTTGGTGGAAGGTAGCAGGGGAGTATAATGGCCCTGGCCCCATAACTGATGCTGCTTCAGAGGATGGTTATGGCGATTTGGACCCGCCAGAACCTCACCAGGCCGGAAGAATCCATAAAAGGTGAGATACATGGCCGCTTTCAAAATAAGGCTAGTGAAGGGCCCAAAAGGATTACCATCCAATGACGAAGAAAGAACCCTGAACCATTTACCGGACACAGGTTGCCTATGGCTCACGGATCCCTTCCCCTCCTTTTGAATACCCCGAAGGGTGGCTTTAGAAAACGAAGACAGCACCTGGGCGATCCAGGAACGCTGACCACCTGGGCGATCCGGGGACGCTGACCACCTGGGCGATCCAGGGACGCTGACCACCTGGGCGATCCAGGGACACTGACGACCTGGGCGATCCAGGGACACTGACGACCTGGGCGATCCAGGGACACTGACGACCTGGGCGATCCAGGGACACTGACGACCTGGGCGATCCAGGGACACTGACGACCTGGGCGATCCAGGGACACTGACGACCTGGGCGATCCAGGGACACTGACGACCTGGGCGATCCAGGGACCCTGACGACCTGGGCGATCCAGGGACCCTGACGACCTGGGCGATCCAGGGACCCTGACGACCTGGGCGATCCAGGGACCCTGACGACCTGGGCGATCCAGGGACCCTGACGACCTGGGCGATCCAGGGACCCTGACGACCTGGGCGATCCAGGGACCCTGACGACCTGGGCGATCCAGGGACCCTGACGACCTGGGCGATCCAGGGACCCTGACGACCTGGGCGATCCAGGGACCCTGACGACCTGGGCGATCCAGGGACCCTGACGACCTGGGCGATCCAGGGACACTGACGACCTGGGCGATCCAGGGACACTGACAACCTGGGCGATCCAGGGACACTGACAACCTGGGCGATCCAGGGACACTGACAGAAGCAAATTAAGACAGAAACAAAAACCCGCTGTGTTAAAACAGTAAAGTGTAAACATCCCCTGCACCTAGACCGCCAATTCTGGTATTATGATGGTGTAAGATTATAATTCAGATATATATATTTATATAAAACAGCCTATGTATCGCTGCACTGAGTTAAAATGGCATATGCAATCAATGTACAGCCATTTGCTGTTAAGCAGATCAGGGCCTTTTTGAGGGGGTGAATCTCTGCAGGCTGAATAATTGCCCAGTGCTGCGCTATAATAAATGTTTACAGACATGGAAAACTTTGGAAAGTATTATGCCGAACCCAAAACCCTTTCCCATGAGATAAAATTAGCCCCAGTCCTTTCAGATTTTCACCCCGTTTTGAAACAGTCAGGGCAGAACAACTGACTGAGCTTTAATTCTTGCACGACACATGACCTGAGCCGGCATGTGACCGGCGGAACACGACTCTAGGGTGCCGCTCCCCCAACCCAGCCGCCTGTAACTCCGTGGGCGGAACATACTGGGGGAGAGCGGCATCTCAACCCCGCACTCCAGGGGCTAGAGACCAGGCCGGACGTGGTACACGACTGGAGCGGGGCCAGCTGAGTCCCGATTACCTGGCAAGCTGGCGTGCGGTGATGCGCATGTCGGCGGCACGTGCCCACGGTATCACCGGAAGGACAGACACTGACCGGAAGAGGGAGCGCGATGCCGTAGTGATGCGTGAGGCTCGGGCGCCTGGCTGAGCGGCAGGTAGGGGGATAAATAGCCAGACGCCCCTCCCACAAATGCAGGCTGTTAACAGCCTTACTATATGTAACTTATGAGGTGTGAAATACCAATTTAGGAGTGTCTTAACTCCAGCTTCGTAGTGAGTGACACATTTAAAATTGCAAGTTAAGAAGCCAATAGCGAGAGACCAAGAATTTTCAGAGAATGATCGCCATATGTCCTGTTCCCACTTTTTGTAGGGTTTAGTTTTAATAAACTTAGTTTTGTCACCTAGGAAATCATAAATGCGGCCAGTCGCTCCTTTCCTCAATAAGCCAGGAAATTGATATAATTGGAGAATCCCCGTATGAATGGATGGGGGTGCCCTGAGAATAGCTGTTAGAAAATGTTTAATTCTGAGATAGTTGAATATCTCTCTGGATGGAAATTAAAACAAGATAAATATTAGTGAATGGAAGAATCCCATCAGCAGAAATGAGCTGAGAGACCCTTCCAATCCCTTTCTCGCGCCATCTAGACAGGTTAATGTTCTGGAGTAATGACTCCAGGGTACAGGTGTCAGACTGAGAGAACAGGGAATCTCTGGAGTCTGGGAATGTGTCGTGGATCTGTAACCAAAGTTTCCCCGTATGCTTCGTGGTCATGAGAGTAAGGTCAGGGATCTTCCGATTCCATATGATGCTAATTAAAAGGTCTCTCAAGGAACCTCCGCCAATCGAATGTGATTTGATTTGATGCCAAGCCTTGCAATCTTGTGTCCACCAATCCCTTGCAAGTGATAGCCCAATAGCTTTGTAATAATCAATAATAGAGGGTAGGCCTATTCCTCCTGCTATTTTCCTTAGGAAAAGTTGTTTCTGAGCTATTCTAGGTTTGGATAATTTCCATATATATTTAAATAAGGTTAATTGTGCCTTTTTAAAGAATAGTGTAGGGACCGAAATCGGGAGACCTCGGAAAATATACATCAGTTTAGGAAGAGTCATCATCTGAAATGCCGCCACTCTTCCCACCCACGAGATCTCTTTCATGGAAAATTGAGAAAAGTCAGAGGACATGGTCGAGAGAAGGGGCTCATAGTTTCGCCTGTATAGGAAGGAGCATGGGAACGTGAGTTTGATACCCAAATACGGAAGTTCTGACTCTTGCCAGTCGAGGGGGTAGTGGGATTTTAACAAGACTATATCCTTCTAGAGGATATTTAGAGGTAGGGCTTGAGATTTAGAATTATTAATTTTATAATAGGATAATGTGCCGAATTGTTTTATAATGTCTAGGGCAGAACATAGAGATGTAAGAGGGTTTGACAATGTAAGAATGATGTCATCTGCATAGAGTTAAATTCTGTGGTCTCGTCCACCTATGTCTACACCCTGGATGAGAGGGGCATTTCTGATATGCTGAGCAAGAGGTTCCAGGGCTAGTATAAACAGAAGAGGTGATAAGGGGCACCCTTGACGAGAGCCATTAGTGATTTGGAAAGGGTCTGATAACACACCATTTACTCAAACCTTGGCCATGGGAAAACAATACAAGCTGTTGATACCTCCCTTAAATCCCATCTTCTGGAGAACTGAGAATGCGAATGACCAGTGCAAGCGGTCGAACGCCTTCTCAGCGTCCAGTGTCACTGCCAGCATAGGAAGGCATCTCCGGTCAGCATAATCAAACAGGTCCACTAATCTTCTGGTATTATCTGATGATAGACGGCCTTTAACAAACCCCGTTTGGTCGTCTTTAATTAGGGATGGTAATATGGGTGACAGTCTGTTGGCTATTAATTTGGCGAACATTTTTATGTCCGAATTGAGTAATGAAATTGGTCAAAAATTTTGAGGTACATCTGGGGATTTTCCAGGTTTAGGCAGTGTGACAATTAAGGCCGTAAGCATCTCAGAAGAAAATGGGGTCCCTTCAAGAGCTCGATTAAAAATGTCTAGAATATACGGGGTTAGTACAGGGAGAAAATGTCGATAGTATTCATTTGACAGACCATCCGGGCCTGGGGATTTACCCTGTGGAAGTGCTACAATCAACTTTTGGAGTTCTGTGGAAGTGAGTGGGGCATTTAGGGATTGCAGCTGTGAAGAGGAGAGAGTAGGTAAATTGGATTTTAACAAGAAGTCTTCCACTAGGCTTGGGTAGTCATTTGGTAAGGGAACAGTGTCCTTTAGGTTACAGAGGGCATAATAATAGGCACGGAATTGTTCTGCGATATCTCTGGGGTCTAGCAATTTAGCTTTAGAAGATGGGTGGGTGAGAAATTGTATTTTCCTTTTGGATTGTTGAACTTTGATTTGGTTGGTTAAAAGTTTACCTGCTCTATTTCCCTGGGCATAGTATCTCGATTTAAGTATTAGAAGAGACTAAGAGTAATTGTGGGATAACAGACTTCTCAATTTGTCCCTCTCTATTCTCAGTGCGGTGGATGTTTGGGATGTAGGCAAGGCTTTGTTAAGACTCAAGGTCAGCAATGGTCGTAAGTAAATGTGAAATCTCTTTTTCTCTAATTTTTCTTATTTTATGTTTCAGTTTAATCAGGGAACCTCTTATGTATGCTTTATGAGTCTGCCACAGAATATACTTATCCAAGACAGAACCTTCATTAAAGGTGAAGAATTCTCGTAATTCAGTAGAGAGTTCCTTAACAGACTCTGAATTAGTATAAAGAGATGTGTCATTGCGCCAAATGGGGGCTTTTGGAGATTGGTATAAGTTCTCTAGGGTCAATGTTATTGGAGCGTGGTCTGACCATTGAATAAGTCCAATATCAATGGATATTGTATGCATTAGGGTGGGGTGATCTACCAAAAACATAACAATACGAGAATATGAAAGGTGAGGCGGTGAGACGAAGGTATAGTCTCTCTCCGTACTGTGTTGAGCTCTCAAGACATCTATGAGGCCCTCTGATTGCAAGAGAGAGGCTACCCCACCTTCCAAACGCCGTGATGGGCAAGTAGAGTCCAATGACCGGTCCATTATCGTGTTGAAGTCACCACAGAGAATAATTTTCCCCTGCTTCAGACAGTTTACCTGCTTCAGTAGTTTACGTAGAAGGGTAAATTGGTGGTCATTGGATGCATAAAAGTATATGTGTGAAGGCAGTTTGCCTGGATTTGTGGGAAGGGCTGAGGTCCGCCTCCAGCCTATTTAGGGCACCCCCTTTACCTGGCTCCTGCACCGTCCGAGGTCTGAGCTTTGAGGGAGGAAGTCGCTTGTGGAGTTACTGGAGAGTTACCTGCGAGTTGCTGAGTCTTGGAAGTTTTGCGTCACTCGGTTCACTGTGGGTCACGTTTGCCCGGTATACTATGAGTCATCCATACGGTACAGCTGGGGCCTCACGGTTGCCCCCTGTACCGGCTCATTTCATTTCACCAAACTTTGCACTCATGTCACAAATTCTCGTTACAAGTCACTATCATTTCATGTCTGCGGTACAGCACAGGGCCTCACGGTTGCCCCCTGTACTAGCTCAATTCATTTCACTATTTTCATTTCAACCATGTCACAGTTTCACTCCAAGTCACGGTTTTCATGTCTGCCTCCATTTCCGGTCATGCATGCACGCGTACCACACCGCATCCCCACTCCTAGCACCACCAGCACGTGTACCAGGTTCCCATGGCGGCCACCAACGCCGTTTCCCCTCCTCACCAACATCTCTCTCACACACATTCAGGTCACGATTTTCGTCACAAGTCACCATCATTTCATGTCTAGCAGGCTTGTTCACATGAAGATTGGTCACACCACACCACCACTCCGGTCTGTACCCCTGCAGCAAGCAGGCAGGTTGTCTCCTGGGCTCAACTCTCCCCCCCCCCCCCCCCATTCCTGCTCATTTCACATCATGCCTCCCCTCGTTCATCACAGCGGCATGTTCACAAACACTCACACTTGCCCACAGGTTGGATCGTTCCAGCAACACCACACATTCTCCCCCTCCACATTCAGCGCTGCTGCTACGGACTTCCCCGTTCTCCCCACCGCTGCACCGGCCCGTCCCGCTGCTTCTCCTGCCACGCTGCCGATGGCGGCCGCCCGCGTCCCGGTCCCTGGTCTGCGCACGCGCGGCCGGGGTACTGCGCATGCGCGGCGGCGTCGGCGCGTGCGCGGTATCCCGACGGCCGTCCGCTGGTGCGGCTGGTGTGTGGGGAGGGGGCCGCCACAGGTCTGCTCGGCCCCGGTCCAGCCACAATACTCTGCCCCAGGCTGCAGCCACTGCCCCCCTCCCACAGGCGGCGCAACCCAGGAGGGGCTCAGACTGTTCCCCATCACATTACACCCCCACCACACCAGGCCACAGCCCCCTTCATTATAAAACCCGCCACATCACCCGCGTACCCCGATAAAGGAAAAATAAAAATTATGTAATTAAAGCTCCATAGTATCATAGGGAGGAAACCCGCCATGTAGTCCCAAAAAAAAAATAAAAAAAATTTCCCTCAGGGTCATAGAAGAGAAACCCGCCATATAGTCCTGGCAAAAAAAAAAAAAAAAAAAAGTTCTGCGAATCACACCTTCCTCCACGTCACGGGGGCTCATTTCGCACCACAATAAAAATCCACACCATTCAAAACGCATCACACAATCACCAAAGAAACCCGCCATATGAAAAAAAAAAAAAAAAAACGCCATATGGAAAAAAAAAAAAAAAACGCCATATGGAAAGAAAAAAAAAAAAAAAAAAAAAAACCCGCCATAGAAAAAAGGAAAAAAATAAAAAATAAATAAATAAATAAATAAACCCGCCATATGAAGGGGAAAAAAAAAAAACCTGCCACATCACCCTCGTGCTCCATGGTCCAAAAAAAAATAAATAAATAAATAATAAAAAAAATGAATAAATAAATAAACAAAAAAAAATACATAAATAAATAAATAAATAAACAAATCAATAAATAAAAAAAAAAATAATAATTTTTATTTCTGCCATTAGTCGCCCACGCATGGCTTCTCCGTTTTAGTTCCACTCACAGCACTCCGCCATTTGGTCTCCCACGCGTGTCTTCTCCGGTTTAGCACGCACCCACCATTAGTCTCCCACGCATGGTTTCTCCGGTTCAGTTGCATACATACGACCCCGCTATTTGAGTCTCACGCCTGGCTCCGCCATCAGAGTCTCTCGCGCATGGCTTTCTCCATTTTAGTGTTTCACATACAAATCCGCCATTAGTCTCACACATGGCTTCTCCGTTTCAGTGTTTCACACATAACTCCGCCATTAGAGTCCCTCACGCATTACTTCGCCGGTTAGTTTCACACACATTTCTCCGCCATTACAGACTCTCACGCATTACTTCGCCGTTTTAGGTTACACACAATTCTCCGCCATTACAGACTCCCACGCATTACTTCGCCGTTTAGTTTCACACACATTTCTCCGCCATCACAGACTCTCACGCATTACTTCGCCGTTTTAGGTTACACACAATTCTCCGCCATTACAGACTCTCACGCATTACTTCGCCGTTTTAGTTACACACAATTCTCCGCCATTACAGACTCTCACGCATTACTTCGCCGTTTAGTTTCACACACATTTCTCCGCCATTACAGACTCTCACGCATTACTTCGCCGGTTAGTTCACACACATTTCTCCGCCATCACAGACTCTCACGCATTACTTCGCCGTTTTAGGTTACACACAATTCTCCGCCATTACAGACTCTCACGCATTACTTCGCCGTTTTAGTTTACACACAATTCTCCGCCATTACAGACTCTCACGCATTACTTCGCCGGTTAGTTCACACACATTTCTCCGCCATCACAGACTCTCACGCATTACTTCGCCGTTTTAGTTACACACAATTCTCCGCCATTACAGACTCTCACGCATTACTTCGCCGTTTAGTTTCACACACATTTCTCCGCCATTACAGACTCTCACGCATTACTTCGCCGTTTTAGTTACACACAATTCTCCGCCATTACAGACTCTCACGCATTACTTCGCCGTTTAGTTTCACACACATTTCTCCGCCATTACAGACTCTCACGCATTACTTCGCCGTTTAGTCTACACACAATTCTCCGCCATTACAGACTCTCACGCATTACTTCGCCGTTTAGTTTCACACACATTTCTCCGCCATTATAGACTCTCATGCATTACTTCGTCGTTTAGGTCACACTTGTAACTCCGCCATTAGAGTCTCACGCATCATTTCGCCGTTGGTTTCACACAATAACTCCGCCATTAGAGACTCTCTCGCATCACTTCGCCGTTGGTTTCACACAATAACTCCGCCATTTAGAGTCTCTCACATATGACTCCGCCATTAGAGTTTTCTCCCGTATGGCTTCTCCGGTTAGTGTCACACACATGACTCCGCATTAGTCTCACGCATGGTTTCTCCGTTCAGTGTTACATACATAACTCCGCCATTAGAGTCTCTCACGCATCACTTTGCCGTGTTAGTTTACACATATGACTCTGCCATTAGTCTCACGCATGGCTTCTCCGTTTGGTGTCACACATATGGCTTCGCCAGTAGAATCTCTCACGCACGGCCCTGCCATTAGAGTCTCTCACGCATGGCTTCTCCGCATTTTACACATATGGCTCCGCCATTAGTCTCTCACGCATGGCTCCGCCATAAAATCTCACGCATGGCTTCTCCGTATTAATTTCACACACATGACCCCGCCATTAGAGCCTCTCACGCATGGCTTCCCCGTATTATTTTTTACACGAATGGCTCCGCCATTAGCGTCTCTCACGCATGGCTTCTCCGCATCAATGGTCATACATATGGCTCCGCCATTAGAGTCTCACGCATGGCTTCTCCGCATATATCTCATACACATGACCCCGCCATTAGAGTCTCTCACGCATGGCTCCGCCATTAGAGTCTCTCACGCATGGCTTCTCCGTATTAATTTCACACACACGACCCCGCCATTAGAGTCTCTCACGCATGGCTTCGCCATTAGAGTCTCTCACGCATGGCTTCTCCATATTATTTTACACACACGACCCCGCCATTAGAGTCTCTCACGCATGGCTCCGCCATTAGAGTCTCTCACGCATGGCTTCTCCGTATTTAATTTCACACACACAACCCCGCCATTAGAGTCTCTCACGCATGGCTCCGCCATTAGAGTCTCTCACGCATGGCTTCTCTGTCAACTTTCACACATATGGCTCTGCCATCAGAGTCTCACGTATCGCTTCCCCATTCAAATTCCACACACATAACTCCGCCAGTCGAGGCCGGCTGCGTGGTCCCACAACCAGCAGGTTCCATGTCTTTTCTGCCTTCAGACCCGCTCGCATGGCTCGGTCATCTGTGGCTTGCAATACATTATCTTGTGGTGACTCGCACGCATGGCTTGCGCCATTAGAGTCTCTCTCACGTTATCATTTTCTCTGACTTTTAATTTCTAGGTTGTCAGATTCCTCCTGGGGCACAACATCACGCCCCCTTTTGTCATGTCTTCTCTTCTGGGGTTACTTCTTTTTGCCACCTTAAACTCAAATGTCATACAACGCCATCACACTCCATCTCACTGGCATTTTACACCACATGCAAATCTTACACCCTAATAACATCAGTTGCGTGGCCTCTCACCAGATCAAAACCATACTCAGAGGTATTCGGAAGCGGAACCCGCACGTCCTGCCCAGAGGCGACCCGTTAACAATCATATTTTCGAGGCATTATCTGAATTACTAGACGCCAAGCCTTCTGAAGCAGATACCAACTCCATCCTCAAAACAGAAATTCACTTGGCCTTTTACGGTTCCTGAGGCCCGGGGAATTCACTACAACCTACACGACCCAAGCCACACCTTGTCTTCTTGTCTCCCACTTGGCAAAACACATGGATCATTACGTCCTGACCTTACCTCACTCCAAGAGTAGTCAGCACTTACCCGTCAACATTTCATATCACCCCACGCACAACAGATGGTGTCCAGTCAGGGTTCTGGATGCTTACAGACAACGTCACAAGTTCTACCCTCTCAACCGCTACTTCACTACATGGTTCGGTACTCACCACCACCACCTTCATGACCCTTGTCAGGTCATCCCTCACACAACTGGGCCTCACGCAGCCAACTACTCAGGGCACTCCTTTCGCTTTGGAGCCGCATCCACGGCCTCCAGTGCCAACGCCCCTACTCATGTCATCGGGAATTGGGGCGCTGGAAGTCATCCGCTTACTCGCGATACATTCCCAATCCAACACAAGAGTTAAGAGATACTTTCCAAAACATGTCGGGTTGAGCTATTCATGTATATTTGACTACAATAACTGGTTATTTCATTTTTGCCCTCTTCTTTCTCAGGCCTACCTCATCCTCGGTTTCGGCACACCACAACCGACTACGCTTATTCCCTGATTTCCTAGGGTTCTTCACTGTACTACCGTAAGCGCCTCACACAAGTGTGAAGGCAGTTTGCCTGGATTTGTGGGAGGGGCTGAGGTCCGCCTCCAGCCTATTTAGGGCACCCCCTTTACCTGGCTCCTGCACCGTCCGAGGTCTGAGCTTTGACCCTCCCACCACTCCACTCATTTACAACTCATTTCTTCCATATCTCTATCCTTGGGTGGGCCCTCTTCTTTCTCAGGCCTACCTCATCCTCGGTTTCGGCACACCACAACCGACTACGCTTATTCCCTGATTTCCTAGGGTTCTTCACTGTACTACCGTAAGCGCCTCACACAAATGATGTTGTTAACTGAACATACCAGAATGATGTATTGGCCATTAGGATCCACTTTGGACGAGATAATAGTGAAGGCAACTGTGTTCTTGACGGCGATAAATACCCCTCTAGACTTTTTGCTGAAATGAGAGTGCAAAAGATGAGGAAAGGAGCGATGGTGAATTCGTTTAGCGTATCCTTGCAATAAGTGGGTCTCTTGAATACAAACAAGGTCCGCTACGGCTTTGGTTGCCTCCCGCCAAACATAGGATCTCTTTTGGGGACAATTAAGCCCTTTAGCATTTAACGATAAAATTTTAAGACCCATATGAATGAGGAGAGGCCCCAATCCCCTAAACATATAAAACAATCAGTAGACAGTTAACTTATCAACCATATGAATAGTAACACTACTTTTCAACAAAAATCTGACTTTTCCAATTAGTGACAGTAATATAAGTGGCAAATTGGTTAGAGAAAAGGTTAAGGTAGAGTGAGGGAAATACAGCAGGAAAGGAGGTAGGGTAGAACCACAATACCAGGCGGTCAAGAACAGTCTGTGTAGTTTTGGTGGCGTAAGTCCACAAATGAGGCTGAGAGGAGATTCAACGGTTCAGGGTACTCAAGTAGGCAAACCGCACCTAAACATAGAAAACACTTGAAAATGTAACCCCACACAATTAGTGCAAGTCTCTTCTTACATTCCCATTAACCATGCTTGGTTAGCAGAAAAATACCATGGAGGACACCCGTGTTCTGGACCAGTATTGGTCTTGTTGAGGGAGTCAGGTGTCCCGTGGTCCAGCCGAGGTTTGAAGGTCATTCCAGCGACGATTTCCACACCTTTCCAATTAGAGTTGAATGTCCCAGGATTGGAGGAGATTTTGACCATCTGCAACTGATTTCACCACATGGGTCTTGCCATTCTTCTGGATTAGTAGCTTTTGTGGATACCCCCACTTGTATTGGATGTCATTGTCTCTAAAAGCAAGAGTGACGGATTGAAGTTCCCTTCTTTGTCGTAGTGTCGCCATAGAAAGGTCAGCGAAGAGCCTGACTGATTGAAAGGGAGTAGGTAACTGATCACAATTCCTTGCTGCAAAGCTTCTTTAGTATGGAAAAAATGAATGCGAGCCAAAGTGTCTCTTGGGATGTCAGCGCTCAGATGAGATGGTTTCGGGATCCTATGGGCCCTATCTATGATCATATCAGGGACTGGGATTCTTGGTAAAAGCGTTTTGATAAGGCTCTTAAGGTATGATTGTAAATCTCGGGGTGCCACATCTTCTGGGATATCCCGGAACTTCACATTTTTCCTCCTGGAACGTTCTTCCATGTCAGCGATTTTGCTCTTGATAGTCTCAAGTTCATCTGCCATATCATTATGGGCGTCTATGATGTTATTTTGTGAGGCCGCAAATTCTGCCATTTTGCTTTCTACATGTAGTAGTTTGTTCTCTGTTTCCTTGACTTTGGCCGCTAAGGGGTTAATCAACCCTGCCATGTCTGCGCATATTGACTGGTGTAATGCTAAAAGCATATTTTTTATTGAGTCCTCACATAGCGGCTTGTTTTAGGTCTGATATGCTAGTATAGGGACTGCTAGAGGGGCCTCTGGGGTTTGCGCCCATGTAGCAGTACTGACCTCAGAAGGGTGAGAAGTCTCCAGCTGCGGCCTCTGCTTCTAAGGGCTAGAAGAAGGTGAAGACCCGGAGCGGTCTGTGTTGGCGCCATCTTGAGAAGCCATAGCCACCGGAGTGCGGACTTCACTAGGGGTCAGAGGAAGCGAGGGGAACTCCACTTCATTCAAGGAGAAGGTATCGGGCTCCAGGGGAGGTGACGGGGAGAGGGAGCTGCGCTTCGGCGATGAATTACTGTGAGGAGAAGTCAGGTAAGCTCCGGTGCGGGAGCCGGCGCCATCTTTAGCTGGGCCCTGTTCAAAGAAGCCATCCAAGTTCCCGCTCTGTAGTTTAGGTAGCTGCCTCTTAGACTTCCCCATTATGCCAGGGAGGGTGTCCAGCTTCAACAGAGGCAGGAGGGCGATGTGAGGAGTCAGAATAGCTCTGGGGAGCTCAATTGTAGTCGCTTTGGTGCGGGAGCTGCAGGATTAAGCGGCCATTCCTCTCAGCAGCCAAGCCACGCCCCCATGTACACTTTTTTTATTTTTTCACTTTAACACAATAATAGCATATTTGAAATAAAACGAATTATGTTTTAGTGTCTCAATGTTCTAAGAACTATATTTTTTTTATATTTTGAGCGATCTTCTTATGTAGAGTCTCATTTTTTGCGGGATGAGGTGACAGTTTTATTGGTACCATTTTGTTTGATATAAACCTTTTTGATCGCTTGGTGTTGCACTTTTTACACAGCTT
Source organism: Bufo gargarizans (assembly GCF_014858855.1). Classification (NCBI taxonomy): domain Eukaryota; kingdom Metazoa; phylum Chordata; class Amphibia; order Anura; family Bufonidae; genus Bufo; species Bufo gargarizans. The sequence goes on from NC_058083.1 coordinate 349,461,526, forward strand.
TTATTTTTTATGGTGTTTATCGGACAGGGTCTATCATGTGATATATTTATAGAGACGGTCGTTACGGACGCGGTGATACCTAATATGTGTAGTTTCTTTTCATTTTTTATAGGAAAAGGCTATTTATTTTTTTAATTTTACATTTTTATTTATTTATTTATTTATTTTTACTGTAGGTGGCAACAGTGGACTCTTTTGCAAAGCGCCCGGTTGCCATGGAAACCAATGGGTGCTGCCATCGCAGCGCGGCAGCCCCGATGGTGGAGAGAGGAAGCCCCCTCCCTCTATTAACCCCATGGATGCCGCTGCTGCGGCATCTATGGGGTTACAGCAGAGTGTCAGCATAGAGCTGACACTCTGCTGATGGCGGTGGCTCAGGAATGGAGCCGCCACCATCAAACACAGCAGGGGGACCGCACCGCAAGGGGGCAAAGAAGGCAGCGCTGGAAAGGGGGGGTATGGCCAACATTGGAGGAGGCTGAGGCAGGAGAAATGTATAGGGCGGGGAGGGGGCAGACCGCATCAGGGCAGGAGGCAGGAGATGAGCTTATGGGGCAGGCGGCAGGCGAACACAAGGGGGGGCTTGGAGGGGCACAGATCGGGGGCACGAGGAACACTACCTGATTTCAGGCTCTGATCTGCAGAGCGCAAATCAGAGCCTGAAACCGGCATTTTTTCACTGCCGCAATCTGATTGGTTAGTCTGCATAGACTAACCAATCGGATCGATTGCCGGCAAGGGGCCACTTTGATTGGTCCCTTGCCGGCATTACTGAACTGTATGCTGTTCGTGACAGCAGCAGGACAGGGGCAGAAGCTTTAATCCAAGTGCTTTGCAGAGCTTGGATTAAAGAACTGGCTTGAAGTTTATAGACGTGATAGCTGCACGGGGCATGTGCAAATATCACGTATATAAACGGATTGCAGTTGGGAAGGGGTTAATCTACATCTATCCATTTGGGCATCCATTACATTATTAAAATCTCCCATAACTAAAAGTGGCTTATCTCCCACACAAATTCAATGCACAAATTCAATTATTTTTAATAAGACATCTGGTCTAAAAGGGGTGGTATATATATACATTCGCTATAATCCATGGGCTGCCTTCCAAAATACAGTCGATACATACAGTGGGATGCGAAAGTTTGGGCAACCTTGTTAATCGTCATGATTTTCCTGTATAAATTGTTGGTGGTTACGATAAAAAATGTCAGTTAAATATATCATATAGGAGACACACACAGTGATATTTGAGAAGTGAAATTAAGTTTATTGGATTTACAGAAAGTGTGCTATAATTGTTTAAACAAAATTAGGCAGGTGCATAAATTCAGGCACTGTTGTCATTTTATTGATTCCAAAACCTTTAGAACTAATTATTGGAACTCAAATTGGCTTGGTAAGCTCAGTGACCCCTGACCTACATACACAGGTGAATCCAATTATGAGAAAGAGTATTTAAGGGGGTCAATTGTAAGTTTCCCTTCCCTTTTTTTAATTTACTCTGAAGAGTAGCAACATGGGGGTCTCAAAACAACTCTCAAATGAACTGAAGACAAAGATTGTTCACCATCATGGTTTGCCTGTTTCCAGTTAGGAACATATTGAGGAAATGGAAGACTACAGGCTCAGTTCAAGTTAAGGATTGAAGTGGCAGACCAAGAAAAATCTCGGATAGACAGAAGCGACGAATGGTGAGAACAGTCAGAGTCAACCCACAGACCAGCACCAAAGACCTACAACATCATCTTGCTGCAGATGGAGTCACTGTGCATCGTTCAACCATTCGGCGCACTTTACACAAGGAGATGCTGTATGCGAGAGTGATGCAGAGGAAGTCATTTCTCCGCCCACAGCACAAAAAGTGCCGCTTGAGGTGGGCTAAAGCACATTTGGACAAGCCAGCTTCATTTTGTAATAAGGTGCTGTGGACTGATGAAACTAAAATTGAGTTATTTGGCCATAACAAGGGGCGTTATGCATGGAGGAAAAAGAACACAGCATTCCAAGAAAAACACCTGCTACCTACAGTAAAATATGGTGGTGGTTCCATCATGCTGTGGGGCTGTGTGGCCAGTGCAGGGACTGGGAATCTTGTCAACGTTGAGGGACGCATGGATTCCACTCAGTATCAGCAGATTCTGGAGACCAATGTCCAGGAATCAGTAACAAAGCTGAAAATGCGCCGGGGCTGGATCTTTCAACAAGACAACGACCCTAAACACTGCTCAAAATCCACTAAGGCATTTATGCAGAGAAACAAGTACAACGTTCTGGAATGGCCATCTCAGTCCCCAGACCTGAATATAATAGAAAATCTGTGGTGTGACTTAAAGAGAGCTGTCCATGCTCGTAAGACATCAAACCTGAATGAACTAAAGATGTTTTGTAAAGAGGAATGGTCAAAATACCTTCAACCAGAATCCAGACTCTCATTGTGTAACGGGGGAATGTTATATTCAGGGGGCACATATATATATATATATATATATGTATATATATATATATATATATATACAGTACAGACCAAAGGTTTGGACACACCATCTCATTCAAAGAGTTTTCTTTATTTTCATGACTGAAAATTGTAGATTCACACTGAAGGCATTCAAACTATGAATAAACACATGTGGAATTATATACATAACCAAAAAGTGTGAAACAACTGAAAATATGTCATATTCTAGGTTCTTCAAAGTAGCCACCTTTTGCTTTGATTACTGCTTTGCACACTCTTGGCATTCTCTTGATAAGCTTCAAGAGGAAGTCACCTGAAATGGTTTTCACTTCACAGGTGTGCCCGGTCAGGTTTAATAAGTGGGATTTCTTGCCTTATAAATGGGGTTGGGACCATCAGTTGCATTGCGGAGAAGTCAGGTGGATACACAGCTGATAGTCCTACTGAATAGACTGTTAGAATTTATATTATGGCAAGAAAAAAAGCAGCTAAGTAAAGAAAAACGAGTGGCCATCATTACTTTAAGAAATGAAGGTCAGTCAGTCAGAAAAATTGGGAAAACTTTGAAAGTGTCCCCAAGTGCAGTCACAAAAACCATCAAGCGCTACAAATAAACGGACTCACATGCGGACCGCCTCAGGAAAGGAAGACCAAGAGTCACCTCTGCTGCGGAGGATAAGTTCATCCGAGTCACCAGCCAGAGTTCTAGCAGCAGACACATCTCTAGAACAACTGTATAAGAGGAGACTGTGTGAATCAGGTCTTCATGGTAGAATATCTGCTAGGAAACCACTGCTAAGGACAGGCAACAAGCAGAAGAGACATGTTTGGGCTAAAGAACACAAGGAATGGACATTAGACCAATGGAAATCTGTGCTTTGGTCTGATGAGTCCAAATTTGAGATCTTTGGTTCCAACCACTGTGTCTTTGTGCAACGCAGAAAAGGTGAACGGATGGACTCTACATGCCTGGTTCCCACCGTGAAGCATGCAGGAGGAGGTGTGATGGTGCTTTGCTGGTGACACTGTTGGGGATTTATTCAAAATTGAAGGCATACTGAACCAGCAAGGCTACCACAGCATCTTGCAGCGGCATGCTATTCCATCCGGTTTGCGTTTAGTTGGACCATCATTTATTTTTCAACAGGACAATGACCCCAAACACACCTCCAGGCTGTGTAAGGGCTATTTGACCATGAAGGAGAGTGATGGGGTGCTGCGCCAGATGACCTGGCCTCCACAGTCACCAGACCTGAACCCAATCGAGATGGTTTGGGGTGAGCTGGACCGCAGAGTGAAGGCAAAAGGGCCAACAAGTGCTAAGCATCTCTGGGAACTCCTTCAAGACTGTTGGAAGACCATTTCAGGTGACTACCTCTTGAAGCTCATCAAGAGAATGCCAGGAGTGTGCAAAGCAGTAATCAAAGCAAAAGGTGGCTACTTTGAAGAACCTAGAATATGACATATTTTCAATTGTTTCATACTTTCTTGTTATGTATATAATTCCACATGTGTTAATTCATAGTTTTGATTCCTTCAGTGTGAATCTACAATTTTCATAGTCATGAAAATAAAGAAAACTCTTTGAATGAGAAGGTGTGTCCAAACTTTTGGTCTGTACTGTATATATATATATTCAGGAGGCATATACATGAATTCCCACAGGGGCATGAATGAGCCCCTGGGGAATATCAGAGGCGGATGGGCGCAGGTGCTGGGCACATCTGCGCACATCGCCCTCTGAGGGGACCATTATGCACCACTAATATATATATATATGCATGCCCCAGTAGGCATGCATATATATTTATACATACCTGCCACCCTTCCTCAACAATCCCCTCTGTTGTCGGAAATATGACAATATCTTGGGGGGAAGGGTGGAGGCATCTTTGCCCCCCTCAACCCCATCCTCGGTGATGGTCCAGGAAAACAGGAGTGCACCCTGTCTCTTAGGTACCTAGACATCATCTAACCTAACGACTTCCTCCGACCTGCCCTTCACCGTAACCGACTCCTCCATCCACAGGATACACCGTTGATTGTTATGGTGTCAGCCCCTCCTACTGTCATCTCTTTCTGGACTTCCGGAGTGGCTTGACCCTCGCAGTCTTCGACTGGTCTTTCTCTCACTCTTCCGGTGTCGGTCACTCCTGATAAGTTTAGAATGACCACACCCTCGCCGTCTCTCGGCATTGCTGCTGATCTTCAGGTGTCGTCCACGCCCAAGGAATCTGGAGTGGGTCCACCCTTGCAGTCTCAGTCTCCATTCTGCGCCAACTCTCCTTAAGCATGTCTAGTTCCATCTTGATCGAAGGATGGGTGCGGTTCTCCCATGGACAGCTGAATCGGTCTTTACAAGGCAGGTCAGATATTTTTATTTTTTTCTTCAATAGAGGTGATGTCACGGTACCTAAATTCTAACTACGGGAATACCTCCGTTACACTACACATCCAGGTTTTCCCTTATGATCCTTACCGTTCAGGGGTCAAAGTGGCAAATGGCAACCAGAGGGGGCCTGTCCCTATCGTGCCCTAATCTTATCCCCATTCACACCACCTATTTACACAATAACCCCCCCAACCCCCATAAACCCAAGAGTTCAGTCGAATTGTCCTGTCCTTTGGGTGATTAGGCCTCAGGACTTTTTGTGAAGTCAAGTCCTGAGCCTTCAATGGTTGATTTCGTGAAGTGCCAGTCTGGTTCTGGTTTAGTTGGTACGTTAGTCTCTTGACTCTCCGATACATCCACCATAGTCCAAGGTACATGAGTCCAACCAGAACCAGAAGCACTATCACCGGGTGTATCAATAAATTGAAAAATGACGTTGCCTTAGGACTGTATCCGAAAAGACTCTCCCACCACGAAACCTTTGAGTCCTTGTCCAATGCTGTGGCAACCGCGATAATCTTTGTTCGGTCATGGGTGAGTTGAATCGTGGCTTGCTTCTCCGTCTCCCGAAGACGTTGTATGATCTCTTCCTCTTGGCTGAAATCCATCAGGAGATGTCTAAGTTCTTTGCCGAAGCCAAGAGGAATCTTCTGAAGTCTTACAGGAACATCGGGGCGGATGTCAAGTCTTTTCTCTGGGGTAATCAGGGTTCTTCCCTGCTGCTCTGCGACGTTCAAACCTAAAACGGGACTAAGGGTGCAGTACGCTCCGGGGCGGAGTGTTCCTCGTTCGGTGCAGTTATGCCCAAAAATTGCATACGATGGATCACTCCCTTGGTACCAACACCAATACCCCTGCCCCAAATATTTCAAAGAGGATGAGGGCATTGGGTTGGCCTTCATCTCATAGGACCCCTCGGTGTTCCAACACTGGTGTCTGAGCATCCGCTCCCAACTACCCTGACAGAGGATGGCATTCTCCCTTATCCAACATCCCTCTGTATCAAACAAAGAGGGATGGCCCTCCTCATAGGTTAGAACGCCCGAGGGGAGCTGGGGATGAAGCACAGTCTGGTTGTTAATCACCGTTCCTAGATTGACGACACTGTATCCTTGTCTGATGCGACCGGACACATGTGCCAGGGGCGAAGCAGTGCAGGTTAAATTTTGACATCCATGCCACTGAACCACCCACCAGTTGGTGTGATTAATGGCAAAAGGAGAAATCAGTGGACTTATTCGCTGACGGAGGTTGAATGGGAAGTGGCCGTTGAGAAGTGCCGTGACAATATGTTTAAGGTTGTCCGAGAGTTCGCTCTGGACCTATGTACACGCCCAGAGCAAGCTGAGCCCGATCCTGCTCCTCCAAGAGACCCACAACTAACCTCCTAAACTTCTCACGTATAGCAGAAGATAGAGAGGTAGTGGCATCAATGTGCGAGTGTTTTAAACCCTCTAAGACGTGGTCTACATCAATCTGGGTCTTGAATCCTTCCCCGGCGTGTCGCGCAACCTCCCCAAGCTTACTTCTCAGGACTTCCATATCCATAGTGTTCAGGGCACCCACTCCCAAAGCACCTCTGCCAAGTCCCATAGCCACCAGGTCTATCCTCCCCCTGTTCTTCCTGAGTCGAGAGTCGTCTTTCCTGACCTCTTGCCCCGCCTCTATCCAACCTCTTACCATGTCAATTTGGTTCCTAACGAACTCCTCACACCTGTGATCCCAGTGATCAACTCAGAAGTAATCTACGGAAATTCTCCAGGTAAACAGGATGAATTTTGCATCCGTGATGATCTTCCAGGGGGATGACAGTTGAGGAGCTACAGGGTCTGCCAATTGATGGATAGGGGTGGTGCAAGAGTCCGAATGTGGTCTTACTGGTTGGAGACCTTCTGTTTCGTAGGGGACCCTTACTACCGTAACACAGACCCGTCCTTTGAATGGATACCATTGTTCGTCTTCTCCAGCCTGTAACTCTAGTTTCCCTACGGGTTTGGTTTGAGACAGATAGACCCATTGAGTAAAGGTCCAGCACCCTTCGTCGGCTGCCTCGCAAAAAGGCCACTTGAATTAATCATCTATACTGATGTCAAAGTTAATTTCCCTGCCCCTGGGGTCTGTCCAATCAGAAGACACATACCTACCCCGGTATTCCTCAGTCATAGGGGTACCATCCATCTATACATCCACTGTAGGGGTGTCCACCCCATTGCACACTAAATCCCACCTCCAGGGATTAGTGTCCAACATCACCATCTGGGTATCCTGTTCCCAGTGGGCATAGGTGACGAAATAGTATCCCGTCACCTCAGGAACGCAGTTGTCTCCCATGATCGTGATCATGAAAGACCGTATGGATGGAGACCCCTTTAACTGCGCATACCTTGGGTCCTTGGCATCGGTCCGTACCTTTAAAACTGTGGCTCGATACAAACCCTCCAGTTTTACCGGACCACTCTGATCATTCCAAATGGCCTGATCAGAGTCACTGCAGTTTAACTTTAACATCATTATGCTGGTTCGCAAGTAATCTGTGGATACATGTCCCTGTGCATAACTGGATTCCCTGGTGATAATCATCTGGGAATCCCTCAACATACAATAAGGCTTCAGGGTGCCTTTTACCGGAATGGGCCTATCGAAATATGTCCTAACCCTCAACCCGTCTCTGCTATCCTTCCCTAGGAAGGTAGCTTTTAGGATATACCAACCGCTGTACTCTGCCCCAGTGACATCTTCAGGACTCAGCAAACCCTCCTTGGTACACAACACTGTGGTAGTGTTGGCTCTCACTTGCTGGTAAGGGTGCAAGTGTGGATTCCTAGACACCCATCTTAAGGATTTGATAGGTACAGGGTCCAAGTCCTGAAAATGCCTGTATTTCTTGAGACAGAGGGCGTGCAAGTCATGTTGTATGGCAGACACATTCTCCACCGGGGTATGTCGGAATATTTATGCTGTCTCCGATTGACAGTCTATATTATTTATGTGAATAAATTAAAATCTGTAATAAAGGAGATTCTAACTTATTATCATAAATATCAAGCTAAAACAAGCTCGTGATCTGCGTTGAATTGAAGACAAAACCCAGTTATAGACAAAATATATATGTAATTTATTAATACAATTTATAGTGCAAAATAATATATATAATAAAATTGGTGATAATAAAATTCAATCAATGATATGCAAAATAGTGATAAAGTCAAAAATAATTGAGAATATATATATACACAATTATGCCTTCTTATAATGATACCCCTCAATTATATTTAAATCGATTTAATACTTGATTTCTCTCAGCCAACAAATGTCCGATTAAACCCAAATCTGGTTTATCTTTTATCTATACAAATATATATATATAATCAACCATACTAGTCTAGAACTGAATTCAATTCCTTGGAGATAATACCGTGTTTTCACCAGTATATTTTCAATCTCCCTGTATTGGATTAATTTTCAAGATGATGCTGCAGGTACACCCCAATCTTATTCCAAAACAGATACTATACACAAGACATGGTTAATTGAATATATATAGATATGTATTATATTAATTAATTATCCTATAAAATATAGGTAAGGTTATACTATACCAAAATGTCAGCTAGCAGAAATCAGTTTCAATGGTTCTAAGATGGCTGCCTCCAATGACTGAAAAGGTGGTCAGGGCTGGATCTGGTCTTTTGAAGATGGTCAGAGAGAGAGCTAGAGAGCTCTAGAGATCAATCCCTTCTGTCAGACCATACCATCTTTTTATCCTATCTTAGAAAGGACTTGGCCAAGTTTTATCATTAACTAGTGACCTCACTTTATAATCAATAGAACCTCCCTAGATCTTTGTTACCCTAACACTAGATGGCACTAGTACTCCATACAAAAGTCGAAGCACTCACTTATTTCTCTTATTTATATACTAGCAATAAATGTTATCTAAGGTTTCAGACAAAACCTTGAGAAGATCTTGAATAGACAATGACTTTTATACTTAGTCAACCACCTTGTTTATCCTTAAATCTTTTGACCAGACCTAATTAAATCAAGATACACATGACTATTCTTAAGTCATTGTTCTGGGAAAAAATAGGGTTTGTTCATGATCACCTGTGTCCACATTTCTCCATTCAAGAAAACCTCAAGGAAAGAAATAATTAACTTGTGTGTTACACTGAGAGAGATTCTAAAAATGACAGAGGAATTTGTACCTCGTTTCTAATCTTAAAACTGAATATAGCTATAAGGACCATACTCTTATATATACTATATATTCAGCACACATATTAAAATAGATTATATAAAATCAATCTACTCATACATTGATTATTATAAAAACCACAAAGAAAGATTAGAGTCTTTCTATTCACTGAAAATCATCAAAACTCAGCACATTTCTAATACATTGTCTTATCTAGGCAATTACTTTTCATTAGACCTTGGGACATCTCCTTCTCACAAAAAAACTGACTTAGGTAAACACTTTGGTACATATTGTAAACCTTAGGTTAGCAATTTCAGAGTAAAAAAAATCCTGAACTCACCCTGCACTTTTAAAATAAGACAAAATGGTTGTCCCTTAGGGTCATGTCCATACTCTTATATATGCCTTATACTTATGGTCTTTATTCATACCCAATAGTTCTGACAAATCCCCCCCCCCCCTTCTTCCCACGTTAGTCAAGGATCCCCTTAAGACCTAACTGGGAGAAGGTCGGAAGAATTTTCATGTTCATCAAAATTTTATCCGAGTCTTTTGTCGAATTATAAAGTCAATCCTGGAAAAGTATGTTATCACAGAGATCCTGTGTCCAATGGTTTTAGCATGTAAGAAAATGCAAAACATGGTACCAATCATGCCATTATTGCTGTGACTTTGTTCTCATGCATAATGTACCAATTTGGTTCCTTTCCCAAGCTAAAATGGTGATATCCGGTATCTTCATCCATTGGATGTCCTTGGATCCAATTTCGCAAAGATTCTTGAAGTAAAATCTTCTTTGTCATCATTCATAATCCTGGGACATCTGAAACACGGCTGTAGATTCGGGTTGATGATTAGTTCCGTCTTCAATTGGACCTCTTGAATCAACACCATCCGCACGATATCTGTATCTTTGTTGTCATCATCATCGCCAGGAATCACGTCTGGTTCCGCCCGTCCTTTTTCTATAAAAGAAAATGAAAGTATGAATACATATTCTTTAATCTTTTGAGATATACAGTTTCCCTAGCATTGCTATGTAAAATGCTTTGTATGGAAACACCAAAATCGTAACATCTGTGAACTGAGAGAAATCAGATTAACGCATCCTTATTCATTCTTTTATTCAGCGTCATCATCTATGATTCTCAGTTGTGATCTCGGATGACATACTCGCAATTGATTTACATGGACCCATTTCTCGATGAAACCATCTTTGGTATTAATTTTCACCTTATAAACTACAGGTGATATTTTATCAATTACATCACACGGACCTTTTGTCATGGAACCATGAACCAGACGTACAACAAGAGATAAGTGGAAATAAGAAGGCTTTATTGAAAATCAAGCTGTAAGGCAAAAGTCCAAACGGATGGCTAAACCGAAGCAGGGTCTTGCGAAGCCAGAGGTCAGGAACCAGAAGGGTAGTCAGACGAAGCCTGGATCAGGAACCAGCAGGGTAGTCAGACGAAGCCTGGATCAGGAACCAGCAGGGTAGTCAGACGAAGCCAGGATCAGGAACCAGAAGCAGCAGCAGTCTTAGAAGCATGTGAACACAGGAGGACCAAGCAAGGAACTGAAGCCACAGACCTCCTATATATATGAGCTGGGCATCCAGCTCCTCCCAGTGGGAAGGAGGAGCCGCAGGGTGGAAGGCTACAAGAAACCCAGAAACCAAGATGGCCGCCAGCACATGTCAAACGAAGGAGAGCAGCAAGAAGGTAAGACCATGACACCTTTCCATGATGAGAGAAATTTTCTTTCTTTTACCCGATCCCGGCAAAGTTATAGAGATACACTCTATCTCCTACCCCATATTCTTTTTTGGTAGTTTTCAAGTCATAATAAGTTTTGTTACTTACGGCGGCTTTCTCAAAATTCTTCTGCGCGAAAGCAAACGCGTGTTGAAGATACTTACGAAGATCCTCCACATACTGATGTGTCGTGGCTGCATTGATCAGGTTATGATCTGATGTGCGATACAACAGATGTTGAGGTAGTACCATTCTTCTCCCCGTCATCAGCTCAAAAGGTGACATCTGGGTAGCCGTGCTTGGAGTAGCTCTAATGGCCATGAGTACTAATGGTAACCTTATATCTCAGTCTTTACCCGACTCCTTAACATATTTCTTAAGGATGTTGACAATAGACTGGTTATAGCGCTCAACGGATCCGCTAGATGCTGGACGATAGGCAATGTGTAATTTTCTCTTCACACCCAACATCTTCCACATCTTCGCCATTACCTCACTTACAAAGTGTGAACCACGGTCTGAATCAATCCTCAACGGTAACCCAAATCTGGAAAATACATGGTTAATCAACAAAAATGCACAGGTCTCGGCTGTGTTATTGCGGGCTGGTAGACACTCTACCCATTTTGTAAACACACAAGTGACGGTTAACATGTATTTATTCCCTCGGGATGACCGGGTAACAGGACCAATAAAAACGATTTGGATGTCAGACCAGGGTAATGAAAAACCTTTGTTCTGAAGTGGACACGATGTTTAGGACCTTGAGGTTGAAATTGCGCACATACCAAACAACCTTGACAATAACTCTGGACATCCTTTAACATATGAGGCCAGTAGGCATTATCACGTAGTGACTCATATGTAATCTTTTCTCCACGATGACCAGCTGTAGGTGCATCATGGGAATGCTGTAACATTAAACCTCTAAATGTAGTAGGAACTACCCACTGCTGAATACCATTTTTAGAGGTTCTCATTAATAACCCATCCTGAATACTAAATTGGGATTTGGATTTCATAAGTAATCGGAGGTCTTCTTTTTGGGTATAATTATCCTCCGATATGGGATTATTATTAGGATCTTCGATATGTTTATAGAAGATTCCCAATATAAGATCTTCCTTCTGGCTTTTGATCAGATCCTCACTAGAAGATTCTTGGCTCCATTGAACTACACTATTTTCAGTTTGGGCCTTAGCCTGTTGTCTAGTGATAGCGTCAATGGGAATCATCTCTACCAAATGATCTATATTCACATGATCACCATTTATGGCTCCTTGTTTGGCTAGTTTGTCAGCTAGGTCATTACCCTCTTTATCTTTATTTTGGGTTGTGGAATGACCTTTAGTCTTTTTCCAATAAATGGTTAGATCATTATGTCGGACCAGCTCATCTATGGCACAAAACAACTTGGCGTGTTTCACTGGTTTATTATTAGACCGTAACATGTGATTCCTCTTCCATGTGGGCATATATTCTACAAAACTGTTCTGCACATAATTTGAATCAGTAACTATGACGAATTCCTTTATATTGTGCTCTATAGCAATTTTAACGGTTTGGTAGACAGCTGCTAATTCGGCTACCTGGCTGCTCTTAGCACCAATACTGTAACCTATTGAAATACTCGGGCGCTCATCTATCCAAGTAATGCCAATTCCTGCCACTAGTTTTCTTTCATCCCCTACATTGGTGTGGTAAGCACAACCATCTATGTACGCACAGAGGAGTAGAGAGCAATAGTCGTCGTCATACACTTTGTAAGGGGAAGATTTTTGTTCTTCTAGAAAATCATCTACCAGTTCTTCTGTATGAGAATGAGCGGCGCAATCATGCAGTTCAGCAAGTCCTTGGGCTACTGGGCACTTTTTATTTTGCTTATACTGAACTTCCAACGGCCATCCTTGTAAAGACAAGGTCCAAGCAGTGATCCTGCTGTTAGACAAGTTACCATCCCTAATTTTATCACTCTGTAGATATTGTAGGGGTTGATGGGCCGTTTCAACAATGATTTTCTCACCCTGTACAAAACTTCTAAAGTTTTGAAGCACCCAGACTGTGGCTAGTAAAGCTTTTTCACAGTCACTAAACTTTATTTCTACGGGTGACAGGGATTTACTTGCATAAGCTATAACTTTATGCAATTTATCCTGTTTTTGGCATAGGACAGCACTAATACTAAGATTCGTAAAACCAGTTTCCAGATAAAAGGGTTTTTATCCCCTCTGGATAAGCTAGACATGGGGCTTGGGTGAGTCTCCTTTTAAGCTCAGACATAGCTTGTTCCTGATCCTCCCCCCATGTCCAGGGTACACCTTTCTTTAACAATGTCAGCAATGGTTTACTGACCTCTGTATAGTTATCAATGAATTTACGGGAGTAATTCATCATACCCAGAAATGACCTTAGTTCACTGATATTGGTGGGCGTTTTAGATTTTATAACAGCCTCCACCTTTTTCTTCTGGGGATTCAGGCCTTCACAGGTAACCTCATGTCCAAGGAAATTTACCTTAGTTGGACACCACTGGGCTTTCTGTAAATAATTTCACACCTGCCTCTTTCAACTGATTCAGTACATGCCTAATTTCCTGGATATGCTGATCAAATGAAGTACTTTTCATCAAAATGTCATCTACATAAGTTAAATTTCCTCTTTCTGTGGCATCAGGCATAGCCTTATGTAAAAACACAGCAAATTCTTGACCTGAATTTATGTACCCAAACAGTAGTGTAGTCCAGGCAAATTGTTCTTTACCAAAAGTAAAGGCCAATTTGTATTGGTCTTCAGGACTCACTTTGATGGTCCAATATCCCTGAACGCAATCTAAGGTGGTAAAGATCCTAGCACCTTGTATTTGTACCAAGCATTGGTCTATATATGGCACGGGCCAGCCGGACATATATACACGTTTATTTAGCTGACGAAGATCAGCACATAAACGCCATTGACCATTCGGTTTAAGAATTCCAAGAATAGGATTATTATAAGAACTGTGCACTGGTCTTATAATACCTCTCTCTTTGAGATTTCAAATTATTTCCGCTAGCGAGTCGTAACAAGCTAGTGGAAGACGATATTGCTTGATATAAACGGGAGGTGCCTCAGGATCAGTCTGAATCCTGGCAATATGTATGTCAGTCAGACCACAATCAAAGGAATCTTTGGCAAAGATATCCTTGAATTCTAAGAGAACTTCCTTTAGTTGTTGTCGCTCTAGGTCATTGGAGCATCCATCAGCTAATGAGATTTGTTGCTGGACCATTTCCATAAACCCTGGGAAAACTTCTGGTTGACCTATTTCATTGGTGTACTCCAACCTGTCAGTGAGGTCATGATTTGACTTACCTGCTTTTTCAGCAAACTCATGATATTCCTGGGCTTCCTGCTCATTGATTGTATGATCAAAGGTAAGGGAGGATTCCTCTACCTTACAGGTACCTTCTTCAAGATTAAAAGGATATACTGAACTAATGGTGAACAATCCTTCAGGAGAAGAATAAAATGTTTGTTCAACCAATTGTTCTTCTGTTAGATACGATTCAGGTATTAGGCCAATAATTACATTCCTAAACCCAAAAGTATAATAATCTGAATCTAATGCCATACCAATGATAGTGTCTTTATACAAATAGACTTCATTTGGCATACCATTATTCACAATTATTTGGGTTTTAAAGGTTTGTAAATTCACCATAGGGGTATGATTTACTGAAATACCTAACTGTAGCATTCTGTTTGATAGGCATATCAATGCATCACAATTCTTTAATTTTTGGCCTTTTGACACCTGAATGGGTAACAGGAAATTACTAGTACCAGGAGGGATTATTATATCTCGTGGCACTAATACGCTGACTGCATAAGGCAGTATCTGGGATGACTTGAGTGCTTCATGTTCATCCATAAAACCATCAGGATTCCCTTTTAATCTTGTCCATAATGTGGAATTCACTATATCCACATGGATGGCAAAGCGATGTAAAATACTGTTGCCAATGTACATGGGATATCTGGGTTCATCAAGCACCAGGAATAAATGAGTGGCCAATTTTCCTGTAATAGAAATGGTTAATATACATTTTGCAATTATATTATGATCATCAGAATTATTATCCAAGTCATGTATCCAATTATCCTGTGGATTTGGATATCAAATCACTTTAGAATTGGCCACTTGATTTAGTAGATCCCTACTAATATAACAATTTTCATGGCGCAAGTCCAATTTAGCCCTCTTAGTTCTTCCTAAGTCATTCACCTGTACTGGGAAGAACATCTCATCATCCACCTTTTCCATTCCCACTAGAAATTGTTTGTGACCATTAAACCCAGTAGGGTCAGTAGTTTCTGGGTGTAGGTGGATTGTAAGAACATCCCCTTCCAAACAGACATCTTTTACTCGTTCAGGAGACACACATATGGTGTTATCTTCCTGTTCACCTATAGTGGAATTTGGAGTGGTTTGCAGGAAAGAGACATCAGGGACTTGGCTATTTAGGAAATGTACCTCAATGGAATCCGGCCTTTCCTCTATCACATGGCCGGATAGGATTGTGATTGTTCATAATTAATGGGCATCCTCACTTGAGACCATATCACCTTATTAACAAAATCAATAACTGGGCTTAATCTTTTCAGGAAATCGATGTCAATAATTAATCTATCAATGGGCATATCCACGATCAATTTAGGATGGCTAATTACTTTGTTTCCTACTTTAAAATCTAGCCAAGCTTTACCTAAAACCTTGAGGGCATTGCCTGAGGCGCTTACCAGGTTAGCATTAAAACTTTTTAACTTATACCTGTTAGAAGATACATCCTGCAATTGTTGGAAGTACTTTAAAGATAATAAAGTTGCTTGGCTACCTAATCTATCAATGGGCATATCCACGATCAATTTAGGATGGCTAATTACTTTGTTTCCTACTTTAAAATCTAGCCAAGCTTTACCTAAAACCTTGAGGGCATTGCCTGAGGCGCTTACCAGGTTAGCATTAAAACTTTTTAACTTATACCTGTTAGAAGATACATCCTGCAATTGTTGGAAGTACTTTAAAGATAATAAAGTTGCTTGGCTACCTGTATCTATCAAGGCTACTATTGGTGGGAAATTATCAAATAATTCAACTTTCATATAATATCTATTTTCTATTTCCTGTATGGAACAAAGATATTTGGAATGATTATTGAAATTGTTTTCCTGCTTGGCAGTTATACTTGTCCTCGACTCCTCCTCCTTCCTTTTATTAGCAGGATCGTATGCCTTCCTCTGTGCAGCTGAAGACTTTGTGTGCTATAAGACAGAACAAACAGGTTTCCCCTCCCCCTTGCCATGTGGCTTTGTAAGGGTTAAATTCCTTTTAAAGGGAAAGACAATTATATTCGATTGCTCCACTTTATATACATTTAAGTCATCAACCTCTGCAACATTTGACATACTTACCTGCTTCTCCCCCTTTATATTTGGGGAGGACTCTCTACAGGAGGGGTTACCCCTAAAAAAGGATTTTTAGGGTTAGCAGTGATGGTTTTAGACAATTCCTCCATCCGTTGCATCAACATACCAAACTGATCTTGGATTTGATCTATTCGATCATATAGGTTACTTCTCTTTCTCCCATAATCTTTGGGAGATTGATTTTGGTACCGATATGATTGTGACCCCCCCAGAACCATCTGACTCAGAACAACTTTGAGCCCTTTCTGGCCTACGTTGATATCCCCTATAATAATTATTCTGATATCTTTGAAAAGGAGGGAACCGTCTATTTCTAAACTCCTTCTGGTGGTTTGGGTTCTTTTCAGCAACATTTGGACCCTTATTCCCTTCTGGCCTAGGCTGAATTTTATTTGTCTGGGAAGGTCTAGGAGTTTTCACCACTTCAGCATAACTCCTTTTAGGGCTCTCAAATTTTCCCTGATCTCTTTTTATGTGAGTTTCTGCTATTTCCTCACTCGCTCTTTTACATTTTCTATCAGGAGACTCATCACAATTTTGTATTGCAGCATACAGAGTTGTACTCTCGGTGAGTAACCAATTCAGAGTTTTTCTGGGATGGTAATCCCTGGCCAAAATAAATTTTATTTTATTGGGCAAAGCGTCATAAAGTAACTGGATGAATTCACTACTTTCAAAATTGGGATCTTTTTCGGACAAACTATAGGCATTTTTGAGGACTGACAAAAATTCCCTGGGACTTTGATTAGGTCTACATTTCAGGGTAAATAAGGCCCTCCTTGCAGCAGTAGCGGACTTATAGGGACCAAATTCAGTTTTTATTTCTGCGACCACATCTGACCAAGAATCCCTACCCATATCTCTAAGGGAATTAAAGAAATACCGGTGTTTTGGTTCGAATACCCAGGTAATAAATTTAAGTTTTTGTATGTCCTGTTCTAAATGCAACGTTTTCATGGCCTCCTCATATATTTCCAAATGACTTATTATGGAGGGTGATCCCTTTTTAGCAAATTGACCCACAGTTTCCTTGAGAAACCTGATCACTTTAGTAGTGTCTATCATGGATTGATAAGATCTCTGTACTGAACTTTTAGAGGACCTAGGAGGTGAAATCGGTTTTAATGTAGGAAGAGCATGTTCTCTCAGAGACATTAGCTCTTCTCCATTAAAGGGGTTGTCATATTTACTTTCTGCATCTGATTCCCCCCTGGAATATTTTACCTTCACTCTATTAGAATCCTTAGGCTGTCTGAATTGAAGAGGGTCAAGATCCCTGTTATCTAACTCTGTTTGTAAATTTCTATTGTCCTTATACAACTTTTTACATTCCTCATCTAGATCCACCATAGACAATTGACATTTAGACAGTTCATTAGTAGCTTGACTTAATTTCCATTCCAGAGTTCTTATTACCTCTTGCTGTTGATTGTCTCTGTCATTATATTCTGATAATTTAGCAGACCATTGTGCTAATTCACCAGAAACCATGGCCGCCTTAATTTCCATTTCAGATAGGTCTCTTTTCCAATTCAACCCTCCAATCCTTTAACTCTCTCTTAATATCCAACCTGTCATGCATATGACACATCACAATATGTTCAATTAATTCTTGAGTCTTTCTATCATGCATATCAGTCTTTACCACTGCAGCAGCAGCCTGCATGCCTTGGCTAGCCTCACTATTGTTCTCAGACATATTTTTACTTGTTGCACTACAAGTACCACAATAACTTTATAAAAAATATATTTTGCACCCCAAAATGTTGTTTCTATTACAAGCAGATCTCGCTGGGGCCTCCAGATTAATGTCGGAATATTTATGCTGTCTCCGATTGACAGTCTATATTATTTATGTGAATAAATTCAAATCTGTAATAAAGGAGATTCTAACTTATTATCATAAATATCAAGCTAAAACAAGCTCGTGATCTGCGTTGAATTGAAGACAAAACCCAGTTATAGACAAAATATATATGTAATTTATTAATACAATTTATAGTGCAAAATAATATATATAATAAAATTGGTGATAATAAAATTCAATCAATGATATGCAAAATAGTGATAAAGTCAAAAATAATTGAGAATATATATATATACACAATTATGCCTTCTTATAATGATACCCCTCAATTATATTTAAATCGATTTAATACTTGATTTCTCTCAGCCAACAAATGTCCGATTAAACCCAAATCTGGTTTATCTTTTATCTATACAAATATATATATATATATATATATATATATATATATATATATTATATAAAATCAACCATACTGGTCTAGAACTGAATTCAATTCCTTGGAGATAATACCGTGTTTTCACCAGTATATTTTCAATCTCCCTGTATTGGATTAATTTTCAGGATGATGCTGCAGGTACACCCCAATCTTATTCCAAAACAGATACTATACACAAGGTATGGTTAATTGAATATATATAGATATGTATTATATTAATTAATTATCCTATAAAATATAGGTAAGGTTATACTATACCAAAATGTCAGCTAGCAGAAATCAGTTTCAATGGTTCTAAGATGGCTGCCTCCAATGACTGAAAAGGTGGTCAGGGCTGGATCTGATCTTTTGAAGATGGTCAGAGAGAGAGCTAGAGAGCTCTAGAGATCGATCCCTTCTGTCAGCCCATACCATCTTTTTATCCTATCATAGAAAGGGCTTGGCCAAGTTTTATCATTAACTAGTGACCTCACTTTATAATCAATAGAACCTCCCTAGATCTTTGTTACCCTAACACTAGATGGCACTAGTACTCCATACAAAAGTCGAAGCACTCACTTATTTCTCTTATTTATATACTAGCAATAAATGTTATCTAAGGTTTCAGACAAAACCTTGAGAAGATCTTGAATAGACAATGACTTTTATACTTAGTCAACCACCTTATTTATCCTTAAATCTTGTGACCAGACCTAATTAAATCAAGATACACATGACTATTCTTAAGTAATTGTTCTCGGAAAAAACAGGGTTTGTTCATGATCACCTGTGTCCACATTTCTCCATTCAAGAAAACCTCAAGGAAAGAAATAATTAACTTGTGTGTTACACTGAGAGAGATTCTAAAAATGACAGAAAAATTTGTACCTCGTTTCTAATCTTAAAACTGAATATAGCTATAAGGACCATACTCTTATATATACTATATATTCAGCACACATATTAAAATAGATTATATAAAATCAATCTACTCATACATTGATTATTATAAAAACCACAAAGAAAGATTAGAGTCTTGTCTTATCTAGGCAATTACTTTTCATTAGACCTTGGGACATCTCCTTCTCGCAAAAAAACAGACTTAGGTAAACACTTTGGTACATATCGTAAACCTTAGGTTAGCAATTTCAAAGTAAAAAAAATCCTGAACTCACCCTGCACTTTTAAAATAAGACAAAATGGTTGTCCCTTAGGCTCATGTCCATACTCTTATATATGCCTTATACTTATGGTCTTTATTCATACCCAATAGTTCTGACAGGTATAATGCTGAATTACACCGTTGGCAAAACCCTCTCTCTGGAAACCATACAGATACCATTGACCTGGTGTAAAGGTAACGTTCTTGTATGGTTCCAGGATTTTGCCATCCAAACATTCCACCATTAAAAGGCCGGGTCCATCAAGTGATATGCTGGCTATACCAATATTAGTCCCCAGGTCCTCCCCTGAAGAGGCTGAGCCCGCCATCAACATGCTTACCACCAGTGTCACAAGCTGGATACGTATCCCATTCAGAGGATGCCTAGCTCTTCCCTGGCAGTGTGGTCCCATGGAGTGTCTCCCTCTTGTGTTCTGCAATAAGATGGAATGTGTTAAGTGTATTGGATTCACACTCGACCCACCAAGCCCTTCCTCCCCCCTCACCCAACTCAGAACAGTATGTGTTATTGAGTTGGGGAGGCTCGGGTGGCTTTGGCCTGGTCGATGTGAATCCAAAAAACTTCCTGGCGTCTACGGGATTTCTTCTTGCTCGTGATAGGCCTTTGTACCTTCAGCATGGTGTCCCCCATCACTTCAAGGACCTTGTACGGTCCTTCCCAGTTTGCACCCCATGGGCCGACCCGACGAAAGACTTTCACCATTACCATTTCTCCTACAGAGGGCATAGGTGTTTCCCCCTGTAGATACGGTTTGTGTAACCATATAGCTGCATGAGGCAGTAGCTCCTTCAGGTTCTGCTGAACCTGTTGGAGAAACAAGTCTCTGGCGATGGTGTTCTTCGTGGGTTCCGACACTTGGGGTTCGTTTGGTAGACATAGGGGCATCTTACGTCCGGTCATGAGTTCAAATGGGGAGATACCGGTACCAGAGGCCTCTGTGGCTCAGATACCCATTAGCACAGCCGGAAGGGAGGTTACCCAAGAGGAACCTTTCTCCAGCAGTGCCTTGGAAAGCTGGGTTTTGATGGTCCGGTTCATCCGCTCCACGATGCCCGCTGACTGAGGGTGATAAGGGACATGAAACCTTTGCTTTATGTCTAGGAGACCACAAAGCGCTTTCATGACCTTACCCGTGAAATGAGTCCCTCTGTTGGATTCTATCTGGGGATCCCCCATCGTGACAGAACTTGTTCCCAGAGAACACGGGCAGTGGTGGAGGCCGTTGACTGTAGGGATGGCTTCTACCCACTTCGAGAAGACATCCACTACCACCAGGGCGTAACGACAGTTACGACTCCCAGTTGGCAAAGGTCCGATGAAATCAATTTTGATAGCGGACTATGGACCATCAGCAGGAGGAACCCGCTGTAACACTGGCTTCAGGGCAGACGCCCTTGGGTTAACCTGAGCACACACCAGGCACTGTTGCATAACCTCTTATACTGTGTTGGACATTCCGGGCTAGTACAATTTGTCTCTCAGGAGAGGCAAGAGCTTATTCCGGCCAAGATGCCCAAACATTTGGTGGTTCAACCGCGTCAGCTCTGCTTGCAGATGCTGTGGAACCACCGGGAGAGGAAGCGACTGTGTACCAGTGTCGTAACACAGGATCCCCTGTTGTAAGGACCAGGGATGCTGTGGTACTTGGATGTGTGTCATTAGAAGAGGATCCTTAGCTTGTTCCTCCTCAAATGACACCGGGCCGACACTCAGATGGGTATGCGCTGCAATCTGGTATGCGGGCAGTGGCTCAGTGCCTGGTTCCCGAAAGGTCCCAGCACTGCTGCTAGTTTTGCCAGTTCGTCTGCCTGGTTGTTACCTGCTGTCAAAGGTTCGTCCCCTTTTTGATGCGCCGGGATTTTGATGATGGCTGCTTCCGCCACGTGTGCCATACCCCACTCCCACAGCTCCTTCAGGACTGATACATGAGCCAGAGGTTTGTTTTGGCTGTCCACAAATCCTCTTCTCTTCCAAACGTCCAGGTGCAATGTGAGGGAGCGAACTACATATGCGCTGTCGCTATATATAGCTCATTTCCCTGGAGGGTGAAGAAGCAGAGCCTCTTTAACAGCCTCCAGCTCTGCCCGCTGTGCTGTCATGTGACCTGGTAACCGGACAAGACTCTGGGTACCAGTGGTCTCATCCAGCACAGCAAAACCTGTGACATATTCCCTATCCAGATAGAACCGAGAGCCATCAACAAAGATCTGGATGCTTGTCGGTCCTGAACATCTGTGGAGAGTCGTCCATTACCGGTTGGCCACAGTCATGTTCAGTTCCAGTCAGGTTCAGCAACTGGGACAGAACATACTTGGCTTTGTGGTCCACCTGAAGATTCCGGCCGCTGAGATCCATGATCCATCTCCCGAATCTCTGTTGGGAGACTCCAGTGAGAGTATCACGGAGCAAAAGGGTCAATGGTGAATGTGGAGTCTGCAAAGTGAGGGTCCGGAAGCCAACAATATGCTCTGTGGTCTTAACAGCATAGTGTATGGCTGCCAATTGCTTGGTGCATTCATCGAACCCTCGTTCGACGGGCGAAAGCAGCCTGGAGAAATATCCCAGCGGTCTGGTCTCGTAACCTACTTTCGGTACAAGGACCGCTGAGATAGACTCCATCCCTGCATGGCCATTTCCCCATCTGAATGTGGAGTGGCCAACACAGGCGCCGAGGAGAGGTCCCTTTTCAGGGTTGAAAAGGCCTCCTCCTGCGCATCAGACCAACCTTTGATTGAGGGTTCCTCTCCTCGAAGGAGTTCATAGAGAGGTCTCGCTTTGGCCGCAAAATCCTCTATGAACTCCCTCATGAAGTTGGCAACCCCCAGGAATTTTCTCAAATCCTGAAGGGTGCCAGGCCTGGGTAACTTTACCATGGCTTCCACACGGGCCGTCATGATTCCTTTGGTTCCACAGGAAATTTGGACCCCAAGGAAAGTTACCTCAGCTTCAGCCAAATTTGCCTTATGGGGACTCAGTTTGAGTCCTGACTTTGCCAGGAGTCCCAGCAGCTCTTTCAACAGAACCAAGTGTTCCTCCATGGTTTCTGTATGCAAAAGCAGGTCATCCACGTATTGTAGGAGGCATTCCGGTCGTGAGAACACACTCAGCACAGCCGCCAATGCCTGATGTAAATACGTGGGGCTGCTATGGAACCCCTGGGGCAGTACAGCAAACATGTACTGCTTGTCCCCCACCGTAAAAGCAAATTTGTACCGAGACGACTCCTTGAGTTAGATGGAGAAGAACCCGTTGGCAACATCGATGGTCGAGAATATGCGGCTTTTGCCACTTATTCTGGCCATGATGTCGGGAGTTTGGGTCACCACTGGGGCTGACATTGGGGTGTATTTGTTAAGGACACGGAGGTCTATGGTCAGCCTCCATGCGTTTGTGTCCTTTTTCTTAACTGGCCAGAGGGCATTGTTGCACTTTGAGTTGCCCTCAATGACCACACCCCTAGTCTTCAATTCAAGGACAGTGTCCATAATTGAATGGGTGGCCTCTGGTGAAAATCGATATTGGCGTTGAGGTGGAAGGTCAGGACCCTGTATGTCTACCAAAACGCCAATCAATCTGCCACAGTCATTCTTACTTTGGGCCCACAGATCAGGGTGCTTGTACACAATAGGCTCAAGGTCTGGATTGTGTGAGACCTCAGGCCACTTGTGTTCCAGCAGAGTTATCTACTGCTGGCAAAGGTGGTCCCAGACACTGGCGTTGAATGACAAACACCTTGGCTCGTCTGGGACCCTTCCACACAATGCAATTTGCCAGGTCCAGGATCCACCCATTTTGTGATGATGTTATCAGAACCGGGGTAATACCACATGGGTATCCTGAGGGTAGTGCACCTTGTAATCTGAACGATTACCTCATCAATTCTGTGGGCCTTCCCCCCCCCCCCCTTGTTGGTGATCAAATCCGATCACCACACACTGAGGGCTGTTGGGGAGTAGATCATGTTTGATATTGGTAATGGAAATTTCCGCCCCAGTATCAAGCATGATTTCCGTTTCTTTATCTTTTATCGTGGCTTTTATATGGGGTCACCCTGAAGGATCCTGTATGATTGGACATACTGGTGCCAACTCTTCAGGGACCCCTAATCCTCAGTCGATATCCACCAGATTCCCAGTAGGTATTTGTGTGGTACATACTCTTGCGCTCTCTTCCTGATCCTTGGGTGTGGAATCTCTTGATTCCACGCCCCCTGGGACATTAATGACCGCCAAGCATTTTGGAGCTTGACCTGATGAATGTCCCAGATTCATATCAACCTGTTCCCCCACAGGCATGGCAAAATTAGGTTTCATCCTGAAACCGTTATTATTGCCATTTTTCTCCGAATTTGTCCGGTTAATCTTTAACCACTGTGGACAATTTATTTTTATGTGCCCCTCTTGTAAGCACAGGAAACAACGAAAGTTTCCTGCCTTTTCCAACGGTGGGGCCGTGGGGCGAACAGTTGATGCATACCTCGTGCGTTGTACCCGTTCGTCTTGCGACCTACCGTATACAGGCACACGCTCCCTCACTTTCACAGACTTCTTACTGAGCAGTATGTCTTGTCTACACTGCTCAATAATCATGGCTGCGTCCGTGAGGGATGGCTCTCTAGCTGCACTCAGCCGGATTGCAGTATCAAGATATGGGAACTTTTCCACAAACATGCGCATCATGCCTTGTGGAATCCCAATACCCTGATCTTTGGTAACCCTCCTGTACATCGCTTCAAACCGACTACACAATGATAAGGGTTCATCATGTATAGTAGACTTGAACTTTGACAGGACCTCTGGAGTGACATCCCAATGACCCGTGGCCAGTCTCGTGAGTATGGAGAGGCACTCCTCCTTATCATGAAACTGGCCATTGGTGGGTTGCATCCTCCCCGTTACCTCATACCTTTGATTAAGGTGTGTTGGTAACCATAATCTGAACAGCTCCATGCGATATTCCGGAGCCACTGAATATTTGTTACAGTGACCTTCGAAAATATCGCATGAAGCAAACGGATCTACATGGGGATCATATTTCGGGATCTCCTTGCAGATCCGTAACAGGAAGTTTATCCTTTCCATACTGGAATGGTTAGGATACACCTCTTCCTGTTTCTCCGGACGTGTTGGAGGATTGGAAGCAGAATATACCCCTCCACTTTCCTCTCCCCAACCATTGTCCTGTTCCTGGTAACGGTTGCTACTCCTATTCTCCCCGGGTGACGGGGTGAATCGTAGCGACCGCTCCACCTGTCCCCTAGTGTCTACCACTGCGGATGTATGATCCGTCGAAGACCTTGGCGCTGTCGCCGCTGTCTCCCCCTGTGCCGTTCCCGAAACACAAACTTGTTTCGTGGGCACCATACCATTGGTACTAGGCCTAGACAAATTGGAGATTGCTCGCTGCAAGTCTGCAATGGTTTGCGTCTTTGCAGCCAGGTCCTCCCTCATCTGAACAATCAGGGCATCCGTAGATACCGTATTGTTCCTGTACTGATTAATCTCAGTGTACAGCTGGAGTAGCTCTCTGTCCATGTCAGAGTAGAGACTGTCCTTACCCGAGAGTCTTGACTTAACACACAGATTTCTCTGCCCCTCTCGACTGCACACTGGGCTTCTTCTTGTAATTGAGCCTCTAGTGTGTGAATTCTTCTAAAGTTATCAACACAACAATTGCAGTGGAAGTTTGCTTTGTCCGCAACCTCCCCTGCCTTTCTTGTGTTGGCAAGTGTCTCTGTGTGTCCCGCCTTCCAAATGGTATCCTCATAGGAAAGAACCAATTTGGCTAGCATTTGGAGGCGTTTGGTGGTCTTGTTAAAGACACTCCTACTAATACAAACCCGGTCATGAGCGTACACCTGGTCCAGTGTAGCGGACCACAGCAGCTCAGCGGATTTGTATGTAGTAGGAACAATGGGATTAAAAGTGCTGTTTTTGGCACTTTTGTGTTGGAGTGTGGAGAAGTTCACACTACATTTTTCTGAGCCTCCATCTTCTTGTTGGTGCTGTACTTTCCCGTCCCTTGCAGTTGCTTGAAAGAAGTCCTTTTCTTCCAGATCGCTTCTTCCCGACCAGCCGGACTTCTATGTACCTCCAACGAAGATGGATCTCTTTCCGTGCCTTTCTTCTCTTACCCCAGCGACGCGTGTAAAGCAAATACAAAAATATTAATACACAGATAGATTATAGATTCTCTGCAAAAGATTTTGTTTTATTTCTGGTACTCTAAGGGAAGTATCGCTTCTCCTGTCCGAATTATCGGGTCCTGGACGCTCAGACACTCCGCCGACCGCGTCTCTCCTGCCCGCTAATTCAGAGTACCAGCGACCCTCAGCCTTAAGACCAAAAAATAAACGCAAAATCCACGCAGTGGGCCTGGCTCGCCAATGTAACGGGGGAATGTTATATTCAGGGGGCATATATATATATATATATTCAGGGGGCATATACATGAATTCCCACAGGGGCATGAATGAGCCCCTGGGGAATATCAGAGGCAGATGGGCGCAGGTGCTGGGCACATCTGCGCACATCGCCCTCTGAGGGGACCATTATGCACCACTAACATATATATATATATATATATATATATGAATGCCCCAGTAGGCATGCATATATATTTATGCATACCTGCCACCCTTCCTCAACACATTGGAACCTACAGGAAGCGTTTAGAGGCTGTAATTTCTGCAAAAGGAGGATCTACTAAATATTGATTTCATTTCTTTTTTGTGGTGCCCAAATTTATGCACCTGCCTAATTTTGTTTAAACAATTATAGCACACTTTCTGTAAATCCAATAAACTTAATTTCACTTCTCAAATATCACTGTGTGTGTCTCCTATATGATATATTTAATTGACATTTTTTATCGTAACAACCAACGATTTATACAGGAAAATCATGACGATTAACGAGGTTGCCCAAACTTTCGCATCCCACTGTACATATCGACCATCCTCGTCTATAGCTGTATTTACTATTTTAATATCTATATTTCGATGGATCAGTATACTCACAACATTTCAGATGACCCACTAACCCAGGAGGTCAAATTAAATATTCCAATTGGCGACTATAAATTCCTGTTTCTGGTCTTATAATTAAAATATAACCTTTATTTTTTCTTTTTATTAAACAATATATACCACAAAAAACATAAAGTGAATTGTTAAAAATACATATGGAGGACTTGGACCTGTGGGTACAGTGTCTCTACTTTTGTGGGAGATCAGGGGAGCACTATATTGCTGAAAGCCACATGCAGGCTATTTGTATCTGACCTGTGTTAATACACTTTAGTGCCTGTAGTGTCAGCCGACACCAGGCATTTAGTCATCTGAGCCGCACTTTATTGGCTAAACGCTCTATTCGAGACAATGTCTTAGTTATATAGTGTCAGTATACTCACTCCTCTCATGTAATATAAAAAAAACAATTGAAAAGCATATTGTACACATGGCTTATTAAGCCCTAATAGCGTCTCTCGCCTGTCAGATGTGTCTCTTGGAGACAGACTATGGCCGCTAGAATCCTATGTATTGAATCAAAAACCACAACTCTCTTGGTTCCCCTACTAAGTCCCCTAATATTCCATGAGATTAGTCTCATCCAATCTATTATAGCAGCTATCTATTTCCCGTCTATCATGTGAACCCAGGAGGCGGAGGAGGGGGGTGAGACACAGAGGGAGCACGAGAGGGGGGTAGCGGAAAAAAAAAAAGAGTAAATAATATTTCTCCTTTGTGTACCTCCTACCCGGAAACAAACGCCGCAACAGGTTACAAACCCCTCCCTAACCCACCCTACTTGAATGGCCCAGGATAACATCCAAACCTGGCCCTCTCTTGCATTGCTCCCTCCCGACGAAGCCCCAGCCCCGCTTCCTCAGATTTTTATCTTTTCTTTAATCCATTCTTGCGCCGCCTCAACTGTGTCGAAGAACCAAGTCTTATTTTACCATTCGACTCTCAACCTAGCCGGAAACATCATTGAGTACCTTACGTTTTTGGAGCGCAGCATTTTTAAAATATCAATAAATTGGCTTCTTTTCCTTACTGTTTCTTGTGCATAATTGGAAAACAACATTATTGCCATACCCGCATATTCTAATTTTCCCTTAATTCTTGACCTATGTATTGCCTCCTCCTTATCTCTAACCGACAGAAAGTTTATTATAATTGGTCGTGGTCTCGTTCCCGGAGGGGGCATCCTTGCCGACAATCTGTGGACTCGCTCTATAAAGTTTTTATGATCTGAAAAATCCTGGTCCATTTGCTCCCTTAACCAGGTTTGTATAAAGCTGCAAGGGTCCCGTCCTTCCACATCCTCCAGAAACCCCAAGCACCTCAGATCCTCCTGGATCTATTTTCAAGATCCAATAATTTATTTTTAAGTTCTCTATTTTCTTTCTTTAATGCACTTTTTTCTTTTTCTATTATCTGTAGCTCGTCCTCTACCTCAGACGTTCTCTTTTCTACCTCTACTAGCCTATCTTTATATTTTTGTAGGTCTGTCCTCAGGAGTCCCACCGTTTCCTTAATATTTTCAGTCTAGATAGAGAGATCTTGTATTGCGAGGTTACATTTTTTTAATTTCTTGGAATATATCCTGCAGACTTGGTCCCTCCTCCTCCTGAGCAGAGGTAGTTATCTCTACCTCTTTTAATTGATTATTACTACTCCCTTCAGACTGGAGTTCGCCCACCAATGGTATCACCTTAGATTTCTCTAATGAACAAGTAGGTTCCCCGCTTTGGGAATGTGTGCTATATTATCCTTCCTTCTCCTAGGAGGGCTAATCTGTCCACTTTAATTAATCAACATTTGTTGTTTCGGTCTATCTGCTCTTTTGACCGTAGGAGAGATCGAGGTGTTTAATTCTAATTGGGTTCTCCCCTTTTTGCCCACCCCCTGTCTAGACATTTTCTTTTATTTTTTTTCTCCTCCTCTTTTCTTTTCCCTTTTTCTTTTTCTTTTTTTTTTTTGTTTGTTTTCTCTCCTTTACCTTCTCACCTTCCCTTTTTCTTTTTGGTATCCGTAATTAATGTCTAGACATCCCTCCTACCCCTATTACCCAACAGTTATCCAACTGCAGAAACTTAGGGCTGTATTACTGGCAACCTCTTCTCCCCTCAATTATCCCCTCTTGCACGTAGCACCCGCTTGCCTCACCTCGATACAGGAGGGTATCCAAGCCCAGGGCTCAATCCAGCAACACTCCAAAAAGCCTCATCTCTCACCTTGCTCCCGTTCACATTAGGGAGGGAGGGGGGCAACGGACCTTCAAACCACGACACCAGCCTTCCACCCTACGCCTCCGATCCTCATCTGTACTGTGGTCCCTTTCTCCGTCTAGGACAACAACCATTCAACCAGGGCTCCACCGCTCAGACGCCCAGCGCTGCTAAGTGGACCAGGCAGGTGGCGATTTACAGCGGGATCAACATTCAGGAGTCGCAGGTCGGTCGATAGCTGAGGCAGCGTCTCACATGGGCTGAGTGCTCACCATTCGGGAGGGAGGTGCGCGTGTCACCAGCGTGCGCCTGCACACATGCTTCCGGTCTGACACACACATAAACTTCTAATTCGGAGTCCATCGCTCATCCGGCATTAGGGTCTTTGCCCCAACATGTATGACATGTGCTATGCTAGGGAGGATAACGTATCACATGTGCTATTCTAGGGAGGATAACGTATCATATGTGCTATGCTTGGGAGAAAAGCCAGTATCACACATGTATACATTGGCTACTTACCCAAACTCTGGCGCCTTTGGTTTTATCCCATATGGTGGCAAATAGCTCCTGGGTTATCTCCACCCAGGCTGCGTCCTTTTTGTACCGGTCGTGGTACTCCCCCGACCTGGTATCCCAAATGCAGGGCCTCTCCTGCACGAGGACAATGAGCATCCCCACATCCATTCACTTTGGTGTCTTCGGCATTCTTCCAAAGGTTTGCAAGGGCAGGAGACTTACAAGCCAACTCCTCTCTCATGTGCTGCCTGGAGCCAGACGCTGAGAAACTCAACTTCCTGTCTTAAATCCTTTCACTGTTAAGTTACTTGTGTTAAAAATGAAACGCAATGCATTGCACCTGGATGCAATGCGTTTTTCACGCAGCCCCATTCACTTCTATGGTGCAAGCGTTCCGTGAAATATAGAATATAGAACATGCTGCGATTGAAATGAATGGGTTCAGATTCAGTGCGTGCGCAATGCGTTTGCATGACGCATTGCACCCGAGCGGAAAACTTGCTCGTGTGAAAGGGGCCTTAAGTAAGTGGCATTTATCATGTAGAATAAAAAAGCGCTTACTAATGTATTGTGATTGTCCATATTGCTTCCTTTGCTGGCTGAAATTTTTTTTAAATCACATTATACACTGCCCGTTTCCATGGTTACAGACCACCCTGCAATCCATCGGTGGTGGTCGTGCTTGCATAATATAGGAAAAAGCACTAGCTTATGTGCATACACATGGTCCCGGCCACCAGAGAGGCTGACGCTTTTTTCTATAGTGTGCAAGCATGGCCACCACCGATGGATTACAGGGTGATCTGTAACAATAGAAATAAGAAGTGTATAATGTAATAGAAAAATGAATCCAGCCAGCAAAGGAGGCAATATGGAGAATCACACTACATTAGTAAGTGCCTTGTATTAACTTCCTCTACATGATAAATGCCACTTGCTGAAGTTAAACAACCCCTTTAGGAATGCTTCTCTCATGATTATCTCATGGGTGATGTAAAGTAGAGTACCAGATTTATTTAAATTAACCTTTCAGACATTTGATTATTTGTGATCGGAGGAGAAGGATCCCTTTACATGCTGCAATCACCTTAACAGTATAAAGAGTAGCAATTGGTATTGCTGAGCAATATAGTTTTGTAAGAGATGGAGGACCGCTGATTGGACATCAAAGGATTACCATAAGGCCCCTTTCACACTAGCGATTCCCACACATCGGACTTTGCAGTGTGTGTCAGGGAAAGCACCAGACCAGTCCAGAACTTTCTGCACTGTCATGGTCGCATAGCATATATTGATTTGAATGTACTGGAGTGACTGAATTATGTCAGTGATCCAATAAATTCCAGACCTCAGGGATGCATACAGGGGCGTACATAGAAATCATTGGGCCCCATAGCAAGAATTATATATAAGACTGGCACTCACTATGTGGGTGACATCAACACAGTTTAATATTGCAGCAGAAAATACATTTGCTAATAACACTATAAAATTCACTTAAAACAACTCTAAACATTCACAGTTCCGGATAGATGTGTATCTGTGGACGAAATAGAGTGGAAACTATCACATTCAATCACATTATAAAACACCCAAAAAAACCACATAAAAAGCGCAATATGGTCGCAGCATAAAATGCAATCTAAACACAATACAGGGCCCTGTAAATGAGATCCCTTCGATCTCTGTGATGAGGGATATTATGTTACTCAAACAACAGGTGTCCAGCAAGGCTATTCCCTTAGGCCCCTTTCACACGAGCATGACGGATTAGGTCCGGATGCGTTCAGTGAAACTCGCACTATTTTGCAAGTAAGTTCAGTCAGTTTTGTCTGCGATTGCGTGCAGTTGTTAATTTTTTTCCGCACGGGTGCAATGCGTTTTGATGCGTTTTTTACACATGATAAAAAACTGAAGGTTTACAAACAACATTTCTTAGCAACCATCAGTGAAAAACGCATCTACCCACACTTGCTTGCGGATGCAATGCGTTTTTCACGCAGCCCCATTCACTTCTATGGGGCCAGGGCTGCGTGAAAAACGCAGAATATAGAACATGCTGCGATTTTCACGCAACGCAGAACTGATGCGTGAAAAACAACGCTCATGTACACAGCCCCATTGAAATGAATGGGTCAGGATTCAGTGCGGGTGCAATGCGTTCACGTCACGCATTACACCCGCGCGGAAAACTCGCTCGCGTGAAAGGGACCTTAGTCTTGCTTGTAAGATGGCAATGAGTATGCAGCGGTATATTCAAATCCTCAATTGTACTCCTTAAAGGGGAATGTTCACACTCTCCGTGTGACAATTAAATCCGGCAAGAAGCAATCCCCGTCTGTATTCCTAGAGTGGAGAGTTCACACTGGACATATGACAGTAAAGTCTGACAGAGAACAGTCTTTCCTCCTAAAGTGAAATATCCACGCTAAGTGTGTAGTAGATAGGTCTGGCAGAGAGCAAACACCGTGGGCGAAATAATACTATGCCCAATGATATTGTTGGCAATTCAGTGTAGTAGTAAGTAAAGCAGGAATGGAAATCTTACCGATAGATGGTCAGTAAACCGGCAATTGGAAGTCCCATTTGATAGCTTTCTACTCACCATCACACGGCTGTTGCTCTTCCTTTGGCATCCTCGCTCTCTAGTGCGTCTCACGTGACTGTCTTAGAGATATTGCGAGATTGGTCTTTTGGTCCACTTCATAGGTGAAACTCTACTCACGAAGAAAATAAA